>NC_079412.1:17018727-17131406 GCF_026213295.1 Gadus chalcogrammus
GAATTGGCGAGACATGGGTCGATGTCGGACTACTTTGGGAATGTCAATGCTAACCGAGATATCCGGGCCTGGCACTGAAACGGCGCCCCACACCGCCTTATCCGTTGCACGCGAGCAGGACGTGGTTAGCGACTCCACTGTTACAGTTGCACTGCTGAATGTGTTTGTCAGACCAATTATCTGCCTTGTCCTCTTCTTCCATTGATTAGACAGAAGTAACCAATGGGGTTCCTCGATACCAACTATAACAGTCGCAGACCACTGACCCATCTCACCAGTGTTGTAAACGGGATTAACAACCGGAAACTTTCAACGCTATGCAGCATAGAACACAATGGGGTAGTTTCCCTAATGTTGAGATTAGATTCTCTAAATTAGCTTCTTAATTAATCTAATACTTGTTCACTTCAAATCCAACCAAGAAAAACACTGCTATTCCCCTGCCTCATTGGTTATAGATGAACCAGATTTCCATTTCTTCATTGATATGCATTTATTCAGTCAGCGTTGGCCCCAAATTCGGCATCAGTATTCATGCTTTGTCTTTGCACACTATTGACTGTGCACTAGCCCCATCTATTGGCAGATAATCCACTGTGAGATCTGTGGTTCCATGTTTCACATGCATGTCTATGCATGTGTATTATGTAGCTCTGACTGGCAATCAGGGGATTGTAACATTTTGCCATCTTAATCCTTGCGTTTGTGTGTGTGTGTGTGTGTGTGTGTGTGTGTGTGTGTGTGTGTGTGTGTGTGTGTGCGTGCGTGTATGTGAGAAAAGGGCTGTCATGTAGCCTTTTTCTCTCTGGCTTGCTGCTGCCCCCGCATTAGCAAGTCATTTTTATAGATTTACAGCAAGTGTTCAGCGATTGTTTTAAGAGAAAGAGAAGCCCACAGGCACAGGTTATCTGAGTCATTCTTAGATTCACATCTTACACCTCAATGGTACCCCAATCCCTGTGAGATTGCTTCTGTGAGCTGGGGCCAACTAAACATGCAGAGGTAGGGAATAAAGTGACGGAAGCACAGCCATGGAAGCATGGATGGAAGCACAGCCGAGACAGTATTTCCTGGAAGGCAGTTACGCGCACTGAGAAATGTTTCTTATGAGTTGCTTAAATCACATGGTTGACTCTTCAACCAGCACCTTGGCATTCCTAAGAATAACTAAATTAAGATAACATTTAATGATTATTAATTAACTTCATTAATTCATCATCTGACAGGGGATTGTAATGTAGTGTTTTTTCCAACCCGACACACAAATGCAAAGGGTTCATATAAAGTATTGTTACTGCATTTTAAGTAGTGTATTCGTCTGAAGCTCTCGGCCTGAGAGCTCCGATTTCTCATCCTCTCTTATTGGTCCATTCCCTCTGTCCTCATCTCTTATTGGTCCAGTCCCTGTATCCTCCTCTCTTATTGGTCCCCGCGTCCTGCGGAGCTCTCTGAATGTCCCGCTAGTGACCTTGCGGAGGCGCTCTGGGACTCTGTGGTCTCTCTGGTCCTGCAGGCGCCCCACACGGGCAGAAACAGCTGAATGCATGACCCCCGGACCAGGCTCGGGCCTGGGGCAGAGCAGAGGAGGGAGGACAGCTGATGGCGGGGAGAGGGTAAAGGGAGACTCAGGGGATCACCACGGAGAGAACGTTACACAAGAGGTCCATGCTGTGAGAGATATGCACAGAACAGCTGAGGGAGGGAGAGAGAGAGGGAGAGAGAGGGAGAGAGAGTGAGGGAGAGAGGGGGGGGGGGGGGGGGTTGTGCGAGAAGGCGAGTAAAAGGTGTGAGAGATGGAGAGAGAGAGGGACAATGTGGAGAGGGAGGGAGAGGGAGAGGGAGAGAGGAAGGGACTGCGAGGGAGCGAGTGGGAGAGAAGGAGTAGGGAAAGGGAGGGAGGGAGAGCGGGAGGGAGTGGGGAGAAGGGGGGAGAGAGAGAGAGAGAGAGGCAGAGGGGGAGGGTGCTCTGGACGTGTGGTGCCTCCTCTTTTCATTGACGTTCGGGGGGGGGAATGTGCTGATGTGTGGAGTAAATCCGTCAGATAGAAGAGGTTCCTGGGGCCGACAGACCCCCGTCTAGCCTTGCTGCTCGCCAGCCTCTTACCCTGCCTCCAGCCGGCTGTCAGACCCTCGCTCAGGAGCACAAGACAGAGGCACTGTCAGACCCTCGCTCAGGAACACCAAACAGGCAGATGTGTGTAGGTAGGTGGGTCGCGTACGGTTAGCCTGTGTGTGTGTGTGTGTGTGTGTGTGTGTGTGTGTGTGTGTGTGTGTGTGTGTGTGTGTGTGTGTGTGTGTGTGTGTGTGTGTGTGTGTGTGTGTGTGTGTGTGTGTGTGTGTGTGTGTGTGTGTCTCTTTGGGTCTGTGTCTATAGTGTGCATACATGCTGAGGCTGGTAAGCAGTGGTGCCGTCTCTGTCTCTCTGTCCTCTGAGGTCATGGTCACGCTCCTCCACTGTTGCCAGCAGAAGGGACAAGTGGGAGTTGTTTATTTCCCTGCATATTTGTGTGTGTGTGCGCATGCGTTAGCCGAGGCAGACAGGTGACAACAGCATGTTTGGCCTTCTTAAAAATGGACTTCTTAATGTGTGTTTCACTTAACTTGCGTGTCTGTGAGCCTTGGCGTGTGTGTGTGTGTGTGTGGTAGGGGGGTGTTTGCTCTTCCTCTACCTGCTTAGTTCCCTAACCCCCACCACCCGGTAAGGGTCAGGGGCTCCCTCCGGCTCACTGCCCACGTCCAATGATGCGCTACATTTAGCCCATCCATACCGACGGGAGGCATCTTCTCAATTAAACCTATAGCAATTCCACTAATGAGGTGGGGCCTCCATTCTTCTCTCTGACGGACAGCCATGGGCTTGTGTGATCCGTCCCGCCCAGAAGTGCTGAGCTGCTCTCATTCCACCGAGTGTACAAGATGGATGGCTGGCCCTGGGCATCATTAGGGCTCATTGGATGTATAGAGGCTGATACGCGTGTGTGTGTGTGTGTGTGGGGGGGGGGGGGGGGGGGGGGGGGGGGGGGGGGGGGTACATATGCATAGTGCTTTGTGTTTGGTTACCGCCTGGTATGTTTTTGTTTTTCGGGGGAGCAGGGAAGACTAAATTAAAATATATTTTTAGAGTTTTATTGGTATTGAAAATAAACCTTTGCATTGCCGTTCAAAAAAACATGACAATAATTGCATGGTACCGCAAAAAGTGTATCATTGTCATCACAAGTACAGTAGGTCGCTTTCCCTCTTGCCGGCTCCCTACATTCCATCAAGGAGAACGGCTTGTTATCCCAGGGCAGGCTGTTTAAGAGACGGTCTTCTGGTCCAGAAAAAGAAAGGAAAAAGGAAAAATTCCTTTCATTTCAATCGCTTTACCCGTTCCCTCTGGGAGCGCTATTTAAATTCAACTGCCAGCAGCGGGCCGGTTTTCTTTTTATTGGACTGAATTCCATAGCGTGGTTCCATTAAGTGCAATTTTATATCAAGGCGTTTAGGGCAAGGTGAGGTGGTGAATTTGCCGTGCTTGTTATTGTTAAGTCTGTATCACCAACACAGGGGCGAGGGGGAAATATACTCCAGAGATTTTCAATGTCGCCATTCATCTGAATGGCTAGCGTAATGATAGATTTCTGGGCCCATTTCAGCACTCGAACCAATGAAACAGAGCTATCACACACACTGCAGTGCTGCCCTTTGACTGACGGCTTCCACTAACAAAGCAGTTTGCGTCCGACTGCAGGTACACGAGGAAGGATCAAAACATGTAAATTGCGCTGGTGCATTTGTTTGAGCGGCCGTGTTTGTGTAACAATATCTCCTCAGGAAGACGCCTTCATTTCACATTCATGAAGCTTACCTGAATCGCAGCAAGACATCCTGGCATTGTAGAGGAGCCTGGTTATTAAATAACAACACGCTTCTTAATCTAAAACAGACAAGATGTACAAACTTGTATTCTGCTTTCTATTTTCTTGTCGTCCAAACCTGAAAATACTATGGTATGTTGGACTTAAGATATGTAGCAATATGAACCCAATGCAAAAGTGCCTTCAACATCGTGTGCTGATGGCCTGTCAGTCCATACTACAGTGTTTACTGTTATTTTTACTGAGACTGAGACTAGCTCTTTTATTGACATATACTTGAGCAAATGCATACAAATAATTGTATTGGATTATTCACGATAGGGGAGCAGGGAGCGCCAGAGACATTTGTCCGCACATCGATCCCCTGTTGATATGGCAGGAATGAAGCGGGTTTCGGCTGTGTGGAGACATCATTATTATTCCCACATGCTATCAACCTCATCCCACTACTTTGTTGCTTTGAAGCCGTTTTTCTTTTCCGTTTTTTTTTTTGCATCCGTTAATGAAACGCAAAAATATCCATAAAAGACCGAGATGAACAAGAAGCGTCGGTCACCCAGCGGTTAACTGTGCGGGCCTGCCGTCGACGGCCACAGCGCTTATCGTTGTTTCCTCTGACTACGCGGCCCTCCTCTATGGAGCAGCTCGCTCAGAGCACAACACAGCCCTCTGTGATCCGTCAGCTGGTCCCGGCCCCAGGCCCTGTGAAGATGACGGCACAGCGGGCGGTCTGGGCTGGTTGATGTGCTGTCGTGGTGTGGAGGGGGCGGGGGGGGGGGGGGGGGGGGATGGCTTTGTGTCATTCCAGCACGGCCCCCCCCCCCCCCCCCCCCGCTATCATCGGAGCGAGAGCCGTGCTCTCCCTCCGCGAGGGGCGCACAGGTCCGCTCCTCTAATGAGTTATACAGCAGTTAGCGATCGATGGGGCCCCAGCGGCCCCTCATCGAGACCCGGAGCCTGTGGGGCTCCCGGTCAATACGGCCCGGTGAGCTCTATGGGGCCGCCCTGGCAGCCTAGCGATGGATGCGAAGATAGAAGAAGTGGCAGGACAGATCTACTGTGGTCAGAATCCATTCTGGGCGTATCGACTGGTATTCTTCTCTCTGTTATCCGGAGGTCTCTCATTAGAGCTGGGTGTGCTGGAAGACTTGTGTTGACGGTGATGCATGATAAGGGCTGGAAGTTGGCTCCCCTCGCCTTCCTCTCTTAGTGGTCCGACCGTCCCGTCCTCATTGAGATCCGACACCTGCTGGATGGCTTCCAGTCCGCTGTTTAGCGCTCTGTAAATTGAACGGATGGCGAGTGACATTGGGTCAGGTAGTTTGTCACCGAGCAGGTTAGGTTAATACAAAGCCCCCTGTATAACCCTATTGCCGCCTTAATGACTTGGCACGGTCTCAAATGGGACTCCTAATAAAAGCTATTTGAGGAGCTAAACCCATAAACACGGTGCGGTGACGTCTATTCATCACCGCACCTGCCTCCTCCCCGGTTACAACTTTTGCCTCACGACTTTGTGTCGCCGCATATTTTTTTGATTTGTAAATACGTCTTGTGTCACTGCGGGTGCGCAGGGCTACACGTTCCCTGCTCCGGTTGGTTTTCAGTCAAAGTACAGGATCTGCTGACTTCCAGCCTCCCAGGGTTTTGCCGAAGGGGAAGTTATGAATGGAATCTGCAGCCTCAGGATATCTGGTTCCACAGGAATGTGTCAAGGAAAAACACCTTCCTCAGCAGTCCCGTGACCCGTCGGGGGGAAATAGTGTCTTGGCTTTTCTCATTTTTCTCAGGACAAAAGAAGTTAAATTAAATACGGCTGGTCTTGTGTCTCAGTTGTCTTTGGGTAATCGTTTTCTGACAGCTTGATTCGCTACACTGTAGCTTGAAGACTGCGGTTCCTCCTTCATTCTCTTTCGTTGGTTTTCTTTAGGCCTGCAGCACCGGGCGGGCCGCGAGTTTCAGTTGGAGGTCTTGCAAAGGCGGACACAGACAGTGGAACTAGAATGATGAATAATGTACTTTTCAATTTCAGAGCGTCATTGTTGGTATGCTTTGGAGCGCGGCATTAAATTAATATTTCAACGGCACCGACGAAGGTCCTGTGGAGCGAAGGGAGCAGCAGGAGGTTCTGGTTACGTGGAGCCGATCACTGGCTCTGAGGCGATCCACAGTGATTTGGTGTTGACTCTTGGACTCTGGGGTTCGGTGTCACACCCGTTCAATCTGCTCGGCTGAAAGGACAAAAGAAATACTGAGGAATTTGACAATGTCTGACAGGATGTATTCTTTTGAATCCGTTAAATTTCAGTTTGAGTCCATTATTATTCACCATTTGGCTGTGATGACGACTGTAAACCAGCCAAATTCTCCTCAGAGGCTTCTTATTTGGAAACAAAGTTTGTCCCACTAGTTGGAAATGATGGTGAATTAATTGAAACCAATGAAGTGGGGAAACCTCGCAATAATCTTGTGTGGGTCACTGAAACGCATCAATACACTTATTAAAGACCGGGCCGCCCCCTGATCTTCAATGACTGCGTCTTCGCCTCGCTAATCCCTGGTAAAACGACTGGGGGGGCGGGGGTTGTTTGTGGTGGTGGGGCTTTGGAAGAGGCTGTCTTTATGTCCTGAGCCAACACTAACATTGAGCTGCTCCAGGGCAGACGTCCGACTGGGACGCGCTCCGGGGGCTTCAATGGTCCCAGTGTCTCGGCGCTGGCCCTGAGATGCTGCGTGGAGACACAGTGGGCTTCTGCCAGGAAAGGGCAACAGGCTGATGCAAGACACGCTGGAGTGCTGAGCTAGAGATGAGGAGAGCAGAAGAGGGGAGAAAGCAAAACAAAGGCCCACTGTGCTTAGTGATTGGACAGCTGTGTTTGGAGAGGGCACCCGCAGTTTGATGACAGCGCACACAATCTGTTTGTTTTCTGTTTTTTTGCCTGGTATTCAGATAAAACAAGCATAGTACTAATACATATGATCTGTAGTGTGACTCTAGTTAATGCTTCATAAATATTGATCGCCCACAGTGTGACCAAAATTGTGTTTGTAATTTCATGAGTTTATGATTTGTTTGTGCAATGGTTATGATCATGCATAGCTCTACTTGAACAGAGAATGCGGGATATATCTTTTCTATCTACAGAGGTCCGTATCAACCTCATTGTCTTTGCATCTGATCACTGTTGATGGCAATTAGTGAAATTGGATTGAAACATTAATTAGTTTAACTGGAAGCCTTCCAGTCAATGAACCCTCATTGAACGGTATAATTTAGCTACCTCATGGCTCTTATGTGATTATCAGGCTTGATTGTCATCAACCCACAGTATCGCACGCACGCACACGCACACGCACACACACACAAACACCCCCCCTATCATGTTGTGTGTATTACTACTTTATTCGAAAATAGACAGTTTGATGTTCTATCCCTGTGAAGGACAATCGGAGGGAAACAAAAAACATGCTTTGATTCCTCCGGCTGTGTTTATTTTAGGAACATCGTTTTGAAATTACTAAATGCTGGATGTTACTTTGTCAAAAGAATAAATGTGTGGATAAGTTTGGTCCTGATGTTCCAAGCCTGCGGGGCCTGTCCTACAGCTACAGGATGTTAAACCATAGAGGGACGCTTCAGGCTGCGTCCTCATCTCTTCATAATCATTTAATACTTTAAATTGTATTCCCACTGCCTATTTTTTTTTTTAAAACATGCATGAGCTTAAATATCCTTTTTAAATATCGTCCGATGTTCATGTTTGCCGTAGAGCTGTAAACGTGGCCACACTGCACAGCATGGGCTGGTCCACGGGCCGTCCTCTGTGCAGAGACTTGAGACTGGAGGTGTGTCTCTAGAGCCACTGCCTCAAATAGAACATGGCACGCTGCACGGCACCCCATCCCTACCAGTGAAAACAGGTCACACTGTGTCTTTTTACGTCTTTGAATAACCCGCCGTAAACCCCCCCCCTTCCCTCGCTCCCCGCCTCCCAACGTGACAACCGTGTCCGACCTTCTCCTTCTCTCTGCAGTGAGGTCACAGTGGCCTGCACGGGCGTAAACGGGGTGTCATGTCTTTTACATCCAGTAGGTGGCACTGTCTCTCTGAAAGGACCCGCCTCTGAGGGCATGGGATTTTGTATTTATATTTGTTTGGTTTGTAGGGCTATCGTGTTACGCCCTTATGACCAGCGTGTGTATTTCTATCCCTGGCCTTTGTCATATTTTCAGTCGAGCGGTAAGCCGGACCCTTCCACAGCGAGCGCCTGCCCCACTGGCACCCTCCAACTAGCGGGCATGCATGTTTTTATTGTTCCCAACTGACCTCCAAAATCCCCTTGTGTCAGTTAAAAAAGCCCTTCATATGGTTGCCTCACAAAGGGAGGGAAAAATTGAAAGCTTGCCTTATATTTTGCAAAGAGGGGCCATTTTGTTTCCTAAATATGTAATCAGCTCCAGGAGTCCCCCATTTTATTCCTCCTTCTTCTTCTCCTCCTCTCCTCTCTAGTGTTTGTTTCTTTAATAGTGTGTGTTTACCGTAACGTGTCACCACACATGGGGTCTATTTTTAGCACGGCATGGCGTCGTCGTGTATTTCTGTGTGTGGGGGGGGGGGGGGGGCGGAGCTTACATGTTGGATTCTGGTCATAAACTGGATGAGAAAACAGCCCCAAACACAATCAATGGACAAACAGGGCTCTGTTGTAATAGTGCGCGCAACCTCTATGTGCTTTTATATTCAATCTAACCAACAAGACTATGGCTCCACGATAAGTCTGTTAAATGTCAGCTTCACAGCCTTTTGCTGTATGTTTATCTATTTTTTTAACCAAATGCTTTAGTGAATGTGCACATAATGTTACTCATGCACATATTGGTAGAGAACGGCTTTGGGAGGAAGGCTCTGTTTAAAAGGGTTGCTTTCATTAGTGTGGTAGTGCAGAGCTGGCGAGCTACCAGGCTGCTGGCAATGCTTCAGAACATTAAACTTCCTTGAAATCATGCTGGATTTATAAACACTAGCCTAGACGCACACACATACACACATGCACCCACGCACACATGCAATAAGCCAAAAGCTATCTCCGTCACTTGAGCAGCGCACACAGACACACACAGAGACACACACCCCTCCGGTGAACTTTTTATTTTCCTGGAACACTTAAAGGCACCTTATTCCTTTGTGTTTCTGAATCATCAGTATTACAGAGTATGATTTAAAGAGTATCCACGCTTCAGAGAAGCCCCCCGGCCCCCCCCCCCCCCGCCCACAGACACACAGATCTTTGATCGTTTACACTCCCATCCCCAACACATCTGCTCAGACTCTGCCGCTGTACTCAGACACACCGACCCGGCAGCTCCGCTAACTAGCGGCACGTCGGCCCTGTTTATACTGCCGCAGTCGACTCCTCGTTACGCACAAACATTATTCTGCTCCCCAGAGAGTCTATGGAGAACGTATATTCTACCCCTCCACACACACACTTTTTTGTTTGTTTCGTTTCTGCGACTATAAAAGCGAGTTCACAGGTTTCCCGCCACATGCTGCTGTATCAAACTATGACATCAACTGCTTTCCCCGTCTGTAATTGCTTCCAGACTGGGCAAGATCAGAATTTTCATTATATTTTCCATTCGTCTCTCCGCTTTCTCTCTCTCTGCTGCTTAGCGTCCAACATAAGCAGATTTGAGACACAGGGTGTGTGTGTCTGTGTGTGTGTGATGTCATTGTAACACGACACACTCCCACTCTTTTAGATCCTTTTTTTTCTCAAAACCCAAACCTTTACAACCACATTTTCGAGAAGCCAGGTCCGATTGACACACATGCCTTCATTGTTTCCTTTGCCGTCTTTCTTCCCGTACTATGTGTCTCCATGTATTATATTACCATGGGAAAAGACAAGTCAGAATGACGCAGTGCTACTCTGACTAATGGGTGTCGTACCTCAATGTCCACCAAGGAGTAGGTGGACACCGATTTAAGACCGACCCAAATGAGCCTGAGCAGTGAGTGAGTAAGTGGGCGCTCTTTGGCCCCAACCCAGGTCCCATCCATCCTAATCTAGGCTCCAGCGACCCTACTTTGTTATAGAAGAACTTCTGGGGGGGAGACTGCACAGAGCCTGGACCGGAAACCAACAATTGCAAGGTGCGGAGTTACACCTGGTTTCCTGTTTTGTTACAGAGACACTAGACCGAAAAGGAATAAATTGCGGCAGAAGCTTTCAGAAGGGGATTTTATAAAATGTATTCCCACAGTGGCTGGCAAACAGTGTTGATTATTAAAACGATGCAGCCACTTTGACCATAAAAGAACGCATAAGAACAGTGTCCTGACGGGATGTTTAAGCTTGTCTTCCCAGCGGGAACATTTACTAGTGCCAAAGTTGAGTTTGTGTTCACCGCTTACAGATCGCTGCCTCTCGCAGCATGATTGGTCCAAACAACAATGAAGCAAAAGAAAACAAAACCACCCATTTGACCAGATTGAGCTAGTCTGCAGACTTTAGATAACTAATCTAAAGTCTGATTTGTGAGGCGACACCCGCCACATGCTAGAGCCCTCAAGGAAAGGAGTGCAGTATGGAAGCGAGGACCTCAGTGAAGCGAGTGATGGAGTGCGAGCTGAAACGCAGTGGGGACCGTATGCATTGAGTTGACAGGAGAGGGAAGGCTGGGGGGGAGGTGGAGGTCGGAGCTCACACACAGGGGGCCTCTGCTCGGAATTCCCCCCCCATGACATCATTGTAGAGCAGTAGGAGGTGCAGACGGTGGTGGTGGTGGTGGTGGTGGTGTAGGTGTAAACCAGACACAGGGAAGACTGAAAACGCTGCACTTGGAATAGTAGATGGAATAGTAGAGCCGGCCAAATTTGGGAGAGAGATGAGAGACTTGGAAGTCAAAGTTTTGCTGAGAGCATTGCTGAGTTTTAGCAAAAATATAATTGTACATGGCTGCTTAGCGGTTGTAACTATATTAGTCGCATTAGTAATGCACAAGGGTCTCCCCCCCCCCCCCCCATGCAATTAAGTCTCACAGCCCCGGAGACGTGCATTAACGAGAGCCCCAATCTGGGGGCTGCGTTGTGGGGGGGAGGTAATCGGGGAGGGTGGTGATCACATATCCCAGAATACAATGTTGGTTCATGTTTAATTCCCAAACTAATAAGGTCTAGTTCCATACCCCCTGTGATCAAACTGCAGGCCAAGATCAGACCTGGGGTTCCTAATCATATTCAGAACTCATTTTCTCTAAGATTTGCCGTTGCACCTCCCGGAGTTTTAAGACGACTAAATAATGAGCGAGTTATTGTGATGGTGGGATTTGTTGAGCGGGTTTTGCTTTTGGTTTTGTTCTCAGCATTTTGTTTGTTGCCAGTCAAACAGTAATTGGGTCCGGGCTGACAGTGGGGAGGGGCTTGGTGGCCGGGGTGTCTTTGTGAAGTCCTCCAGTTCGCAGTGCGTTAATGGCAGCACCGGGCCTTTTTGTTCCAGAGTAAATTAGCTCTGTTCACTCGCTCCCTCTGGACTTGATCTTTCCATTCTGTCTTTATCCTCCGTTTCCTGTGGTACACCTTAATCTAGAGGGAGTACACCCTCTCCCCTTCCTACATGTCTTCCCTTTTCTCCCCTCTATCCCTGCAAACGTCCCGTCGTCTGCCCCCCCCCCCCCCCCCCCCCCCCCCCCCCCCCCCCCTGCGCTCTGCCCCCCGTTAATCTTCTGTTTGAAGTCCCCAGATGAAAACGGGGCGACAGGAAGTGATCGTTTTGGAAGGTCCGGCCCTGTAATTAAAGCCTGTAGGTGCCGCCCCCCAGAGACGCGCATCTCAGTGATTGCCGTCCTTGAGTACAGCCGCCATCTGGGAGTGATTCCCCTCCGCTTCCTCTGGCCCCGCCTCCACACCCGCAACAAGAAAAATACCTTGGACTGTTGGAGGGGGTAGGGGTTGAGTCTGAGTTTACCCTCACCAGCCCACCTCCACATCCACCCCCAGCACCCCCTCTCAGTGGGGTGATGAGAGAGCATCATATCATTCAAATCAATGCTCATAATTGCGGACCACCTCCCGCCCGATCTCTCTCTGGCTGAAGACGTCCTGACTGGCGAGATGACTCAGGACAGCCATGACATCAAGAAGAAACATGGACGCCAAGTGGAAGAGGACAAAAACGGAGCAGGCACTCTCTTGCTGCGTGCGTCTAAAGACGTGGTAGAGTTCGAGAGGCTCTATGAATAGAGGTCTGCTGTGCTCGCCATCCCCTTTCTCCCCCTGCGCCAGTTCCATCCCGGTGGGAAAGCTAAGGCTTCTCCAGACAGGAAGCTCTGGCATCCCCCAACAACGACTGCCCAGCCTCACTCTTTCCATCAGCTCCCTCTCTTCTCCCTCATTGTGACTGATGGACGTGTGTGTGTGTGTGTGTGTGTGTCTCTCTCTTGTCCCTGTCTACTGCTCCTGGGACTTAATCCATCTACCATGCATAGGGAATTCTGTCTGGAGGATCCCGTTCTGCTCATCCTCCATTCCTTTGTTTACGGCCACACAACTCTGTCTTTATTGTTGCCTCGTAAATCTCTTAAGTCTGTGTGTGTGTGTGTGTATTTCTGTCTCTTTCCCAGCCGTGTTCCCCTCATTTCCTCATATTTCCCTTGAACGCATTCCATGAAAAAACATCTCAACCTTGGGCCAGGGCCATTTGTATTCTCCACTCACGCGTTCGGCCCAACGCAGAAAGAATTCAATACTCTTGTCTCCCTCTCTCTCTTTGCCTTTCTCTCTCTCTCTCTCTCTCTCTCTCTCTGACACACTCCCCCTTAGCCCCTTTGCTCCAACACCCCCTTTCCATGCTCTCCGCCCCCCTTCCATACTGCACAGAGCCTGCCCCCCCCCCCCCCCCCCCCCCCCCCCAGCCAGTCACACACTCCAGCCTAACAGCCCGGTTTACCAGCCGAGGAGAGAAGAGAGGAGAGCACTGCATTTGTCGGATATAACAGACTGCTTCTTTAACCGCCCCAGACACCTATCATCTTCCACGCCGAGCCTTTCCCTCCCACCCCCCCCACCCCCATAGCAAGGAGGACAGCGATGGGAACACACACACACACAGCCCAGAGCTACGTTGAGCGAGCCGCCGTGGCCGAGGGCTGACGCCGGGGGATATGTGTGCTGAGAGTTGAGCAGCGGAGGACCGGTTATGTTTGGAGTACCTTGTCTTATGACTGCTGGCCAGCATGTGGTGTTTACAGTGTAACTCGGAGAGGACCCAGTCTCTGCTGGAACTAGAGCCAGCCCGCGGGTAAGGGTAACGGGAAACTGCATGGTGTGACAGTTTGGTGTGTGTGTGTGTGTGTGTGTGTGTGTGTGTGTGTGTGTGTGTGTGTGTGTGTGTGTGTGTGTGTGTGTGTGTGTGTGTGTGTGTGTGTGTGTGTGTGTGTGTGTGTGTGTGTGTGTGTGGTCATTGGGTAAGGTTACGCCAGGTTGCCAAAATTCAAAGGGCATTGTTTAGATAACACTCGGACAGTCTTTGCCTATGATGGTGAAACGGCGCTTGGACTCCATGTATACGAAGGAAACGTATTCTGTTTAGCAGCTGGGTTGACAGTATTTGTCTTAACAACAGCCAGAACCCAACAAAAAAGATGGCGGGATACACTGTACGTGTCCGCCCCCTGGCACACAGAGTACAGTACAGCGTGTGTCTCCTCTTAGATGTCATTCAATCTGTTTGCAGTTACAGTCTTATCAAACCTATAGAGTTCCATCAAAGGGCTCTGTCTACGGCCCCTCCCCTCGGCTAATTTGAAGGACATTCCTGTGGTGTGCCGTGTCCCTCAGCGCTCGCCCCTCGGCTGCTGCTGGGTGATTCTGCTCGAGGCATGACTTCTGCTCAAGGGCAGGTGCGGACAGCTGAGGGTGGCCGGGCAGATTATTCAATAATGGATGACGGTGACATGTGCTGCCACGTTAGCCCGTTGCTACGTGCAGGGAACCGACGGAGGTGGTGGGTTGGGGTTCAGGGCCAGAACTAGAGCGGGCGGATGACTGGGGTCAGGGTGGAGCTTCGCCCTCTCTCCCTTAACGGTTGCCTTCGGTCAAAGGGAAGAGGTCTCTCAACCGTCTCGTTGCTTTGTTTTCATATTTTGGTTCTGCTTTGTTGGTGTGTGACTCTTGTTCATGTCATGCTGAAAATATATTGGTTATCAATTATGTCGATCTAGCAACCGACATTGATGGAGGACTGTAATCGTACAGTGTACGATGGTGAAATGTCTACCGGGCCTCCATAACAGACCTCTGTGGACCAGAATACATTTTGGCCTCACAAATGATAATGTGTTGCAATTTACAAACAGAGCCAAAATGGCCACCAACGCTTACCCTTGTCCATGCAGCGAAGAGGTGAAGAGGGAGATGGGCTTAAATACATTTATCGGGAAAGATTGCAAGGGTTGGAAGGCGTTGTTTACCCTCTTTGTAAATAAGGCCCCAGTGGATGAGGAGCGTGGCAGTGAGTGGACCTCTGAGGGAACAGCTGTGACGTGTCTCTGGCCAGGTCACAAGAGAGGGCAGGGGAAACATTTTCCCTTCCCATCCGTGTCCCAAGGGAACGCTAACCCCTCCGCTAGGCTCTCCGAAAGCAGACAAAACAAGTCAAATACCGATCGCTATCAAACCCTGATGCCTATCAAGCTCATGTTGGATAAATACTGTCAGCGCTGCACAGCGCAGCGTCTTTCTGTTCACAAACTTCACAAACCTTTCGGTTGTAATTTTTCCCAAAGAGTAGATGGCGCAGTTGACCTTACTGAATGCAGCATTTACAGTTCATTAACATCTCCCGATGGGGATAGGAGAACTTTGACCTGGAGAAATGTACCTTGCGTGGATGTCGTCATGACCGGCCTCTGTTTATGAGTACTTTATAAGTAGAAAATACGTGCACTTTTTGTGTAAGGAGAGTATATGTTGTCAGCAAACACTGTACATTGTGTCCAGGGTGAGCAGGTCTGGATTTAGATTACGACCAGTTCATTGTTTAAGTGGGCTTAAAAATACCACATTTATTTTGACATATGTGGATTTCAATGTGAAGTGGACCATTAAAAAGATCAGCTTTTCATTTATGTTTTTTTTTATTAATTGAACAACCCAAAAACGTTGAATGTGACTTTGTGGAGGGCTGCAGGAGTTGAGCAAGCATTACAGCGTTGATTAGAAAAACATGCACAGCGCTGCCCCATGCCTGGGCTCCGGAGGCGAGCGGGAGTTTACGGCCATAGCACTACACTGGAAATCCCTTCCTGGTTTCCCCCTTCCCCTCCCCAGCTCCAGCCTGCACTTCATTAGCAATCCTCTATTCCCCCAACGCCTGCAGAGGTGACTCCTCTTTTCCGGGACTGGAGGAATGTTTTTCTCCCCAGGGTCCAGCTGGCGAGAAATGGCCAGACGACGAAGGGGGGGAACCTGGGCCCTGATGGTCCAGGATGTGGAGAGGGCTAGGAGGAAGGAGAGGTGGTATCAAGACCCCACTTTTACCCCTACTAACCCCAACCCCAAAAAGGACCACAAAACCATAGAGAAACCCACGGCTGTAAACGGCTGCCAGCTGCTGAGTAGATCAGAAGCATGGCGGGCTTTGTGATGGATACGGCAGGACCACCGATAGAAGGAAACCCACTGGGTCAATGCACACATACAGCATCTGACGAGCTCCTCTATAGGTGGGCCTCTCACCAATCTACACAAGGACGACAACAACAGCTAATTTTGCCAAAATCAGGGGTTATCATCGGGAATGAATGGCTGATTGACAACATGTCGTGTGGCGCTGGTTGGCTCTTGTGTTTGAGCCAGGCAGTGATGTGCTTGTTGCTATGGTTGTTCACCACACTCGACACGCTCTCCGTTTGGAGTTGTGTCCTCAGAGTCCTCCTCTCTCCCTCCACTCATGGCCATTACAGCGCTGAAACATCTGCTCTCTGAAACGCCGCTTTCTCTTTTTTTTCTTCTTCTTTATGCTCCATCGCAAGCGACTGACCTGACAGAGTAGGAGCCTCGGAACGAGAGTGCTAGAGCACTTCTTCACGACCTGCCTTCCTCTCTCCATCGCCCTGTTTTTAGATATGGTTATCTCGCTGCCTTTTAAATAGGAAGTGCATGCAAACCTCTCTCGCTCTCTCTCCCTCTCTCCCTCTCTTTCTCTTTCTCTCTTCTCTCTTCTTTCTCTTTCTCTCTCTCTTCCCTCTCTCTCTCTCTCTCTCTCTTCCTCTTGCTTTTGCTCCCTCTCTAAGAGAGAGAGTACACGATTGTACACGTTACAATGCTTTCTTAAATCCTCCATTAGTTGGGCTTGGCGAGCTTTAAATGTTTTAGCGGCTGACAAATAAAGTACCGGTAAATACAATCCAACAGGGTCACTTCAGAGGTTTGGTTTAGCTGCACTGACTTCTAATGCGCAAAATGTGCTCCATCTTTGATTCCCAATTATTTTATGATCTTGATATTCAATCACCAATCACACAGTGCTGAGACAATGTAAATTCCGGTCCAGTCAGACAGAAGGGAGAAAATTGAGAGGATGCAAGGTGTGAATTCTACACTGAGGCTGCTTCACAGTTTGCCTGGGCAGATGGTTGGGGATTCTCATCCCTAGTGTTGGTTCACTGGGTTTGTTTTGGTGTCTTCTCTGTTTGGTTGCGACACAGCTGCTAGTCCAGAAAGCTCTCTTTGAAGAGTATCTTTAGGGCCACTATACCAATTCGATACTCCCAGAATTGACTTTAGTGCATAAGTATGTCGACTAACTATGATGGGGCAAGTCAGATTAGGGTAATACTTTAGTATTATGGGTATATTCATAGTAAAACGGATATTGGGTAATTGATCCTCGAAGACACACACACCTGCAAAACTCACTTTTCTTTTTTTTAAGAAATGTTTAGATGGATAAAAATGTATGAAACAATGCGTAGATTTTTCGACAGCTAATTTGTTATGCAAAATATATTGCATAACAACGACACCACAGCGAGTGTCCATCTGGTCGCAGGCAGGCTCTTGTGTTTTGATTTCAACTGTCCAATGAAGGAAGTGGTTTGTGTACAGGGCATGGGTGTGTCAGGTCACTACGCAAACACATACGACCGCTTTTAGAGAAGTGAGAGCAGTGAACAACGAAATAATTACTGCCGGGCGTGTTAGTCATTGGCAACGAATACATAGATAATGCAGCACCTCACTTAGCTCTTAAGGACTGCTAATGCTATATTTATTCTGTTACTCTCCACTGAGCTGGACTTTGTAACATATATCGGAGCGGTCAGTTGTCTTTACGCCAAACGTGATGTAACTTTGTCTGTGTTCAGTGATTGGTTGTTGCAGATTCTTAGCCTTTAGTTTCCTGGTGAAGCCTCTGTACTCTGGACCTCACCAGAGAGAGAGAGAGAGAGAGAGAGAGAGAGAGAGAGAGAGAGAGAGAGAGCAAGAATGGTGGACAAGATATGGAGGAAGAGTTGGCATTTTATAGAAAATAGAAAGTCTTTTCGGATTAGGCAGTTTTCTGCTAGTGCGGCAGAAAGTAAGAGTGAGTGAGTAGAATCTTGATCTTTTTAACGGGTGTTTTTTGTGTGTGTGTCTTTTAAAGGAAGTTGGCCCAATCTATCATAAGGAAGTAAATATTAACGCTTATTTTTCAAAATGTCCTTGAAACCATATTGTGTCGACTCTCTGTCCAGTGAGTTTGCCTTCTGTGTACCATTGGCTCTGCAGGTCTACTATACACTCTTAAATTCACTCTGTAGTGGTAACTTCACCATTGTACATTTTGTATAGTTTTTCACTGCCTGGGCAAGAAGCTTCAATGGCTGAACCCTCCAAATCGCAGTCTAAATATCTCTGCTCAATGAACTCTGACATTATATCTACCACCTTGCCAAGTGTTTGCCATATTTAAACCATTCTCCTCCCTCCCTCTCCTCCCTCCCTCTCCTCCTCCTCCTCCTCCTCCTCCTCCTCCTCCTCCTCCTCCTCCTCCTCCTCCTCCTCCTCCTCCTCCTCCTCCTCCTCCTCCCTCTCCTCCTCCTCCTCCTCCTCCTCCCTCTCCTCCTCCTCCTCCTCCTCCCTCTCTTCCTCCTCCTCCCTCTCCTTGGTCCTATTCTTCTTCTCCTCCTCCAGCGTGGAAGGGGATGGACGGCCTGGCGAGAGCGGCCCTTCCCTGGACGGCGGAGCCGGCTACGGCCGTGGACCAGTGACTCACGGCTCGGCCATCAGCCCCGACCGCTTCGACGGCCCGCTCTACAGCCACGGGGTCCAACCGGGCCCCCAGAGGCCCCGCCGGCCCAAGCTCCAGCACTCGCAGTCCATCCTCCGCAAGCAGGCCGAGGAGGAGGCCATCAAACGCTCCCGCTCGCTCTCCGAGAGCTATGAGCTCTCGGCCGACCTCCAGGACAAGCAGGTAGCTTAGCATAACCGAGTTATTTCTTTCTAGGATATTTTTCTAGCCCCAATGGTTCAAAACGTCAATTAGTATTATTATAGACGTACAGACATCTGATCCAAGGATTCCGTACAGCTTCCATACATAACTCGAGATGGGGATGTGCTTTGATCATTTCGTTGTATAGGCGACTGTGCAATGACAATAAAGGCTATCTTATCTTATAATAAGTGCTCGTCAACCATTCTTTAGCGTCTGTAAGAACGTCCGGGGTCATGAAGTGCTACTGTTAGCGATTACAACCAGCGAAAACCTTAAACCAATGACGGTGAACGGTTGGTGGTTTGTGTGCTGAAGCAGTCGCTGTGTCGTCCCTCTCCTCCCAGGTGGAGATGCTGGAGCGTAAATACGGCGGCCGCTTCATAACCCGCCATGCGGCGCGCACCATCCAGACGGCCTTCCGCCAGTACCAGATGAACAAGAACTTCGAACGCCTCCGGAGCTCCATGTCGGAGAACCGCATGTCCCGACGCATCGTCCTGTCCAACATGAGGATGCAGCTCTCCTTCGAAGGCCCCGAGAAGGTGCACAGCTCGTACTTTGAGGGCCGGCAGGTGTCCTTGACGGAGGACGGTAGCCCCCTGGGGCCGTCGGACTGCGGCGACATGGAGGCCCACCAGCAGGCCAACATGGCGGCCCACCCCGCCCCGCAGGGGGACCTGAGCGACGCCATCACGGAGCTGGAGGACGCCTTCTCCCGGCAGGTCAAGTCCCTGGCCGAGTCCATCGACGACGCGCTCAACTGCCGCAGCCTGCAGGGCGACGAGGGGCCCGACCCGGACGCCATGGGCTGCGGCGAGATGGCGCGGGAGGCGCCCTACCAGAGGAAGTCGCACCGCCGCGGGCCCTCCCCCGGGCGCCTGCACGACGAGATGATGGCGTCGTACAGCGACGTCACGCTGTACATCGACGAGGAGGACATGGCCCCCGCCATGGCCCGCTCCCGCTCGGGCGAGCAGCCCTCCAGCACGGAGTCGGACGTCCGGCTGCGCTCGGTCAACTCCTCCTCCCAGGAGTACTGGCCCATGGACCCCAAGGACGAGGGCCGGGACACGGACACCAGCTGCCGCAGCACCCCGTCCCTGGAGTGCCAGGAGCAGCGGCTGCGCATGGACCACCTCCCGCTGCTCACCATCCAGCCGCCCAGCGACAGCTCGGCGGAGCACAGCGACCGCTCGGACCGCAGCTCGGTCAAGCGGCCCCCCGTGTACGACCCCCACAGCCACATCGTCACGTCCTCCCAGGCCAGCCCCAAGCACATCTCCCACGGGCCCCCGCCGCCGCGCACCTCGTCCCGGGAGGAGGACGCGCCCCTGCGGCACCGCCACCGCCAGCTGGAGGGCCACCTGGCCATCAACGGCTCGGCCAATCGGCAGAGCAAGTCGGAGTCGGACTTCTCCGACGGGGACAACGACAGCATCAACAGCACGTCCAACTCCAACGACACCATCAACTGCAGCTCCGAGTCGTCGTCCCGGGACAGCCTGCGGGAGCAGACGCTCAGCAAGCAGACGTACCACAAGGAGACGCGCAACAGCTGGGACTCGCCCGTGTTCAGCAACGACGTGATCCGCAAGAGGCACTACCGCATCGGACTGAACCTCTTCAACAAGTAGGTGCTGCAAGTAGGAGGCGGGTGTTCACCGCTAATTGCGGGCGGTTTAAGTTCCACTGATGTGTAGGGCTGTTGAGAGAATGGGCCGTTCAGAGAGCATACCTAACGTTTAACTCACTCAAGTGTTGCACAGTGAACTGTGTGTAGTACTACACCCAGGAATACTCCAATACAAGAATATATAGTTGTTTGACATCCTGGCCGTGACACTGCCATTTATTCTGGGTCTCATTATGTCCGTCCTTCGACTTTTTTCTCGACAACCGTTCATCCAATTTACTTCAGACTTGACACCTGTATGGCTGGGGTCCCCAGGAAGTGCCGTGTCTAGTGTGAAGTTGTTAAGATGAGCGGTGCCCCTAAGGCCAAGCCATCGGCCCGTTTTAAACAGGAACTCACACACTTCCAGACAAAGCAAATCAATATCGGGTCTTCGTTTTTCTTTCTTTAAAATACCATTTTTGCTCCTGACAAATGCAATATGAAATGTCTCCCGTCAAACTTTATTCCTGCAGCAAGGAACTAAAGAACGTTTGTGCATATAATGGATGAACACAGCTTTATCTGTGCTGTGTGTTTAATGTAATGGTTCCAACCTAAAATATTCAGTGGTTCCTCTTTCTTATATTTTTAGGAAGCCAGAGAAGGGAATACAGTACCTGACTGAGAGAGGGTTTGTTCCTGACACCCCTGTGGGCGTGGCCCACTTCCTGCTGCAGAGGAAAGGCCTCAGCAGGCAGATGATTGGTGAATTCCTTGGCAACAGACAGAAGCAGTTCAACAGAGATGTCTTGGAGTAAGCATTGTTTGTTTCTCTTTTTCAGCCGTGCATTGCATTCATCTGTCATCCCATTAGAACGAAGAGTTTGTTTTAGCAAGTCATTACCCCATTCTGTGCATTTATCTGATCAAATCTGTTTTTGGTATTCATTTAATAATATGAAATTATACGTAATGAGAGTCAATTACATTTAAGGAATGCAATGTCAAACATGGGTTGCATGAAATGACGTATTCCTAAACAAACACTTGCTTTGATTCTGCTCGTGATATGGAGGACTGGTGCTAGTGTCACTAGAGATCCTGTGGCCCCCAACGCTTCCATAAACAGACTTCACTTAAGACCTAATCTTCACTGATCTTGGTATTGAATTAAATATGATTCACCTTGTCTGCAAGACATCATACAATGGCAGCCTTGGGAGCAGAGAAGCTGGGCCTTTGTCTATGTATTACTGTGATAGCTGGCCACTTTTTTTATCTTTCTCCCCTCCAATTTTAATTTTTCCTTATGCTCTCTGATTCATCTTCATGTGCGTGTGTGTGTGTTCCAGCTGTGTGGTTGACGAGATGGACTTCCAGAGCATGGAGCTGGACGAGGCTCTCAGGAAGTTCCAGAACCACATCCGTGTGCAGGGCGAGGCCCAGAAGGTGGAGCGCCTTATCGAAGCGTACAGGTTAGTGGGCAGATAACAGCGGAGCATTCAAACATAACCGAGAGGCCGAAACAACCAATGAGAAGACACCACAACCAGAGGCCTCCCCAGGTCGAAATATCAAGTATAAATATACAATGACCATCCCTGGAGGATGACAGTCAGGTGACCCAGATGTTTGAGCCATCTGTGTAGGAAAAAAGAAACATGGGTTATATGACCTTGAAACCTGACAATCATGCCTCTGTCAATGCCTCTTACATATACCTAGAACCCTTGTGAAACATTGTTCCTGAAACAGTTTTTGCTGTTCCTCGTATTTTGCAAACAAAATAAAGAGGAACTACCTACGTTAACTTGATCACAGTTTGTACGTCCTGCTATGGCCCTAGCTAAAGCTGACGACTGTAGCACCAGGATGTTTTATTAATGGCCAGAACGAGCCGGGGCGAGCGTTACCCTTGCATGAGTAAATGGTGCTGTCCCTCACGGAACCTTGAAAAGCCTCCACACGGCAGATACAACCTCCGCCTCTGAGTGAAGAATGCTTTGGCACTTATTCTGTGTTATTTTCTTAGTTTAGGAAGCACTCATCAACAAAATATGTTGTTTGTGGCTTCATCGACGTGATGCTGACATTACGGTCTGTCCCCCAGCCAGCGGTACTGCATCTGCAACCCCACGGTGGTGCGTCAGTTCAGGAACCCAGACACCATCTTCATCCTGGCCTTCGCCATCATCCTCCTCAACACGGACATGTACAGCCCCAACGTCAAGCCCGAGAGGAAGATGAAGATGGAGGACTTCATCAAGAACCTGCGAGGTAACCAAGGCTACTGTTTATGCAGTGTAATATCGTGATAGAGTATGCAGCATGCATTCTATCTTGGAGAAAGAGGGAGAGAGAGATTTTAACCCGAAGGTTAACATCAATCAAGGTCCTTGTAGCCTCCTAGGTCCTCCTGACACCACAACACTCTGCTCCTCCTAGCAGTCGAGTGTCGAGGTGTCCCTGAGCAAGACCCCTAACCCTAACTGCTCCCGATGAGCTAGCTGTCGCCTTGCGTGGTTGGCTCCGCTGTCGGTGTGTGAATGAACTGTTGTTCATGCACACAGAGAGATGTATGTGTATTCTATTCGTTCTGAGGGTGCTTGTGCGCTAACCCGTGTGCGTGTGCTCTGCCCCAGGGGTGGACGACGGCGAGGACATCCCCAGGGAGACCCTGGTGGGGATCTATGAGAGGATCCGCAAGCGGGAGCTGAAGACCAACGAGGACCACGTCTCCCAGGTGCAGAAGGTGGAGAAGCTCATCGTCGGCAAGAAACCGGTACGTTTACCTCTGTCTTTATGTAATAAACAATGACCATATGCTAGTGTGATATACTGCGCGATATGCTGCGTGACAGCGTAAATTGGCCTGTTCCTCGCCGTATTTCTGAGGGTAGATAGAGAAGGAGACATTGAGAGTACAAAGACTAAAAACATATCCAGATGGAGGGAGAGCAGTAGGTGAGGGACAAAGGAAGAATGTACACTATGAAAACCATAATGTTATAACATCGTTCCCTCCGTTTCAACTGGGTCCTACAAGGCTGTTATTCATTCCCTTACGGCAGTGGTAACACAATTAAAGTACATTCTAAAGAGAAGTATTCAAAAAAACCTATTAAAAACGCATTGATCTTGTGGCCCAGCTAAAGCACCACAAGTGTAGAGAAAAAGCAACCCACAATAAGGGCTTTCTTCAGTAATCAGGCCCAGCGGTGGGGGATCGCAGTGGGCTTGGGTTTACGGGAAGATCTGTCTTCACATTAACGTCATTAAAACGTGGCAGACCCCCGTGGCAGGCTCATGCAGGCACCACGCGTTCTTATGCCGGCCTTTTGGGCATTATAGATATCTGAAGTTGAATCTTCATTTCCTGTTCTGGGCTCTGCACCCTGGTCAGGAAGTTACCTCATGGGGTTGTGAAACCCATTCTATATCTGGTGCCTCTATGTCATCTCTTTCTCTCTCTCTTTCTCTGTTGTTAGATCGGGTCCCTCCACCACGGCCTTGGATGCGTAAGTTATACTCTGTAAATGGATTCACTGTCAGCCATCATTTGTCTTTGGTTCTACGTTGCTGCCTGTTATGCTGCTTGTCCTGGGTGTTTAAATCCACCTTATTTAAGGCTCTGTACCGTAAGGACTACCTGTACTTTTGCCTTCTAAAGGGCTAAATACAGCATATATCTTACAGGAGACTATAAGGCAACTGGGGGACAGCTTCAATAGTTACGACAGAGAGGCAGCAGTTGTTTACAGATGCCGCACAAAGCAGGGGTTATTCATCACTGGCAGGCCCATAAACCACCACACACGTAGCGGCTGGACAAACAACATAGACAAGATGTTGGACTGCATTTTTAGTCCTTAAATCCCAGTGGATCCCTGTGTGTATTGTTATATTCTGCATTACTTGCGTATTGCTCAATGACGTGGGGATCGGTACCAGTTGGCTGCGTGTCACATTGAGTTTGGAAATCCTTTAATCTGATCCTAAAACCCACGACTTTTCAAAAGGAAAACAGCTAAACCTCTTCCAATCTCGCTGTACTTATTATAACCATAGTGTAAAAACACAAAGGACACGCACATGTGAATCCAATCGATGGGCGGCCTCTGGGCCTGCTCTAGCTTGTGGAAAAAGGGGTCTGTTCTTCTGTTTCCTTTCCAGGTGCTAACAGGGATTGGCACCCTGTTCTCTGGGTGACACTCTTTGGAGGCGGTCATTTCTGTGAGGTAATTTGTCCTTCTTCAAACCCCCATCCGTAGGTGCTGTCGCTGCCCCACCGCAGGCTGGTGTGCTACTGCCGTTTGTTTGAGGTGCCGGACCCCAACAAGGTGCAGAAGCTGGGCCTCCACCAGCGGGAGATCTTCCTGTTCAACGACCTCCTCGTGGTACAGTACCCTTCCCGTCGGCGGGCGTGCTTAATGAAATGCTAGTGGGTCGGGTGTCTGGCTATTTACCGGGGTCAAACATCTGTAGGCCTACTTGAGGAAAATACTGCTTATCTCCTCCTTGATGCCCTGTATCTGGTAAACTGCTGTGCTTTGGCTGAATGAATTACGGGTAACTAAATAGTATTCTTAGTTGGGTTTTGATCGATCTCTGTTCTAATTCAACCCTATTCGTGTGTGTGTGTGTGTGTGTGTGTGTGTGTGTGTGTGTGTGTGCGTGTGCGTGTGTGTGTGTGTGTGTGATATCAGGTCACCAAGATTTTCCAGAAAAAGAAGAACTCTGTTACGTACAGCTTCAGGCAGTCCTTCTCGCTCTATGGGATGCAAGTCATGCTGTTTGAGAATCAGTGTAAGTAGCACACACGGCGCCTGATGCCTTCTCCCGTCGGTTAACGTCCTATATGCGTTTGCCACAGCCATAGGAAGGGCATCTGTCGCACTGCAGCGTGACGATCGCTCTCCTCAGTTCACACAGACGCTACCCGTGCTGCTTTTA
Source organism: Gadus chalcogrammus (assembly GCF_026213295.1). Classification (NCBI taxonomy): domain Eukaryota; kingdom Metazoa; phylum Chordata; class Actinopteri; order Gadiformes; family Gadidae; genus Gadus; species Gadus chalcogrammus. The sequence goes on from NC_079412.1 coordinate 17,043,639, forward strand.
CTGCTCTCTGATCAACGGCATGTCAAGTCATCGCCTATCTCTCTTTCCTCTCCCTCTCCCTCTCCCTCTCCGCCGTTGTCACTGCAGATTATCCCAACGGCATCAGACTGACGTCGGCCGTGCCCGGTGCGGACATCAAAGTCCTCATCAACTTCAACGCCCCCAACCCCCAGGACCGCAAGAAGTTCACCGACGACTTGCGCGAGTCGATTGCCGAAGTCCAGGAAATGGAGAAATACAGAATTGAGTGTGAGCACAGAACGCTTTTCTACCTCCCCCCTCTCCAGGTTCCCGCAGTTCCCTTCAAACCGTGTAAAGTATAAACAGGGGCCTGGCAGCCGTTATACCGGCCCCTGTTCACTGGAAGAATGTTTAAAGAGCTTATAGTAATGAGCACCAGTCCTTGTGGAGCAGGCCTCAAAACAGAAGGGACAGCACATGGGGATGTATGTTGGGTTCACAGATATAGATTTACCCCCTTGGTCAACAGTACACAGAGGGGCCTCGGTCCTCACTAACAGTACACAGAGGGGCCTCGGTCCTCACTAACAGTACACAGAGCGGCCTCTGTCCTCACTAACGGTACACAGAGCCGGCCTCACCAACAGTACACAGAGCGGTCCTCACTAACAGTACACAGAGCGGTCCTCACTAACAGTACACAGAGCGGTCCTCACTAACAGTACACAGAGCGGTCCTCACTAACAGTACACAGAGCGGTCCTCACTAACAGTACACAGAGGGGCCTCTGTCCTCACTAACAGTACACAGAGGGGCCTCTGTCCTCACTAACAGTACACAGAGGGGCCTCGGTCCTCACTAACAGTACACAGAGCGGCCTCTGTCCTCACTAACGGTACACAGAGCAGCCTCTGTCCTCACTAACGGTACACAGAGCCGGCCTCACCAACAGTACACAGAGCGGTCCTCACTAACAGTACACAGAGCGGTCCTCACTAACAGTACACAGAGCGGTCCTCACTAACAGTACACAGAGCGGCCTCTGTCCTCACTAACAGTACACAGAGGGGCCTCTGTCCTCACTAACAGTACACAGAGGGGCCTCTGTCCTCACTAACAGTACACAGAGGGGCCTCTGTCCTCACTAACAGTACACAGAGGGGCCTCTGTCCTCACCAACAGTACACAGAGGGGCCTCTGTCCTCACCAACAGTACACAGAGGGGCCTCTGTCCTCACTAACAGTACACAGAGGGGCCTCTGTCCTCACTAACAGTACACAGAGGGGCCTCTGTCCTCACTAACAGTACACAGAGGGGCCTCTGTCCTCACTAACAGTACACAGAGGGGCCTCTGTCCTCACTAACAGTACGCAGAGGGGCCTCTGTCCTCACTAAAGGTACACAGAGGGGCCTCTGTCCTCACTAACAGTACACAGAGGGGCCTCTGTCCTGACTAACAGTACACAGAGGGGCCTCTGTCCTCACTAACAGTACACAGAGGGGCCTCTGTCCTCACTAACAGTACACAGAGGGGCCTCTGTCCTCACTAACAGTACACAGAGGGGCCTCTGTCCTCACTAACAGTACGCAGAGGGGCCTCTGTCCTCACTAACAGTACACAGAGGGGCCTCTGTCCTCACTAACGGTACACAGGGCGGTCCTCACTAACGGTACACAGGGCGGCCTCGGCCCTCACTAAAGGTACATAGCCTCTGTCCTCACTAAAGGTACACAGCCTCGGCCCTCACTAACGGTACACAGCCTCGGTCCTCACTAACGGTACACAGGGCGGTCCTCACTAACGGTACACAGGGCGGCCTCGGTCCTCAATAACGGTACACAGCCTCTGTCCTCACTAAAGGTACACAGCCTCGGTCCTCACTAACGGTACACAGGGCGGCCTCGGTCCTCACTAACGGTACACAGCCTCGGTCCTCACTAACGGTACACAGGGCGGCCTCGGTCCTCACTAACGGTACCCAGCCTCGGTCCTCACTCTCCTCACCCTTGGCCACAGCGGAGCTGGAGAAGCAGAAGGGCGTGGTGCGGCCCAGCATGTCCCAGAGCTCCGGGCTGAAGAAGGAGGCGGGGAACGGCAACATGAACCGCGGGAGTCTGGACGACACCTACGCCATGGGGGAGGGGCTGAAGAGGAGCGCCCTCAGCAGCTCCCTGCGAGACCTCTCCGACGCAGGTACCAATTACCCCTCGCTCGCCTCGCTCTCTCTCCTTAATCCAGGCTGGTTCAGACTCTCCATTGCTCCACAAGCAGAGGGGATGGGGGCGGGACTCTGCAGGAGTGGGGGGGGGGGGACACAATCCTCTACATAATGCGATTGGTTGGTTGGGTTGACTTTTTGAAGGATAGCAATGAGAAGAATTGGATTTATGGAGTGGCCTTCAGTGTGTTGACCTTGGAGCTGCTCTCCATACCATGCGTCCAATGTCACTCATGTACAAAAATTGCGTGTTCAGCACAGCTTGCTTGATTTCTTTTTATTCAAAAACTTTTATTTTGAAGGCGTGCTGCACAAACAGTTTTTGCGACGGTTGATTTAAGGGAGCTTCTTTTTTTTTAAGTGAGCACAAAAGGCCCGAATGAAGGTGATTTAATGCAAGATAATTAGCATTCGCAATGTCTGGAAGTCATCCATCCATTACCTTTTGAACTGCTTCAGTTGTATTCATTTATCTTGTCACACTTATGTTACAGATTACAAGTTTTATTTTCTTCCTAATTGATTCCATGACGAGTCTTTCCTTTCAGACATACACCAACCCCCCCTCCACCATCTATTTCAGATTTGTTTTCTTTTTTTTATTAATATAACTCGTATTCCATTCTGAATCATCAACCATTGAAATGTATCTACCATTTCAAATCGAAACAATCTTTCCATTTATTTGCATGTATATATATATTGAATTTATCTATATGCAAATATAGATGTATATTTGCAAATACATATGTATCAATGTTCTAAGTGGCCTGGCCCAACATCTTTGCTCCGAGCCAATATCTGAATCCCTCTATCTTGAAACAATTCGACTACATCTGGATAATGACTACGCTATGTGTGATAATATAATGAAATCCAGTCTGGAGGAGGATGTGTGTGTGTGTGTGGGGGGGGGGGGGTGAGGGTCCAGTCTCACTGTTGGTGGGTGATCAGCCCTTCTGCTCGGTCCAAGCGATCATATCCTGACCCCTGAGCGGGAGTCAGCTCAATCAGGGGACGCATTAATTAGCACTCATTAAAGTGATGGACAACAGAAATCCTTTATCTTCTTCTAATTAGGTTATCAAAGCAAGGGTGGCTCATTTATTTCAGAAACATTTGTTGTCATATTTTTTAAATTCTCTTTCATCCTAACAGCAGTCAATGAATCAAACTGTCTTTATCTTTGACTCCTTTTTGTATCTGCTTTCGCAGGTCTTTAATAAGCGCGTCCAAACATTTCATTCGGCCTGAATGACATGTTTGTACGGCCTATCTTTCTGTCTACATACCTGGCTCCCTGTGCAAACTGATTGCGCATAACCGGAGTCATCCACAAGTCTTGGCAGACCTATTGCTAAAGCAAGCAAGCTAGTCGCGTGTTTTGGGGGAGTGGCTTGGAGGGGTGCCTGAAGGGAGGGGTGGCATTTTTCATTCATTTGGATACGCTTAAAATCTAGCTTACTACGGCTGGTTTCCCCAAATTGCTTTAAAGGTTCATTTTCGGTCCTTTGGTTTCCTCCTATTTCTTCAAGCATATTTGATGAGTGGAGTCTATTGTCCCTCTTTACTACTTAGTCAATCAGGTGATTGTAATTACCATACGCTCACATGGCCAAGCCGGGCCAATCACATTACTGCATCAGTGCAGCTGAATGAGGCTACGGTGTTTCGGACTTTGAAGAAGTGCAAACTACAAGCAAAAAACAGCGAGGAGGAGACGGGGTTTCAGACCACACCGTTACAATTCTCTTCATGACCGACTTTATAAGCTGACTTTGAGCTGTATATTATTAACCTACTATTTCACATTATCTTGGCAAGATATTCGGCAGGGGTGTAATGGATCCATCCCTTTGTGATTTGCTGTGGTTATTTTTCATTTTTAGCTCCTGTTGTCCATCACTTTAATCTTTTCCTGTCCATAAGTGTACCTAAAGATCATTTTAACGCAGGAAGCCGCATGCTAATGAAACTCTTTCTTGTGTACAATGTTTTCTCTTTCTTTGGTTCTTCTCGCCATTCTCCATCCCATGCGTTCTTCGCCATTATGTTAGTACACATCAGGGACTCTCCTGGTTATGTGTGATAAGTGGTCAAGTGTCATTGGCTTAGTGTGCGTGTGTTTGTCTGTGTCTGTGTTTGTGTGTGTAACAAAGGCAAACATGCTCCGTTTGTCCTACTCAGCCCCCTGTATTTTGCCTGTACATCCCATGTGCAACATTCATTGTATTGCTTTTGATGTGTTCTCTCCTTCTCCTGTGACCGTCACTCAGACGCTAGGTGTCAAAGCCCCTCCGTCCGGTGCTCCATGCTGAAGTACATCTCTTTTAGCGGAAGCACATTTGGAAACTGGGGGGAAAAATTTAGAAACGTTTCCTAGAACTCAACTCCATCAGTTGCCTATTCAATCATCTGATTTGGATCTGGAGTTGAAGCAAGGAAATGACGGATTAACAACGTTGGGTAGTTTAGATAAACACCGGTCCAGAGTTAATTGGATCGTGGGCAAATAACGAAATTCCAAAAATACCCCCGAAGCTGACACAGAAAATATAGCCATTACAGCCATAACTATCGCCTCCTCTGCCCCCAGAACCCCCCCCCCCCCCCCCTTCAAGTTACCCCTGCCTCCCCTCACAGTCACAAGCCCCACTCAATTGGCCCCTTCACCACTCCCCCTCCTTCACCCCCCCCCCCCCCAGCCCTGTAGGGGGCCTGCGGGCCCTCCCCAGCCCGGCCCGGCCCTGTGTAGTCTGGTCCAGGAGTGCTGTCCGTCTCTAATCTGTGGTATTGCATGTCCCGGGCAGGCAAGCGGGGGCGCCGCGGCAGTGCAGGATCACTAGACAGCAATATGGAAGTAAGTTGGAAGCGGCTGGTCTCCAAGCTACCTCTGTCATGTGATGATGTGCACCGTCCACCATTTCCCATTTTATTATTTTTCACTTTATTTTGGTCTTGCAACCCTCCTCCTCCTTCTCCTCCTCCTCCTCCTCCTCCTCCTCCTCCTTCTCTCCTCTTGTTATGTTTTGCTGTCGTAGTTCATCTGGTTTGAGAACATCCCCTCGGTTTGTTTGTCTATCCGCTCCTCATTCCCTGGGATGCGTTCCACTGACAACAGCCCACCTGCCTGCCTGGGCTAGTAGTGTGCATGCATGGGTTGCCTGCCTCTGACCTCCCCCCCCCCCCACCCCAACACTGTCTGGTCACGCATCCCCGTGGACGTCATGCTATGAGGCTTTCTGTTTTGTAACTTGAAACAAGCATGAGTCTACTAACGGACCACGCCCTGTCCTCCTCCCCCCTTGTCTCCGTCTGTCCCCCCCCCCCCCCATGTCCGCTGTCTCTTCACCAGGTTGTCCTTCAGTCAGTCAGTCAGTCAGTCTGCGCTTTTGGCTGGGTTGCTCCTCCTGGTCTGTTTTGGTCTTTGGGTCTTTAAGGATACACGTGTACGAGTCTTGACTTGGTTGTTGTTATCAACAGCGAGAGGTTCGATAAGAAAGGAAGCACGTCCGTGTGTTCTGCTCTGTAATCCTTCGTACCCCTCTTTAGAAAGGGGGTCTCTATTTCAGGAAGGACGCTAGGACTTTTGGTTCTGTTTTTAATCCAGTTCCGCACCAAATGGGTTTCATGTGCACTTCAGACGTGGATTTCATTCCGTTATCTCCTCATTCATTACACTTGGCTCACCGGGTCCATGTTGTCGGGGTTCAAGTCTGCAAATTTCATTTTCTAAAGGCATATGGTCTCGATCAAGGCGCACATAAAAGAAAATACAGTGTGCTCTTGAAAGGACTCGGCGACGCCCACTGCAAAGTAATGACATTTCATGCACTGGGGGTTAGGAGCGGGATCCTTAGATCTGGGTGAGAGAGCACGTGGGTCGGTCGGTCTCTCTTAGTCTCTCCTCCGTCTCTAGATGAATGCTTTACCTGATGCGGATGAAGGCTTTGGCCGTCACACATCCTCTCTGCATGTAGAATCTACTCCTTCTTTTGGTTTTGTTTTTTGCCAAAGCTGCATGCGTGATTTTTCTTTTGGTTTTTCTTTTGCCAGGTTTTTGATAGTGTTGTTCCACCTATAAATAACCAAATGTTCCTGCTCGTGCATTTGACTTTGAATGTAGGCCAATTGTGTATTTTGTGTCCCTATTACAATTTAAAATGTCCTTTTTTTCTTCCTGAAGCACAGTGGGATAAATGCTAATATCTTGGCAGTGGTGTCATTATGGGCAGAAGTCCTTTATGAACACAGGCATACCTCACCATCAAGTGTTTGTGGAAACATGCATAATATTACTTTCCCCCCACGTCATGAGAAGAACATTTTTGGTTTGTCATTCGCATGCATTTAACATTTTATTATGATTCATGTGTTTATCCCAAACATGCAGGTTAAGCAAATAAACGCTGTTCTCGTATGAGCTTGTCTAGTTAGCCGCGAAGCTAAGTCGACGCTGCGCAGCCCAGGTCCACCGCGCTAACACCCGGTCCCTTCTCCTCCCGCAGGGGTCCATCATTAGCAGCCCCCACACGTGCCACCGGGCCCCCACGCTGCACGACGGCGCGGCCCCCCGGGGGGACCAGGCCTCCCACCACCACCACCACCACCACCACCAACACCAACATCAACCACAGCACCACCCCACCCAGCAGCCCTCCCAGCCCTCCCAGCCCAACATGGCGCCCGCCTCCATCCTGGGCTCGCTGTTTGGCAGCAAGCGGGGGAAGCCGCCCTGCGCGCCGCAGGGCCACGCCCCCCTGCCCTCCACCGGCCAGCCCACCCTCATCTCCCACAAGCTGCACCCGGCCAACCTGCACCACACGGCCCAGCAGCCCCCGCCCGGGCCGGGCCACCACGCCCAGTACTGCCCCACCCTCCAGCAGCAGCAGCAGCAGCAGCAGCAGCAGCAGCAGCTGCAGAACCCCCCGCCCTACCACCACCACCACCACTACCACCCCCCGCCCCACGCCCAGCTCCCCCCTGCGGAGGCCGCCGCCTACCCCAACCCCCACGCGCACCCCCACGCGCACCCCCAGCACGGCCATCACGGCGGCCAGAATTCCCACCACGCCTCGCACGGCCCGCCGGACAGACACGGGGCCCACCACCACGGCCAGCCGCCGGGCTCCATGCCCGGAGGACCCAAAGCCAAACACAGCGGCATCAGCACAGTGGTGTGACCAGGAGGCGGGAGAGGGAACCACGAGGGGCGGCGTGACCGCTGAGACCGGGTGGACGGAGGAGACAATGCTAACACCAAAGGGAACTGACAGCACTCATTTACGGCCTGTCCACTGTGCTTCACCTGCTGCTGTGATGGCGACGGATCACGGGCAGCCCCCTATATATAAATATATACATCTCCACACTTCTCAGCAGGATGCAGCTTGGAATCGGGCTCTTGGTGTTCTGTCAGTAGGGGGCCTGGATACGGGCCTCCCCGGGCTCTCTCGGGTTTCAGGGGGGTGTTTCTTGCAGGAAGAGGCCACCCACCCATTCACCTCCTGCAAAAAATAACAACAACAGCAAACAGTAAGCTGGCGGTGATGGCTGAGGCGAAGCTCCTCCACACTGCTCCATGTATCCAATAAGCCTGTGTCTTCCCTTCACCCACTGAGGAGGAAAGGCCGAGGGACCTCAGTCTGTCACCGCGATGGAGTCCTATATTGTACACACTGTTATTTCCGAAACTTTTTTTAAAAACAACGCTCTTATCTCCCCATCATCATCATCATCATCATCTTCATCATCATCCTCTCCATTATTATCATCGTCATCATCATTATCGAAAGCTATTCGCCACCGCCTTCCCTGCCCAACCGCGCGTAGCCGACCAACCTTACTATAACCATTTCACAACCTAGCCCGGGTCAGCAGACCGGGGCTCACATCTGCGTAGACGGACTCGGCCGTAGTAGTTCTAGTGCTGTATTTACTGTAGATGACAGCTATACGTATTGTCTCTTAGCTCATAAATAAATGTGCCAATTACTTATGCATAATCTATTTAGTCAATAACTTCATGTACAGTATATTGTGCTCTAAGTAATTTGTAAGATTATACTTACAATTATCAATTAAAAATACATTTTATCAGTGATACACTGACTCTGTAACAACAAGATGTAAACATCAGAAGAGATGGAACTCCCAAATCAGCCCGGCTAACTATCTAATTTGGACTTGTTTTCTTTCCTTTTCTTTGGTTGTTTTTCCTCACATTCAATACAAAGCGCTTCGGGATTGGCAGCTGTAGCACACTGGCCTCCAAACACCAGGCTGGTCTGTAGGAAACCATCTCTCGGGCTGCTCAGAGTAGCCCTGACTACGCACTGCCTTTTGTAGATATGGATGATGCCATAGGGTCCCTTGAGTCTCAGCTAACCACTCTCCACTGTGTTTTTCAGATAAAGAGGTGATTTAAAAGGCCTTGCCGGTGTCTTCTGTATACCGAGACACGAGCCACTTTACCTACAGACCCATATATATATATATAAATATACATATATATATATATATATATAGCTATATCTCTGTATGGATCAAACATGTTCCTGAGACGATTGCCTTTAACATATGCGGCAACAAAGAAGCAGCTCTCTTCGCTCTTCAAATCAAAAGAGTAAATCACCTTTTTCAATCTCGTTTTGCCTTCTGTTCTTTGTTTACAGACCGGTGATGGAATACTCTGTTTTGTTTCATATTTTTTGAACACATGTGCAATATCTTATTTTGTACATTCAGAACACGCACGGCATACCCTCCTGTTTGTGCGTTTCTTCATGTTGTGTCATAATTTATTTATTTAGTTTGGACCCCCCCCCCCCCCCCCCCCCTCCCCCCAGTAAAAAAAAATAAAAGTGTCTGTGCGACTGTCCTCATAGTTGTGGAGAGAGACAGCCTTGGAGTTCAGTGGAATGTCTAAATAACGTAGGTGACTTTTGCATGTAATGTTTATTGTTGTTCAGCTATCCTCTGCACATCGTATTACGAATCAGTGTTACCATAGCGAGTTTAAGTGCAATCATGCTCAGAAAAATGCAGACTTGGATTGAACGTGGAAGTGTGTCCCATTGGTCCAGGATGAGATTCAGGTGAAAAGAATATATATATATCTTTTGCTTTCGGTTTTTTTTTTTTTGGTTCATTTTAGAATATATAAATACTTGCAGAGTTCACAGTGGAAAGAAGAATGTGTGTATATATTTTATTAAAGGAACATCCTTCTCTTTGGGGCTGAACAGAAATATTTTGCTGGATAAGCACACGTGAAAGAACACTTTCATTTTTTTCAGGAAATGCAGTTGTAACTGACTGCAGCAATGCAAATGAACAAAGGAACATGGTCTATGTAAATAAATAATAACTTTCTAAATTCTACAAATAAAAAAGTGTCTATTCAAAGTGTGTACATTAGTGACAGCTGTTTGTTCCAATATTCAGGTTGTAAATGTATTTTAACTTTCACAAAGAAACTCATTACCATAAGTCAAGCTTAAAAAGGCGGTCGCACATTTTACTTTTTGTTACTCATGTGATCCTCATGTTATTATAATAGAGATGGAGACCGCTAGGAGAGAGTTAGCATATCTTGTATGGGACAGTAATGGTCAGTTGAATGTGTGTCTATTAATTTTATATTATTACTAAAAACTGAAATCTAGTATAATTGGATCATGTTTTTTTATGTTTCTGTTAGAGGTTTTTTTATGTTTAGAAAGTCCATAGTCACTTCGTGTTAAGACGATACCCCAACAATGCACTGCATGGATCTGATGCATAAAGTGTCCTATTCACTGTGAGCTGACAGGAAATATAGAATTCAGCCTGTAAACTTTGACCTCTTCCCTTTTCTTTTTGGTTTATATTAATTTGATCGACTTCCTGTCCGTGTCCTGTTTTCACTCGCCCATGTTGGCTGATATTTACTGGAGTTCAGCACTTCAGCCTGCATTTCATCTACACAGCCATTGTATTGAAAAATGAAAGAAAATAATAACCATGCACTTAAGTTGGACTGCTGAAGGTGTCCATCTTGTAAATATGACACTTTGTGCAAAAAGGATGAATTTATTGGAAGGTGGAGGTTTGCTAACATGTTAAGTTGTCAAGGGACCAAGTGGGTGCAAAATAAAAACCGAAACACAATGTACATAATGTGTAAAGGATCATCCGTGTGCTCCGATATCGGCAGTGATGACACCTCAGTGTAGTGTTGAGAATCACAAACATATCCTTTGTCTCCGCCTCCCAACAAGGGTGTTCCTAGAACGTACGCTTTAGATCGATCCCAAATACAGACTGTTACTAGGGCAATCTCCACCTATTTTGGTTTTCCCCAAACGTACATAGGATCCTCAGAACACACGCGTGCACACACGCGCATACACACATACGAGCTCCTGTTCACACACGCGCTACAAGCTATTCTGTCAGGAGACTTTATTTTTAAAGGGAAAGATGAAAGTGGCCTCATTTCTGTGTGAATTATGTTTGTACAGTGAATAGTGAGTCGGTATGACCCCAGTTATTGTAAAACTTCAACTGTGACAATGTTAAGAACGCAAAATAAACAAATATATGACTTATGGTATGTATGTGTTTTTTGTTTTTTTTAAGTGGTTCTTCAGCAGTTCCATTTGTGGTCTGGCGCTAGAATGAAAAGACTAAAATTATGTTTATTAAGGGGTATTCCTTTAGCAGTGCTGTTCATATACCCCACCCCCACTAGAGGGCGTTATAGATAGGGATATCAAGAACATAGATTATTGGCCTATACTTTGTATTTACGTGGTATACCCAATGGTGTTATAGATAGGGATATCAAGAACATAGATTATTGGCCTATACTTTGTATTTAGGTGGTATACCCAATGGATAATGGAAGCACAGTGGGATATGGAATATGATATTCATCTTGTTACATTTGTTGTCAACATACTTTTCTCAGAAACCTTTCATTGGCTTTTGAATCCATTGTATCTTTGGTTAGAGTGGGACTATACTCCAAAAGGGACCCTCCTCCAAGACATACCTCCCTGGACTTCACTATTCTCTTCCATTGGTCAGTTTATATCTTATGTTCTTATGATCCTGATAATTTTTTTACTGAAATTGAAAAAAGCGAGAGACAGATTGCTGTCAAGCTTAGCACCACCTCAACCCGACGTTGGGCCTGAAAACACACATTACGAAGTTGCGTTCCTAACGCAGCCTTTTATCTGATAAGCCCCTATCTCCCCACTGCAGAAGGGTCTCCCTTACGACTTGGACCTAACACAACAACGTCAGCACTGGTTACTACTGGCCTCGTCAATAACCCTTTTGAAGTTTAAGGAACTCAGCCGTCGCTTTGTCGACAGTTATCAAAGTAATCCAAGAAGAACCCCTTAAGAGAACGATGGATTTACACACACCCAATCCGCCTCGACTGGGACGGACAATACCCTCAGGATGAATGGATATACAATCGCAAACTTTCAAATTTGTGTGAGCCTAAAGGTGCGTATAGGCCTGTACTTCAATGCAGTATTCTGAGCATTATATAATAGGCCTATACATTCTAGTTTCTAGCTTGCATTGCATTTCTTATGATGTAAGCTTTAGACACATTTTAATTTTAACGTATATTGATGATGCATTTATTTTTATAATTTAATATATATTTTGATGCATTAGCTATAGCTAAATCTTTTTATAGTGATACTAACCCTCACCCTTTATAGGATGGATACAATATATATATATATATATATATATATATATATATATATATATATATATATATATATATATATACACACACACATATGCATATATAATACATTTAAAATGTATTTAGTTATATATATATTGGACTATCATTACATGGGCCTATTATAACCCTTGATAGGGTACACTATCAGTATCAAGTAACTTGAGACCACTTGTTGAGCACCAGAATAATAAATTAACCTAACTTATTTAATAAGATCAATAATATTCAGAATAGGCCTAGTATGTCTTTATCTTAGCTTGTACATTGTGAAATGTGCTTCTGTGTTTCACAAAGTGGCGTGAACGTCTTCTTCTCGTCTGCAGGATGCATTCAGGGCTAGGAGTGTTCCTGGTCCTGGCCACGTCTATTGCACAGGGCCCTGTCCCCGGGCCTTGTCTCTGTTCCGCCCTCTGGCCTGCTGGGCTCCTCTTGGTCAACTGTAGCGCCATGGACCTCGTACAAGTACCTCAGCTACCGTCAGACACTATAGAGCTCCACCTGCAGGATAACCAGCTCACTGCAGTGTCTCCGGGCGCATTTGACAGACTTGCGAGCCTGAGGAAGGTTTCGCTCTCTGGGAATCGCTTCCACTGTGACTGTAGGATCCAGTACCTGAGAAACTGGCTTCGACGAAACCCAGCCGTTGTAACCGGCGGCAGTCCCACGTGTGCCAGCCCGAGTTCCGTGGCGCTGAAGGAGATCGTTTATCTCGGGGACGAGCTGTTCAGCTGCTGTGCCGTTGAGCAAGGCTGTGGTGACGTATTGTCTAACAGCCTGCTCGGGGCAATACTATGTTGCCTAATTTTTCTGCTATTGTGGTGCCTGAGACTGGCCAAGAACTCCACATTCACCCTGGACATAGTAAATAAACATTCAGGATTTGGGGCTGACTCTTTGAGATCCCAAAAACCCAAACACAGAAGAAGGGTTCAGTGCGTCATCTCACATGGCAATGATAACTTTACCGCCCCCCTCTGGACAGATGATCATGAAACCAGATACATAAATATGGATTTATTACCACAAATAATGGATGTCCTGCACAAGAAACACAATAATAAGATAAAAGCTACATGATGTAAGAATGTATTATCATATTTTTTCTGGCAGTACAAACAATGTGTTACATGTCAATATGATATGTCAACAATTGTAAGGTCATGTATTTGTTTGGATGGATTCTTTGACAATTTTCCTTGTAAAATGTGTTCATCCTAAAAGCCAGTACTTTTTCTGATTTTTTATTTTTACTTACATAACATGCATAATTATCAATCACTAAAAAATATGCATGGCTAATGGTCCACTGAACATACTGTAAGTCTTTAGAACATATCCCTAGACTATTAAATCCCAGCCAATTACATTTCTGTACAAGTACTATTACATAAAACAGAAATTGTGCTTTAGCTACGCCCACAAAGATTTACATAGTTTATTGGCTTACATATAGCATGTTAATGTTTATGAAGACTGACGCCTGTGCACCGGTTAAGGTATTGAGGATCAGACGGGGATACACATAGTCGGTACAATTGAAGGACAACATTGCCATCTGCAATGGCAAACAGATGAGCTTACAGTACACGCTGACAATCATGCATAGTTAACATGGGTTCAAATGCTGAATAAAAATACAACAATGAAAGTCATCTTGACAATAAAAGGTCAAACAAAAATATATGTTTTGAATAAATATAGTGTAACATCATTTGTAACGATCTATAACGTATGACCTAAAAAAAATACTGTATGGTTGAATAAGGCAGTTATCTAAAACTAGCTCTTAATCACGCATTGGCTAACACTGTTGGATCATCTGGGGACTACCTACAGATTGTGTACGAGAAAAGCACTGAAGCACACGAACAAACTAACTGTTGAGTGAAAAGCAAATCTTCTGAAGTTGTTTAAGAAAGCTTAGAAATGACATTATTTTCTAACAAATGACTCGGTAAACAATGCCCACAGTTGTCAGATTCTACACATTTTGTACATGAAGTGGCGATTCCCCCCCCGCCCGGCCCCCTCTGCCTCTCACTCCACTCAATTCAAGTCACATCTTCCAACAAAACCAAAAGTCCTACTAAGGCACAAAGTTCTCCTTGTGGAAGATGAGATCGATGGCCTCATTCACGTCCAGCACCACATGATCGGGCTCCACCAGCTCGGGGTCGAAGCGGAAGTCCCGGTGCCCGTGGAACACGTTCTCTCTGATGTGCTGATTGGCTGAGGAGGAGGAGGCTGCCTCAGTGCTGGGGTTGTACACCCCAGTGCAGACGAGCAGTGACTTACAGGAAGTAGCGGACGGTAACGCCAGCTCGCCAGCCCAGGGGTGGTCCAGCTCCCCCTCCTGGGGACTGGCAGTTGCTGTTGTTGTTGTTGTTGCTGCCATCTTGGCAACAGCTTTGTGGCTCCTCCCCTTGACCCTCTCCTCCAGGTAGCGGTTGTAAAGGTTGGCTCCGTAGATGTCCGTCATCAGGTTGTCCCTGTGTGTTGATGAAAGGATTGAAAAGGTTTATGTTGAAACCCAAAAGCTAATATACACAAAAGGGTCATAGTAGCTGCAAGTGTGTTGAATGTTTAATTTTAAACGATTTCTATCACAAAAGGGCCCTGGTTAATACCCAACATTTGGACTATTTTTCTTTCTCACCAACAATTCATGAATTTACTTTGTACATTCTCTTGTGCATGCGCCAAATTAAGCAATATTCCCGTCAATACAGGATTTGGAATTTGGTTAATTTAAGTGGCTCATAATGCACACCTCTGAACTATAATCCATGCCTACTAAGGTTAAACAAAAATAAATAATCTTGTACCTACCCTATAGCATAGAGGGACGTGACGGGATGCTTCCACTGCCTTTCGATGGCCTGGCCTCGGATGAGGTACTCTGCAAAATGGTAGGTCAGTTCACTGGGTTTCCCCATCAGAGCCTCATACTTCAAATCCCTTCCCGTTATCTTTTTGTAGATATTCTCGAGGCATACAAGGAAGGTCCCATGTCCAAACCTTTGATCAACGAGAAAGCAACAAGGAGACAGAGTCAGAGGCAATGCTTTGTTCACCAAACTTGTTAGTTTGGTTGTGTATCACGTTTGGAAATCTTGTGTTCAATACAGATTGGCAGAATAAAACACAGTTTTGAGATGAGGTGTGGTTACCGTGGAGACTGCGCCTCAGCCATCCACAGTAGATCCATATTGCAGGCCAGCAAAGGTAGGTGGGCTCGAGTCGGACTGTGGTGGGCACCGCTGAGGTTTCCATGGGTCAGGAGGACATCCACTATCAGCTGGAGATGGGTCTCCCATCGAATTGGCTCCCCAAATAGAATCACAGCTGTAAAGGGTCTCATGTCACTGACACTTAAAATGGTGACATTTTAAACTTGAACTTTGGGGAATTTAACATGTCTGTGGTAACTTACCTTCAACATTTGGCAGGTGGCCAACAGTTGCGGACTGAAAGGTAAAAATAAATATAAGCCATGGGTGTTTTTACCACAAACACAGTAAAGTAAAGCTTGGCAGACCATAGCTACCAGTGTTAGGTTTGAAAGCTCACAGGCAGTTTAGGTCTCCTGTTGTGATCCACCATGTCGAGCAACGGAAATGACTCCCTCAGCATGTCAATACTAACAACGTTTTCAAAACCTAAACTGTAAACAGAGAGAGAATAACCAATTATAAAGCATAGCAAGACAGTACTTCCACTGTGTGTGTGTGTGTGTGTGTGTGTGTGTGTGTGTGTGTGTGTGTGTGTGTGTGTGTGTGTGTGTGTGTGTGTGTGTGTGTGTGTGTGTGTGTGTGTGTGTGTGTGTGTGTGTGTGTGTGTAATAACAACAAAAAGGTATTGAAATTGAACTGTACTTTTTAGCAATGTCCAGAACCGGACCTTGACCGGACACCAGCACACACTTGTCGTGGTACTTCTTGAACATCCTGAGTGGACTGTGGGACATGATGATTTGATCCATGGTAATCTGGGGGTGGGCAAAGGTTTGCAAAGATTAGCTTACACGATTTGTTACGTGTGTAAAGTATATGGCATGTCTGACTTGTATGACTGCATTAACGAAATATTACCCATTCTGTACGTTACTTACAGGGACACCCAGGACGTGGGACATCTGGTCAGCCTTTTTTTGTCTGAGGCAATTCCCTGCATTGGTGACAAAAACAACTGGTACAACAAATTGACCCTGAGAGTTGACCAGCTTCTGGAATGCCTTTTTTGCTGCAGGGATTGGCATCCTGCCTCGAACCAGCACGCCATCGATGTCAAAGAGAAGCCCAAAGCGAGGCTGTGGCTGTCAATGAGAGGGACAACAAAAACGTGAAATGTCCTCATAACAAGAAATTAAACCCATTTGGGGTGTAGAACATAAGTTCAGATGACAAATCAGAATCATGAGATATAATTCCCATCATCAAAAGACTTGGTGCTGAATAAGGCATAGGGCATACCTTTACCAAGTATTTATATATCTCCTGGTGAGCTTTTGTATGATGTATGAATGAGCTCTAAAAACAATACATGTGTGTCAGTGTTTTTTTTTGGGGGGGGGGGGGGGGGGGTTCTTGGGACTGTTTGGCAAAGGGAAGAGCCCTCATAGTGACACAGTTTGGCAAACAAAGAGGAGAGTACTCATATTTCTTGGCTTGAGAACCAGAAATGCAGCCCAACTGCAGTGCCCCATGCGGGAATTTTAAGACGCATCGTAACCAGGCGCCCATTTCAATGCATACGAATCTGGTTTCCGCGGGTCATTTTGCTTTTGGTAATTATCGTATTGCGGCAATGCATAATAGATATTCTTGCTCTATTGGAACTAGGGTAAATATTTATGGGGAACAATTGTTTTTTCTTTGGATAAGCAAAACAATTGAACGCCTCTGTCGTGTATCTGCAGCTTCTTCACAAAGGATGTTAAATGGCACCCGTAAAAGGTTCAGGTTTAACCTCGACATTTATCGAAAATACCCCAAAAATGTCCCGGAATACCACGACTTAGTAACAATTTTAAATTGATAGTTTGTCAGAGCCAACATTAAGCAACAGCTCGTGACAGCCTAAGCATACCTTTCTATTAGACACAGTTCCGCAAAACCCGCATTGAGAACAGACAACTCCAGCTTTTCGTCTGGCTTGAGGGTTACTCAGGGTGTAGAGACCCCGGCAAAGGGGCAGGAGTCCCTTCATCTCCTTTGTTTTCGCCGGGTTTAAAGCTTATAAAAGGGTAGAACCGCGTATGAAGGGAGCCGGGCTGCGCTTGCCGTCTCCTGGCTTTACTTGTTTTCCTCTGATTCCATCGCACATCATTGGAGAGAGGATCCTGGTTTGAAGAGTTATCCTGGTATGCCACATCGGCATTTCCGTTATCTTACTTCCTATGAGCTTTTCTACGTAAACAGAGACCTGGGAGAATATAGAATATATATTAAGAACCTGACTAGAAATAGAACAACGGTCACATTGATAATGAATTTGGCGTTCGACTGAACAAGAATTAAAAAAACATATCCATTGGCATGTACGTGAGATTTCCCTCTAACGGAAGTCCCTCCCTCTGCCGCTAAGCCGTGCAAGTGAATGTCCCGCCCTCTCCAATAACGCTCGTTTCATGCATTTTGTTCAAGGCGTTCCGTCCTGAACGGAGAACGTCTGATAGATTTTGACTGGGCCAGCACGAGTGACGACACGCGAGGAATAGGTGGTCCTCAAGTCGTCCCCAGCCAGTGGAGAAGGCGCTTGCACGGCATCTGCAACCATTGCTACTGGGCTGCCATTTTATACACGGAATAAATCTAAACAATTGGGAATGCATACCATTTTACAGCTTTGTTTAGAATTACACATGCATAGAGCTGTATTAAATAAGCATGCATGGAACTATTACCGTCCAAGTCTAGAAATACTAAGTTGGGCAACTGCCTGCAGCTGTGACTGGCATGTAGCCTGCTGCAGTCATGCAAGTGCTTTATATAACTTACACCGGCTAAATTTACGCTGCAAGTGCAACCAGAAGGAATTTGTCTTGGAAAGTTGAGCCGCTGGGTTAACCTTAGGAGCTCACTTGGAAGTTAAAGACCAAAATTCACAGAAAGGCTGAGACATTTCCAAGTACTGGTAGAAATTACTTTTTCTTTAATATTAGTCCCAGTAACGGTAATTACTTGGCCCCACTGCTCAATGTTTGTTTTGCAGGTCAGTCATGTTCTAGTGGGTACATCTACTGCAAACGGTGATTTAAAGTATAACGATTGAGCACCTACAAATCATTTCAAAAATACAAGATATTGAAACATGATTCTCCCCGTGCTCCTCCAGCTTTATTGATAGTTTAAAATTACATTTCTA
The DNA here is from genome assembly GCF_026213295.1 of Gadus chalcogrammus. NCBI lineage: Eukaryota > Metazoa > Chordata > Actinopteri > Gadiformes > Gadidae > Gadus > Gadus chalcogrammus. Next base: position 17,061,946 of record NC_079412.1, read on the forward strand.
TTTATTTTTTTAGGACTTAAGTTGCATTCTCCTTCCGACTTAAAAACAGAGTACAAGCAAATGGTATTTTTACAGTAGTCTAAGTGATATTGTACAAAAATAACATTTGATTTCTGAGAAAACATTTTCCATTCCCAAATGACTCCTAATTCACACTTGACAACTGTTAATGATGCTAATTCCAGCCAAGGTAAAAAAAAGAAAAGGAAAACTAAAAATTCAAAACATTTTTAAAGAAAAACATACCTTGGGCTAACACTTGACATTTAAATTTTAACAGATTTATATATAAAAGATATTTGTTACTGCAAAACTTTTATATCTTAGCAATATAGCATGTTTGAATATGTTCCGCCCACGTTGCTGCTTGTAGGGCTCAGATGCATCATGTTGTGAACGGTTTTCCTACTCGGTTTTCTTACTCTTGGCAAACTCATTATCTTAGCCCACTTTAACAAACCAAAATGACCATACCAGGGAGCCCATGGTATCCATTTACTCCCCATACGGTCCCTCATCCTACCGAGACTCACTGCTCTCAAGGCCAGAGGTCCTATACATGCCGTATGTTTAGTCCCATTCAGATTCCATCTCTGATCGCCAGTGGCTTGGAAAGGGGGGGTTTCTTTAACAAAGCATTATACGCAACACCACTATCAAACTAAAACACTTTTTTTGTATTGAATGCAGAAAGATATTTTTCACCCCTTTCATTGTATTATGTCGAGAGGCTCACTGGCCTGGGACTAGCCTCTTGTCAACCAAACCTTTGGCCAGTGAAGAGGATTCAGAGAAAATAATACAACCAACCATCAATCTGAAAAAAACGGAGGGGCAACCAAGGGCACTGATTATGCGGTGGCTTCGCTGGGGCATTCTTTCGCAAGGTGGCCCGTCTTTCCACAGGTGTAGCAGCTCGCTTCACTGGACTTACTGCACTGAATAGCAACGTGACCAATTTCACCACACCTGGGGAAGACGCAAAAGCACATTGGTAGTTAGAGACACGCGTAATATTCAACACGTATATCAAGAGCCTTTACATCATATACACCTATTTACTGAGGGAGAAAAAACACAAGTATGCAACAATTGTATCATCTATGTATATACACACACAAATAAAAGAAAGTGGCCTCACCTGTAACATTTCACTTTATCGCAAAGCTTCTGGATGTGGCCAAAGCCTCCACAGCAGTAGCACTTCTGCTCATTGGCATGGTCGCACTCGCGAGCCATGTGGCCCGTCTTGCCACAGCTGTAGCAGTGATGCTCCCTCTCCTTCTTGGGCTCTGTGCAGTCCCGAGAGATGTGGCCACTCCTGTGGCAGTTGTAGCATGCTGTTCCGCAACGCAAATAATATGCGTTTCATTAACAAACTAATTTCAACCTTTCCAACCAATCAGTAATTGGTTTGCTTGAAAGAAGATATTTGGGACTACAGAATAAGTTATGAATTGCACAAGAAAAATATAGAAAATTACAACCAAAACATTTATTCTACAAGCATAATACACACCATCCTCAGATTGCCCACAATCCTTTGCAATATGACCTTGGTCCCCGCACCTGAAGCAGAAGTGGTCTGTGGAGAAAGCGTCAAGGGTTATAAAAGTGTGTCTCCTTACATTTCAAGCAATGTGCCAGAGGGAATACTCTCAGTAATGTTCATAGTGACTATTTTTACCCTTGCCGCGTCCCCGGCCTCTGCCGCGTCCCCTGCCGCCGCCGTTACCCCCAACACCACCAACTCCACCGCCACCGACTCCTCCTCCTCCACCACCACCAACACCACCACCGCCGCCGCCGCCGCCGCCTCCACTCCCAAGTGGGCAGTTCTTGATCCAATGTCCAGTACGGTGACAACCGAAACACTCGTTGATGGACTTGTCCATTATCTGAGTCAAAACAAGACGTGTTACAATACAGAACTCACTGGAGAAACATATGTGTTAGCAATAACCCCCCCCCAATGCAAATTATCTGAGATCAGGTGAATATATGTTCTGAATAGCATAGGCAAAAATGATACATTGAATGTCATGAACATGTATCTGCATTCATTTCCCCAGGGATATTTATGAGGTTGACTACAGAGGTTACCCCAAAACCTTGAATTGATAAGCAACATTTGTTGCTCAACCGGTTAAATGCTAGTCATACATCTACTATACTACCAACTCAGGGATTTTAGGCCTGTATGCAGTGGGTACAAACTACCTATAGGCTAGCCTATTTCTCCACACCACTGGGATAGCTCGCTACTCGGCTGACTTACATGATTTCATCAATGGAATCATGTTGTGATCACCAAAGGTCAAACTTCTCCAAAGTGTGTGCTGACGGTGATAAAAACATCGGTCATGAAGAATGCGAGTTAATAAGTAACGTTAACCACATTACTCACCGTGCCCGAGTAATACTATAGAATGCAACCCAAGTCGGGACGGTAATAAAACGAGATTCAATCTATTTTCACAGTTGAATACAATGCAACATTGCATGGCCAAAAGCATTTGGCCATGTTGGGCAAATCGAGCCATAATTTACTCCCATCGTTAAGACGCCCGTCTATGCAACACGACTACCTCGTGTGAATCCTTTAACATTGCTGTATGAAATGTACTTTTTTTAACAGTCATCCAGGCTTAAGAGGTTATACTAGAACGTAGCAGTAGAATATTACACTAAAACGAAAGGTAAAACGAAGTAACGTCATTCGAAATCAATGCCATTAAACGCATGCCGTGTCTCCTGCAGCTAGTCATGTAGCATCCATGCGTTAGGCTATCAGTCTTGGAGAGGTAGCGTTAGATAATAGCGCAGATTAATACAAGACTCGTTCCAGACAAGAGTCTTGGATTGAACGGAACATTTACATTGCAATGAACTAACCGACAAAAGTAAATGTCGCATTACACAAAACGAAGCGATGTGTAGCAGCTATCCCTGCGTTGGGGCCTTGTCACGTTGACGCAACTGCGTACTCGACGAGACACCGCGTGTTAGCCTCGCCACCTTTTCAATACAACAGACACACGACCACGTCGACGATAGCGGCTCGTTACGACTCATTTGGGGGTCGTTGGCTAGCCATCGAGGAATTACACCGATTGCATGGGCCATAAACTCTCATTAAAACCACTGGACAATGAATAATCGAGAACCTTTCCCGCGCAGAGATCTAATGGCTCAAAGTCGTTCAGAAGCGCTAGCAGGCCGAGAACCCGATGTCCCGTAAATGCCTTCTTACAATGTGTGCGTTTCAATGAAAAATAACCAACAGGCATCGGTTTGCACTTAGTGAAACATGTAACATACCCAAATCGCATTGTTTTGAGAAGATTAGGCTAAGAATATTAGTGTATTTCTTACCTTTTCAGCTATGACTACTAAGATTCTGTTTACGCCTCCTCCTCTGAGCTACAGGCGGTGTGAACACGAGTTTCTGGAGCGTCATTCATACTATAGAGTCAAAGAAAGCGCAGTCGTTGGCCACGGTCTGCGCGTCCAGCAAATCAGGCTGCAGAGTTTCTGGACACCGCCTCCACCAATAACCAATCACTGTGGAGGATTTCTCCAGGTTTCGATGCTAATGTCGGACCTCGTTCAGCCAGGCCTGCTTTATTTATTTAAACAGAATTAATAAATACAAAATACAATTGAAATATAGAAAAATAACCTAGATAAATGTATAGAGTTATAATAGTAATGTCCCTTCCTGCCTCTAGTTTTTAGCGGACGTTAATATTATAATTCCATAGTCATATATAGTTTCCCATTTGTGTATTGCCTAGCCCAATATCATATAGTTGTCATGGTAGTTTGATGCCTCTGATGTATTGTAACCAAAACAACAAAATAAATAACACCAAACTAATCCTGAAATCAATTACCATTAAACTAAATTGAAACACACACACACACACACACACACACACACACACACACACACGCACACGCACACGCACACGCACACGCACACACACATGCACACACAGCGACGAGTGTCTCTGTGTGTGAGACACAAAAGTCCATTGGAAATCAGGCCTATATGCATTTCAGCTAACTTGCATGAGAGCTTGGTTGGATCAATAACTGGGAAAGATGCGATCGTCTGAGTCTTAAGGTGGTATGGTTTGTTAATTAAATAAATAGTTATCCAACCTTATTTAAACAGGTCAAGTATTTCTGCAAGAAATTAAAAGTACATATTATTATCATATTACCGTTGAGGCCTTTATTTGCCGTCGTTCAGAAATGTAGAAAACCTGACCATTCTAAACAATAGACAAACCTAAAGGAGTACCTTAAGAAGGCCCCACAATGACAAAGCCCTGCCCTCATCCCCTTACACCAAGTATTCGTTGGATAATATTATGCCAGAAGAGGCTAAAGGCTTAATTTTAAACTTAAGAATTTTCACATTAAGATAGACAAGCTGAGACTCAATGTTAACAAGAGAGACCAGATACTGTATTGGACATGGCCATTGTTTGTGCTAACGTTTATCCTGCAATTTTGTCATGCCCAGATCATTATATCGGTGAGGTTGTACTGTAAGTATTGCAATGTTGTTAAGGCTCTTTTTTCTGCCAGACCCTATGAACCATCTGTGATGATACCTCAGGGGACCGAGCCTGGGATGCTACAGACATGGTGAACACATGGTAAGTAGCAGGTTTCACAGACGCTATTGGAAAAAATGCTTTGTTTCAGAAATAGTGCAGCTTTATATGTTTTCTGCTGACTACAGACAATCATTTTTGTATGATGTATTGGCTGTCACTGAATGTGTATGTGTGTATACATTTGAAACGTCTGTTTTGAAAAACGGAAGAAAAGACAATGTAACATTACTTTTTATATGCCAAACACGTTTATTCGTCAGCATTTTATATATATATATAATATATATATACATATAAAAAAAGGATAGCCTATAGTTCATACGTGCTGAATTATTGTCTTATGTATATTTTGTTTTGTGTACATTTTGCCTATATGTAAGGATTTCAGTCGTTTTGCCTCATCCACGTTTCCAATACAGCCCATGAAGATAATAACTACTACCTGTATGTATGATTGTATGATCTGCATTACTCATAATCAAAGTTTTTAATCAACGCTGATGCGCCCTACGTCACAAACGAATCAAGGCGTGGTGTACCAGCGCTCAGCGTATGCAAAGTAACCATACACAATTGCCCTTACACCTACACCTTTTTAATCGTTAAATCAAGACAACAAACCACAGGAGTTAAAATCACTTTTCCAACTGTTCGGACGATTTCGCCATTATACCGAGAATCATGATCTCCGTGGAAGTGGGTGGGCCCCAGAGCTGGGTGCTCGATGCGCAGTGGAGAATGGCTGCTTGTCGGTCCTGTTATGACTGCGAGGTCCAGTTTCAATCACTGGCGTCAGACAGGCGCAGGACCCCCTAACTTAAACCCTTCACCCATTTTAATATTTCGTATTTAATTATGAATCGGATAACTATACTCTCAGTGAACGTCGAGGGCTGATCCCTTAACAACGTTTCACGATATTGAAATAAAATGTTACAACGGATGGTGTTGATACACGTCATTTTTTGAGACTCGCTCGGGATTGGACACAATATTTTGCGGATGGAGGATTTAACTAATATGCATGTAATGGATAGTAGTGATCAACTTTAAAGTTTGCGTCGGTAGGCGTTGATCGGACCCGGGTCGGTTTGACGCGGTTAACGTCGAAACATTGATCCGCCGTCGACGATCTGCCCTCTTCAGAGCTCTGCGAATATGATGATGTCATCGACGCCACTTTTTCCTGAAGTTATGGCGGAGCGCAACTTTCTAACTCGTTCTGGTGAGTAGGATCACAGGCCCGCAGCCTATTTACAGCTTTTATACGGGTTTCGGGGTCTCTGTAACGCACACAAATGTTAAAAGCCATCCACTTCTAACGAGTTACTCTTGGTCGAATTGATTTTTAATGTCCTCCCGTTTCCTTAAATCGATGCTAAACGGAGTAGAAAGGGATGATTGTGAAGTTCGCTGCAGGGGCCTACAGACCATTCCACGTATTGTGCATTTTAACAACCTCCTCGTTTTGATCGTCAAATAATTACATGAGTTGTTACGTAAGTACTTCTCATGCATGTTTTTCCCCCATGCTCGTTGCTAAAAGTGAGTATCCGTGGACCTGCTTGTTCTATTGTCAAAGGTGCGAGTATTTTACAATATGCCTAGCTGACTGGCTGACATTGATCTCACATACATTTATGACTTTGAAGACCATAAACAAGATTGTTACAGCGGTCTTGAAGGGCCGTGGACGCCCCTCTCGTTTTTGTTAACCGAGTAGTTAAAGAATATCAAGGACGAGAGCAACAAGGAACGAAATCACTGGCTGGCCTATACAATTTTTTGCCTTCTCTTCATTTTTTTTGTTCTGTGATGTTAACAGCAAACGAACAACCCCATCGACTGCGAGCTAATGTGAGCAGATAGAATAAGTACAGGACTTATGTGGTAGTTTATGGCAGTAAATGAGCCCTTGAGTAGGGGAACGGATTATTGTGCATAATGCATATTGAGAATGCAAAGCTATGCGAAATGGGCAGGCGGAGAGACAGCACAACACACCGGAGCCTATTTAGACTGTATTTATGTTGGCAACAGTGGGCTGATATTAAGTTTGTAATGTTTGGGACAACTGTTGAATTGTAAAATATAAGTGGCTGTTCACCTCTCACTGTTTATTTTAAATAAAGATGTGCTTTATTCAGAGTTTGCCCTAGTAGCTATCCTATTTAACGTTCAACTGCCGTGTGCAATAGTCATAGCCAGTGATACTATGATGAGTCATGTAAAAATCTTCATTGGTTGCCTGTGTCAAAGGGTTTGTTGAAACCCTGCTGCAAATATATCCCGGCTGACCTCTGTGATCAGGAGTAGAACACAGACTCGAGATATAAACAAACATTACAAATGCTTATCATTTATGTATTACTTAACTAACAAGAACGTCAACATTGTTCCAAAATGACTTTTTTTTTTATACTAATACTGAGGAGGTGATTTTGCGTGTGTTTGTGTGTGTGTGTGTGTTTCAGACTATTAAGAGCACTCTTCTCGCTAATGGAGCACCTTCAGTGCGCGTGGAAGACCCTGAGCAACGGCTTTGGAATGAAGGACTCTGTGTTCGAGGGCCCCTGCCATTCCCCTACCATGGTCCAAGGCTTCCCCTACCAGCGCCGCTCCTCAGACGACGGCAAGATGCCTGACTCAAAGGCCAGCAGCACAATCCGCGTGTACCTCCCCAACCAGCAGCGCACCGTGGTGAGAGGTCGGGCCTTGGCTTGGCGCCCTAGCTAGCCGCGCTAAAGACCCCGGGCCAGGGTATTATTAAGGCTGTCTTGATTGCGCACAACGTGATTTGAAACGGCACCGTGCGCTATGCCGCGCTTGTCACCATGGTGCTGACTGAGTGTGTGTTTGTGTTTCTCTCAGGTAAACGTGCGACCAGGTCTAACCCTGCACAGCTGCCTCATCAAGGCTCTGAAGGTGCGCGGGTTGCAGCCGGAGTGCTGTGCCGTCTTCAGACTGCACCCGGGCCAGAGGAAGTGAGGCCCGCAAAGGCACAATGCATTTTGCTTTTATTAGAGTGGTGGCCTTCCCATGTTGACCATGAATTGTTTTTCTCATTTTCAAGTAAAAAATTCCGGATGGATTGGAATACCGACTCCACATCGCTGATCGGGGAAGAGCTGCTGGTGGAAGTTTTGGATCACGTTCCTCTCACCACGCACAATTTTGTGAGTGCCTCCTGAAAACAAACGCATCAATAAACTCTTAATAATTGTACATATAACGGTACGCTTAAGATATCTTTCACAATATGTTTTCTTCCATTTCTAGGTTAGAAAAACATTTCTCAAGTTGGCCTTCTGTGACATTTGCCAGAAGTTTCTTTTGAATGGTTTCCGTTGCCAAACGTGTGGCTACAAATTCCATGAGCATTGTAGCACCAAAGTTCCTACAATGTGTGTGGACTGGAGCAATATCAGACAACTCCTGTAAGTGTGATGTTAATGCACCTGTTTAGTCATTAGATGCACACATTATCAATACATTTGGTTTGGTTTCATCCTATTGGAGTATACCTTAATCTGTAAAATAGTGAGTGAAAGACGCATTTGGGACTTGACCATGAGTATTATTAGCATTTACAGTATTCTGCGTGCCTAGTTTCTAATGTCTATCCCAATTACTTTTATCACCAGTAAACGGTTTAAATAGGCGGTAATGGTCTGATAACCTTGGTATTTTGCTTTATTCACTTCCGGATTACGTGTACCGCTTTGCATTCTTGCACTGAGAATGGAATACTCAAGGCTGTGTTTTGCAAGCAACCTTTAGGAGTGGAAACTAGCCTCTGTCTGTGATATGTCCTGAAATTATTCCTTTCCATCTGCAAATTAAAGCTAGGGTATGCAATTTGGAGAAACCAGCCGGATTAAACAAGTGTTTGAAAGTAACTCATCAAAAAGCTTTGTGAAAAATATATGACTAGCTCGCTAGCTTTAGCAATAGCCTTGTCGACGATCCAGTCATGAGCAATTAGGGTGCGGGCAGGAAGCCGGATAGATAGGTAGACAGACAGGTAGACCAATCAATTAAATCAGAAAAAGTATTGGACAGGGTTATAACAGGCCACCAAAGATACTAAATGTTATGCTATTATTTTTCATAGCTTTTGAGTAACTGAGGTTGTGTTTGTCTTCAGGTTGTTCCCAACACCAGGAGAAAGTGGTGGTCCGTCCTTACCCCCACTGACGTCTCGGCGAATGAGAGAGTCCTTGTCTCGTTTTCCCAATAGGTAAGGCAGACTTCAAGAGCCTTGCTCCCATGATCACCTTCTGTGTTAGATCTCTTGGATGGGGGAGACACTTTACTTCAACTACTAGTTGCATACAAAGGTTATGTTGTAAGCAGGAAGTACAAGGAACACCAGAAGCTTAAACATGTGATCCAGTAAGTAAATTAATTCAACCACTTAATGGGGCTGATACTTTGGCCCCTGTGCATGGCAACTTAGGTATTTTTATGCTGTCTAAATTTGTTGTTGTGTGTGTTTTTTCTCCAATTCCCTTTTTGGCTTTATTGGGTCTTACCAGTCAATAGAGGTGATGTAAAGAGGGAGGTGTGTAAATAGTCTGTTGTTTTAGAAACACTTCAAGGAGTTTTTTTTTTGGACAGCCCAATTAGTACCCTTAAAAGTATCAACATGGTGTTGCCAAGGGTTGCAATCTCCAATACTCTTTCTAAACATGGTGGTTTATGGCCAAGTGTACGATATGCTCTCGTAAAGGAGTACGCAATGATTGAATTCGGTGGTTCACCTGAGGGATTCTGAACACTGAACACAAAGTACGGTCCGGTACAATGGTTAATATCCTCGTCCATAAATTCAGTAACATGTTTGATTGTGCTGCAGAGCTTACAATATTAATAAATAAGAATCAGTAAAGTTGGACCAAAAATGTGTTTGTTTGGAGAATTAATGCAGATTTAGTTGGTTGGTGCTTTGTACCATAATTCTAGGCCTACATGTTTATTGGCAAACATCTAAAGCAATAGTATTGTATCAACAAGTCTGCTTAAACGATCAAATGCTCCAGTTCTTGTTTGTTAATATATTTTACATCTCAATTATCAATTGAGATATAAAATATCATGTCTAATCGAACCATACAAACACCCGGTCCCCATTCATCATAAAATGCACTTTCCTTGTCAAAGAACGATGAGTGCGATTTACATTTAAATCCCACGTTACTCCCAAAAGCAAACTGATTAGGAAACCACACAATCTAGTGCAGTGAGGCAGAGAGCTCGTGGCAATATTTGCTCCGTTTCCCATGCTCTGGTCTATGACACAACAGGGTGGTAGTGCAAATACAAAAATGTTTCTCAACCTTGTGTAAGCCTTATCTCTGCTAAAGTTTCCCCCCTCTCCTCTGCCAGCGCTATGCATCGCTACTCTACGCCCCATGCCTTCAACTACACCACGCCGTACCCGCCCACAGTGGGCTCTCTGTCCCAGAGGCAGCGCTCCACCTCCACCCCCAACGTCCACATGGTCAGCACCACCCTTCCCGTCGACAGCAGCATGATTGAGGTAACTACACACGGCCACCCCCACCGACCCATTGACTCCTTCAGGTCCATGCTTCCCAGGCTCAGAACATCCTCCCCCTCCCGCCCCCATGTGTGAGATCAGAATCCCACCCTGTGGCAAACTCGTCAGCCCACCTCTCCTAACCCGTTTGTCTGCTGTCGTTTCTGCAAAGTAACTCCACCTGAATACTGTCCTTCATATTATCTCTTGTTCCCGTGCTTTCAAACCTCTACCCACTTTCAAAAGCTCCTTACAAGCATTTTAGTTTCTTCTACTCTATCTTCTGGATGTTTATGTGTCCCGCTAGCATTATTTCCAAAGTTTCTCCAGAACTTTATCCTCCTGCATGAATTTCGTTAATCCCCCTCTCCCTCTCATAAAAGCCTCCATTTTGCAATTGTCTATTGCTGCTCCTCCCCGTCTTCTTTTTTTTTAAAATATTTTTCTTCTTTATCTCTTCCTTTTCCTTCCTGTCTTTTTTTTAACCGTCCCCTTGTGTGTGGCTCCCCTCATGTGGAGTAGCTAGACTGCCTGATTGCCTCCCCCAGCTCCTGGTGCCATAGATTCTGGCTGAAGAGGAGAGTAGGTATTGTGAAATTCTCCCACTCTTTTGTTGAGGCGGCATCTGAGAGCCCAGACAAGGTTAGGAAGTGGCTTGTCCGTGTGCAGTCTGAATGGCATGCCATGTAAAAAAACACAAACGTGTATCTGTATTTATAACGGCTATTGGTGACATTAGACACAATGGAGTCTTGAGTCTCACTAGATTTAAAAGATTTATGGACTTTTTATGGAAACTAAGTCTCTTCTCTTCTTCGTTTTTTGTTTCCTTCTGTAGGATGCCATGCGGGATCATGATTCTGGTAAGTGTTTGGCCGGCCATTGCACCACTCTGTAATCAACACTAAATCACTTCCTGGCAGCCGCCTTTTCAGAAGCATTAATCCACCAGACACTTATCGGCAGTGTGCAGTCATGCTAAATATTTAAACCTGTGGTCCACAGCCGAGAGCTCTCCCAGTCAGAGCCCCACTGGTTGGGCTCCGGCCCAGCATAGAACCCTGACCCCGGCCCAGCGGGAGCGGGCCACGTCCTTCAACACTCAGGAGAAGAATATCATCGTGAGTCCCTGGAATATCATGTTTGATCATGAGCAGCGCTGCGTCTCGATCATCTCTCCTGGCTTCACTGAAACAACCGTTACAAATCTTTATTTGTCTAAATCACTTGTGTGTGTGTGACCGGGCCTGCCACGAATGTAAACAGTTGAGCACTTTGGTCTTTGTGATGAAGACGTTATTGTGTATAATTGTAGACAAACTCTGTACTGACCGACACACATTGATTTTAAAAAGCCATTAGTGCCCTATTGCCATTGTTTACATTGGTGACTCGAGCGCTCGCACTGAATGCCAGGGGAGAAGGTCGATCAACCCGACCGACGTTGTCCATTAGATCCCTAGAATATTACGTCTGATGATGTATGAATCTGGCAGGACTCTGTGTTTGAGTCCCCTTATATTGCACTCTTTGATTTGACTTCCATTTGTTGGCGGTACATGATGTTTGTCCATCTAACTTCAGTGGGATGGTCTGTCTTGTGCGTGCTGTTGTTCTGCAGAGGCCGAGGGACAAGCGGGACTCGAGCTACTACTGGGAGATCGAGGCCTCCGAGGTCTTCCTGCAGTCCCGCATCGGCTCCGGCTCCTTTGGGACGGTATACAAAGGGAAATGGCACGGTGCGACTCATCTTTATGTGGGAAATGTTTCTGGTCTATTTTATAGAGTCCTTAAGCAGCGTGAGGCTCTCAAAGGGCTTCATGGGCCTACCTTTATAGACACCCCCCTCACTCCAGGTTCTCAGGAAATGTAGAGCTCCACAGACGCCTGGGGAGAAGTGATTTATGCATTCCGTTGTGAAAGCTCTCCATCAATCTTGGGATACGGTCTTGACTTTATGTGACACTCCTTAAACCTGTGTTCATTCCACTGCCATCAGGTGACGTAGCAGTGAAGATCCTGAAGGTGACGGATCCAACACCGGAGCAGTTTCAGGCCTTCCGAAATGAGGTGGCCGTCCTTAGGTAAGGAATACACTGGGTTACCGAACTGGGCTTCAGTGTTTAGATGGAGGTTTGGAAACCGGGCTACAGCGGTAACCAGGTTACGACCAGCTTTCTCGTGGGGTTGTCGAACTGCTCTGATAGACGCAATCATGCCTCAACCCCCCGTTCCTTTTTATCTTCCCGCTTCGAACGCATCCTCTTTTCATTTCCAACCGTAAAGCTCATTGTTTTTGACGGCCTCTACCCCCCCTCTGTTTGCAGGAAGACGCGTCATGTCAACATCCTGTTGTTCATGGGCTACATGACGAAGGACAACCTGGCCATCGTCACGCAGTGGTGCGAGGGCAGCAGCCTGTACAAGCACCTGCACGTCCAGGAGACCAACTACAAGATGTTCCAGCTCATAGACATCGCCCGGCAGACTGCACAGGGCATGGAGTGAGGCCCTCGGCACAGCAGCCATCCATGTTGCACTGATAAACGTGTAAACATAAATGTGCTGATGTGTCTTTAATAATGTATGTTCTGTTCACCCCCCCCCCCCCTTCCTTTGCTCTTAGCTATCTGCATGCAAAGAACATCATTCACCGCGACATGAAGTCCAACAGTATCCTTCCTATTGCTGTGTAATAGATGTGGATGGAAATCAAATGAATGCTATTTATATCTTAGAAATGTAGTCGATTTTGGGGCTGCACCCTAAAATTCGTAAGCTTCAGTATTCAGAGAGTGCTGAGTTGACTCCAAGTCTATCAAAAGCCAACCATTGTTGGCTTTTTTTATAAAGCAAGATATATTCATATACATTTTCTTCACAAATTGTCCAAACATCGTATTGAAAAGGTGACTCTTGAGTTGGCTTGGTAGATTGAGAGTGCAGCCCTAGTAGAATCTTGTTCTCTTGCTGTTTTCTTGCTTTGGTTGTGGTTCCCTGACACCTTCCCTCCCAGACATCTTCCTGCATGAAGGTCTGACGGTGAAGATCGGGGACTTCGGCCTGGCCACGGTGAAGGCCCGGTGGAGCGGGTCCCACCAGGTGGAGCAGCCATCGGGGTCCATACTGTGGATGGTAACGCTACACACTCTTAAATTCCCACTAAATGAAATAGTTAGGTCAGAATTGGGTCCCCAATAGTTGATTAAATTCAGTACCACGGTCTATGCCAATTTCTCATTTTTATTATTCGATGCATGTATTTTTCATATATTGCCCTCAAAGGTTTTTGTGCCTACAACCGGTATACATCTGTATGTTGTAGAGGGATGACGCATGCCTAGACTTGCGTCTATAGTCAACTGTAACTCCTAGCGTTGTGATGGTTGGCATGCTTTGTTTTTTTGATGATTCAAATGTCGAGGCTCAGGAGCTTGCTGTTCGTTGACGACGCTATACCCTAGACGCAACGAGCCCACCCACCTGTTAAAAATCTATTTCCCACCCCGCCCTCCAGTTTTATGTGCAGCAGCCTCACAGTCTGAAGACAGACACAGATCTAGCCTCTATAATAGCCTTATATCTGCTGAGCGAGCTTCCTCACTCAGCAGAGCTTTACTACTCATCTCTTGGGATAGAACCCTCGAACAAATGACTAAATAATAACCAGTACGGTACAATTTGAAATCCTAATGATATTGAAGGAGGGTCATCTTCCTTCCCCCCTCCCCCAGGCCCCCGAGGTGATCCGGATGCAGGACAACAACCCGTACAGCTTCCAGTCAGACGTGTACTCCTACGGTGTGGTTCTGTACGAGCTCATGACGGGAGAACTGCCGTACGCTCTGATAGACCGAGACCAGGTGAGGGCAGAAGCATGGTCCTTCTGGGGTGGAGGGGGGCGTCCATATGCAACCACCGGGGGCACTTGCTGTTGTCTTTTAAACCAAAAAAGACCAGGTGCAGGGACCTGCTCGTTGGTAAGATTCAGCTTTTCGTCCTTGCGTCTTCTATCTCACTTTTTGCTTAAGAACCGCACGGTATGTCATCAGACGAAAAGGCGTGGCTTTTTTTGTTTGTTTAGCATACAGCAGAACTGGAAGGGTGACCCACTTCTTGGACACGTGTCAGGGTTGCGTTCCCAGCCCCCGCTCCCCATGTGGAGCCAGGCTGCCAGGCCCCAATGGAGAGCAGTGGGGGGGGTCGGGTCACAGGCTCCGGGTTGCTGTTAAAACAGGGGGTTGTAGTGCTGGCTCTGGGCCCATCAGCCAATGGCAGCGGTCACCCTGGAGCCACCTGTCTATATTTAGACTCCGTAACCAAACCGTGTGTGTGTGTGTGTGTGTGTGTGTGTGTGTGTGTGGGTGGGTGCTTTTTTATGTAGTTATACGTCCACTCCTCGACCAAACTGGATCACTCCCCCTAAGGACACGTTTAGTTTAACGAGTGTACTGTGGAATCCGTTTTGGCTCAAATCAGTTATTCGGCTTAAATAGGCCATTGACAATAAAGGCTGAAATAAAGTTTGCTGAAACGTTTTTATTCGGTCCTTATGGCACTTTTTGGCTCATTAAATTAAAAAAATATAAATGTTCACGTCTTTATCCACCAAATGATTGCCCAGTACACATAAGCAAATACTCTGTCAAACGTTTTCCACTTGAACACGCGCATACAGGCCCTGGTGTATTCTGTAACCACAGTCCGTCCCCCTCCCAGATCATCTTCATGGTCGGCCGAGGCTACCTGTGCCCTGACCTTAGTAAGCTCTACAAGAGCTGTCCCAAAGCCATGAAGAGACTGGTGGCAGACACCATCAAGAAGCTTAAGGAGGAACGCCCTCTGTTCCCTCAGGTACGCAGTACGACGCACCACACCCGAGCACGTGTTGCACTGGTCTGCTCTGGATTTGTACATCTTTTGTTTATGCTCTGTGACTCCAGATCCTGTCCTCGATCGAGCTGCTGCAGCATGCTCTGCCTAAGATCAACCGCAGTACCTCAGAGCCCTCTCTGCACCGGGCGTCCCACGCCGAGGACATCGACGTCTGCACCCTCACCTCCACCCGCCTGCCGGTCTTCCAGACGCGCCTGTCACCGCTGCATATGCCCCCTTCGTCTTTCTCATACATGTCCAACGAGTTGTAGCATATAGAAACCTGAAGCGGTCCCAAAACGTCCCAACTCTTCCACATAATGCTGCAAAGAAACCAACAGGATACAAGTTACATGAACAAGTGTGTGTGTGTGTGTGTGTGTGTGTGTGTGTGTGTGTGTGTGTGTGTGTGTGTGTGTGTGTGTGTGTGTGTGTGTGTGTGTGTGTGTGTGTGTGTGTGTGTGTGTGTGTGTGTGTGTGTGTGTGTGTGATTGGCTTATAAATGTGGTAGAATTGAAGTCATCACTATGTGTCCAGAGGCTTGCTTACCCGCGGTGGGGGACAGTAGAAGGAAAAGTGTAAATGTGTAAAAAAGAATGTGTGCGCAGAACCTACCTAGAGAAAGAAACTATTTTGACATTGAAGGAAAAGAGAGGAACGGGTGTTTTCTCTCTGACTCTGGGCTGTTTGTGGTTTTAGGTGGGGGGGGGGGGGAGGGGGCTGTGCTTGCGTCTGCTGGCCCAGTTTTCCGATGAAGAGGACGTTTTTGAATGCCTACTTGCCTTTAAAGCCTGAACCTCAACCGCGCACAGTGTCGCCTCACGTGGGGCTCACAAAAATAAGCGGTTGGATGTATTTTTTATTTTTTTTTGCACAATTGGGATTTGGTGTATTTTTTTCTGTTTTTTATTCAGTGTCTTAATCAATCTGATATAGATTTGGGAAATTATATTTGCGCTAAATGCCCTTTTTAAATGCCCTTACCTGTATTTTTTTTTTTTTTCATATTTTGGTTTGAAATGGGGATTGTGGAAGAATATACGCCAATTGAAAGCAAGCGTACATAACTTGAGGAAAACTTTGATTTGCACATTTTAGCTAAAGCGATGTCTGAGCATAGTTTTGCCTGTGGCTCTGTTATAGATGCCGTACGCTTTTTTTAAGCAACCTCATTTTGAGTATCATCATGAGCTGGAGATTTTGGCTGTTGTCTTAAATATTTAAAAAACAAAATATTTGAGAGGATAATCAACTTTTTCATTTTTTTTTTCATGTCTGGTAGGAGATTAAACTTTTTATTTTAAACTTGTCAAAGTTTATTCAATGCTGTTTTAATAAAATTAAGTTAAATTTCTTCGCTAAATTGAGTTGTATGCCGTTTATTTTGAGTGTGTGAGAGCGAGATTCCCATATTGTGACAGTAAACATAACGTCTAATAAGCCACTCGATGGTGCTGCTGCTGCTGCCGTGTTGTTCTCTGGCTGTTGGTGAGTATTCTCCCACATGGAAGAGCAGTGTCTGGGTGAGATGTATGTTGTAGCAGTAGCAACACGGTGTTAACTGACTTGGGAGCCCGGCTCAGACACGCCACCACAGGGTATTCTCTGGAATTCCCACCTCTGGTGTTGCTGTTGGCAAGCCTACCGGAAAACGCCAAGGTTTAAAAAAGAAAAGAAAAAAAAAAGTAAAGTTCGACGTGGTGGAAAAGCTGCATGTTTTAAAATGTCAGTGTTTTAATATTTGTATGCATATATGTTTTGCTTGTGTCAATTATGACCTTTAGCACAGCACAGAGCAGATCCTGTTGAGCTTGGCCTGCAAACTAAACTGCAGATGGGATCTTGGAAAATATTATGCTACTTTCAGGATTAATGTGTTTTAATTTTCCACCTTCGCTTCATGACCGGAAGAAGGCCGTTGGCATAAATATTTATTCTAAATATATATTGTTTGTCGGTTCTGTTTCTGTTTCATAACACGCTGCAGAGATTACAAAAAACAATCAACATTAAACAGCAGTTCAACTTCCCATACAGAAGTGTGATCAATCCCACTTAATCACTAGAGGGTCATCTAAGAATCACTCTTCATGCCTATTTCATGCAAAAATTATGTTGAAGTTTTTATCTAGTGTAAATGTGAGGATGCTTCATAAACAAATGGTCTTAAACCAACCCAAATGGCATTTTAGATTTTTACGATCAAGATATTATAATACAGACACATGCCCTATATTTTCGTGTGTGTGTGTGTGTGTGTGTGTGTGTGTGTGTGTGTGTGTGTGTGTGTGTGTGTGTGTGTGTGTGTTGAGATTTGGCCTGAGCAAAACTTGCAACAGCCGGGCCACCTGCATGGTCTCACAAACATTGTGTATTGTCTATCTATAAATACACAATAGTCGTGTTCAGCTCAATACAATAACCATATTAACTAATCTTATAACGATGCTCAACGTCAACATCAGCATGGTAAATCTAATCAATTCAATTGTAAATAGCGATCTTTGAAAAAAAGAAAAACACGATAGCAGAAAAACACATCACAGTATTCCACAAAGGGGCGCTAGTTATCTTCTGCAACAGCTCGGCTCCCCATCGAGATAATAGTTTAATTCAAGCTTTTCTTTCTGTTTCTCTCCCTGCTATCCGTTTAAAACATAAATATCGAAACAACATCTGTATTGATTGTTGAATGCTAAATTAAACAAAAAAATGGAAAGAGCATTTAACATAACACAGTAAACTTAATGACACAGCTTATATTGCAAAAGAAGCTTTATTGCCGATGACATAAGGGAAAGATTGATGTAAATTATTTTAGTCTATGCTATTTCTGATGACATGTTTCAAGCTAACCACAGTTATGAACGGTTTCTTCACCACATAATGGACAACACCATAAAAGGTTTTAATGATAAGTTAAAGACTACAAACATGGCCAGTTTGCCATTTCCGTTTAAGCCAAGACAGTCCAAAGATTTACCTGGGAACATGTAGGCGTGGCCTATTTACTGTTCCGCCCCCTCCCAATATAACTTTTTGTTTTACCTGCGTTCGTCAGATGCTTCATGAACCACCTCCAGAACGCAAGCCCGTTTACCTTGTGTCTCTGTTAGAATAAACCACGTTGTTGAACATTTACCACTCTCCGAGTCATACCTAGCACGAGACTACCACAACACAAAGGATCAAATTAGTTTATTCCACATCAAGATCCATAATGGATCTTTCCCATGATTTATTGAATTGTTCTATGGTTTTAAAACAGTCCATCACCAGATTGAAAAGTACAGTAATTTAGTAAGCTACCATATGACCAAACAGTTGCAATCTTGTACATATGAACATATACAAGCTCCACCTGGACACAGAGGCCAAATAAACATGCCCACGAATATTCACATAAAATAACCACATCACCATTTCTTATAAATCCTATGATCTGAAGCTCACAGTCTAAAGCCTTCCTGCCTTTAAAATAGTAATGGCGTATTTCCTTAAAAAAACAAAAACAACACATCTATAAAGCCTCAGGCATGGCTTTTACAAGGGTATTCTCACAGATACAATGGCAGTTAATACATCTTGAAAAATAATGAAATTATTGTCGAAGAATGACAGTTTATCAGTCAGCGTACTTGGCTGTGTGACCATTGACCATGTAAAATAGCCTCAGTGTCCACAACAACCTGAAAACAAGGGTTTTGGTTTATGTCGATGACATATTCGTTAATATAGCTTCATGAATAAATAATGGAGGAAGATCTGATTTTAAAAATAAATAGTGTACTAAGTAAAATACATATATATATTAATATTGCACTCTTCATTTAGTCATGAACAGTGAATTATAATAAGGCAAAAACTTTGAATCTTTCGATGGCAGCAACAGAAGCTTAATTCCATGCAAAATCTCAGCAGAGAGAACCACGAAAGATTGCACTGTTGTCATGGCAACACCGTCCAGAAAAGGCCCTAGGGGGGGGTCTTTCAGCACTTAATGACCAGTTTTCACCTTAAACCTCTTCTTCCATTCAACCATAATACTACAGTAGAAAACAGCATTCCTTTGCCACACATTTGTGTCTGAAGGTCTCCCTGCCCAACTGACCTCCCAACAAGTTCTCTCTTAGATATTTAAACAGTTGGCTTCTGAGTGCAAAGAGAGTGAATAAAGTATTATTTTTTGATAAATTTGTTCTTTGGTTAAAAAAACTACAAAAGATTTAATTAATGCATTTTTCGAATTAATCTATAGAACGGAATGTGTCTATAGAACTGTCAGTCCATTGTTGTATGGAGGCCTACTAGGAGTATTCCTGAATTATATTCTTGCCATGTTAT
This sequence comes from Gadus chalcogrammus, assembly GCF_026213295.1. Classification (NCBI taxonomy): domain Eukaryota; kingdom Metazoa; phylum Chordata; class Actinopteri; order Gadiformes; family Gadidae; genus Gadus; species Gadus chalcogrammus. The sequence goes on from NC_079412.1 coordinate 17,081,338, forward strand.
TGATAGTCAGAGTTAAAGTAAGTGAATTTATCAAACTTAAATCTTTAGAGAAAGGTGTTCTATGCACTAGCTGTCTAATGTTCATGATGATGAAATGTACATTTCATGTAAATGTATTACATAGTAGAACTAATAAAAATATTATTTGATGACACATTTACTCACTTGAATCACAAGGTCCATAGATTGTAGATAGTTGCTGTGTTACTGGCGGTCAACAATGCGGTTGTTATATAGATATTTCAAAGACTTTCACCTGCTTTTGAATCAATCATGCAAAACCAACACCCAAGTCCATTTAGTACATGTATGAAAAATAAATAATATTCACACACATACATACACACCCACACCCACACACACACACGCACACACACCCACATGTAGATACCAAGTTATACACACGTCCAACTGCACGACAAACCACAGTTTGAACAATATCGAAAAGGTACACAGCGAAACGGCGGGGGGTGGGATGTGTCGTGCGTGGGCAAAAGAATAAGCTTGGGAGTTAAAAAAAGAAAAGGGAGTAGGTGTTGGGGCTGTGTTTAGAGTGTGTGTTTGTGTGTTTGTGTGTGTGTGTGTGTGTGTGTGTGTGTGGGGGCCATATCTGTGTCAAACCGGTGGCACGGGGCAGCACTGGACTTGGGGAGTGTAGGCACAATCTGCTTATTACATCATCAACGACAGCTTCAAGGGAAAGACTACAGCTAACAGGGCAACAGAGCGAGCGACCATTACAAGCACACGAATCCACGCGAATCAACAAGAAGACAGTACATTTGGACACTGCATAGAGGAAGAAAACCAAAACAAGGAAAACACCGCCAAATCCAGGCCAACCCAGCGCTGGTCCGTGAATAACAAGCGCCAACATTTTGGCTCTAGCTCCCAAAAGCCCCCCCCCTTTACATGCCTATGCATCTCGTGTTCCCATAATGTACGCCACTGGTTATCTAGATCTCTGGGCTCTACCCCACTGATGCTGCTCCTTCTTCAACAGGTCAGTTGGCCTGGACGGGCTTGGGCCCCACCGCCACGCCGTTACAGTCCAGGATGTACTGCAGGCAGCCCTGAGGGGGCGGCGCAGCTCCGTTCTTCGTGGGGTCGGCCACCAGCTCGCCCTTCTGCCCGCCGCCCTGCACACCAAACACAACATAAAGCCTGGTTCATCCACTGGTCGTGTCTCTCCCCCTTGTAAGTACATACGACCTAAGGCGTGACATTAGTTCCTAACGACATGTGACACGGTGCGATGGCATGAAGCTGCTCCATGGCTCCGAGTTCTGGCGGTGGGCGACCGTGGCCCAACCTTCAGACTTGCTTTGTGGCCGCATGCCTAATGGTGTCGTTGAGCCAGTCTCCAAAGCGCTTCCTGGTGCTGTCCAAGTGATTAATTCTCCTCCTGCAGCCGATTCTGCAGCCAATTTGGGCTGCTTCACTAGAGTACTATTCATCGCTACAGTGGGTGAAGTGCCGCTTGAGGAGAACATTTGGACATTTAGATAATCCTCTATTGGTATAATGGCTTCAACTCACAATTATTTTTATAGTTTCATGGATAGAGTCTTGCTTAATCTGACAAGCAGCCAAGAAAACGATAGTATTCATTTTTCTGAAGCATCACGCAGCAAATGCATGGTATATGTAGTTGGCGCTGTATGTATATGTATATGGGTGTGTGTGTGTGTGTGTGTGTGTGTGTGTGTGTGTGTGTGTGTGTGTGTGTGTGTGTGTGTGTGTGTGTGTGTGTGTGTGTGTGTGTGTGTGTGTGTGTGTGTGTGTGTGTGTGTGTGTGTGTTACCTGTGATGGCTGTGTGGTGGTTGGTCTCTGGGAGGCGTTAGCTGCATTCTGTGCTTCCTGCTCCATCTTGGCCAGCACCATGTCGGCAATGAGCTGCCGATCCTCCGCCTGGTGCTCCCCTACCAGGGGCATGGAGGAGCCCACAACCTGAAGCACGCCCGGGGGGAAGGTGAGGGGAATAGGGTGTGGGTTACAAGTGTGTTGCAATCTGACTGCATTTCATCAGAATGACAGGTGTTAATAATCTATTAAAAAATATATTATGAAAGTAAATACATAAAATATATATCTATTTTATATCTATAAAATATAGATAAATAAGCAAAATAAATAATTGTAAACTCCATGAAAGATGAACAATATACATATATATATACACATGCACACAATTATACAATTGTGTGCATGTAGACATACATGAAACTGTATGTGCAATGAGCAAGAGCAAGTGCAAGTGCAACAGGCTGCAGCCAGTTGCATCTCCTGCTGCTTATCGTGAGAGATCATCTGGAGATTTATTTATATATAAACGAAATACGTTCTCAACAGCAGGTTACCTCTGTGATGTAATCCTTTCCATCCTTGCCGTGGATGGCTTTGACGGCACAAATCTCCAGACCCCCGAAGACCTCTGAGCAGGTGTCCACCCACTGCTTGTACCTAATAACAAAGATATCGCACAAACAAACACGGAGCATGTAACCAACACAACGCTTAAAAGCAGACCAATTAAAATGCAACCCCCATTCAAGCGAGACCCAAACGGAGTTGCGTTGCTACTTGTTTTGCATGCTGATAAAAGATCGACTTCACACCCCGACTGATCAAAATACCGGGCGGGCGGATCGCTGACAGTGTTAATGAGCACCCTGCAGCGGCATGTTGTGGTGTTGTAATGTTGCTCTCGCTGCTCTCGCTGCTCTCGCTGCTCTTTTAGAAATATTACACCACAGCTTTGATAAATACTTGTCCCCAAATGGCCAATAACGCTCCTAGGTTGAGCATTATTCTTCCATAACGTGACACCTCCGCTTTTCAATAGTTAATCTCAGTAGAATCATTGAGCGACTAATCAAAGAATATTTATCATTGCCCGAAGGCCAGCAGTATAATATTTGTTATTTCAGACTAATGAAGGCAATAAAAACCACATCAACAGACGAGAGAAACACATGCCTAATCACTGTTTGTAACTGCGGTGCACACGGAATGAAGCACTCCGGGGGTAATAAGGCTTCGCCTAGGCTGCTTTCCACTCCCGTCTGAGGATATCTCCACTATAACGGGACCCCCGTCATGGATTATACATAAGACCTCCGCTGGGCCCACGGTCTGTTTTGTTCTGCTGGCAGAGGGGAGAGCGTACCGCTTCATGCCTTACCTGTCAGTCATGGCCACCTGCTCCAGCATGGCGGAGCCTGTATTGCTCTTCCAGTTACCAGATATAGAAGTTCTCCTGCGTTGGGTGAGAAACCAGAGATATGATGGCTAACGCTGAAATTGATATATCCATCTATGTATATATATATATATAATATATTTATATATTATTATTTACAATTCATAAATAATATGTATTACAATTTCGTTATTTATACCAATTATTTTCTCCATCAAAAGCAGAAGGCTACTCACATGTAAGCCTTGTAGTCGCTGCCGATCTTCTGGATCCTGATGTCGTACTTGGCGTCCACGAGGGGCTCGGTGGTGGTGTAGGTCTGGGTCAGAGCCACGACGCTGGCTATGTCCTGGAACTTACTGTGGTTCTCCACCTTCACCTACACATTCATATTTACTGTTGAGCCGTTGGAAGCGACTATCAGTCCTATTAGATACATGTACTTAAGGTCCCTATCGAACAGAAGACGGATTTATTTTGTGAGGTGGAAGTGGTTAAACTATAGGTGCCCCCAATTGGACCTAAGAGGGTTATTTTTCCTTTTGTTGGGACTTTAGGTAGCATGGAGGTATCTTGATCATGGATTTCTACAGGTGTGCTTGCAGACATTCGGGGATCGACCCAGTATGTTTGGCTTATGAGTCGTGCACCCTAGCCACCACACTATCCTGAATTTAAGATTAGGCGATCACGATAGGAAAAGTAAAACGACGTTGAGAAGATAAACGTGATTAGTGTGCATCTTGTAATGAAATCAGATACAGACCTTCCCAATGCCCGAGTGGGCGTGTCCAATCTTCACCACCACGGGGAACGCTGGCATGGTTACCTGCAGAGGAAGACCAATCATAAACGTTAAATATTTTGTTCACATTGCGTTTTGCAATGGTTAAATGATTGAAAGAAATATCGATATTTTCGATATTAAGATTGAAGCAAAGTGACAGAAAATATTGGGAATGAGACTGTTGGTGATCAAAGAAGGCCGTTGAAGCTCTCACCATCTCTTTGTAGTTGGGGTAAAAGGTCTGCTCGATCAGAGGAAACTTTTCAGCACCAAGCCTCCTGTAGGTGGTGATCAGCTGGGCAAACTAGACACACACACACACACACAAACACACGCACATACAGAGAAACAACGACACACACAGACGTGCGTGCACACAGACATACGAACAATAAACACACAACAATGAAGCATTTTAAACTAGAGATGCTCACGCTATTCTTTCAACAAAATCTGCCTCACATCCAAGCCCACAAACCCCCCTCGAAGTCGTGTCCGTTTAAGCATTGACACGTTATGAAGCTACAGACACTGAGAAATGACGTTTGTTTATCCGCCCTTGACTCTGGCTCCCCGTGGCTACTGTTTACCAGGCTGAGGGCTCCCTACAGGCTAGCTCAGCTGTGGAGACGTACCGCCCAGGGCTTGTCGCACAGATTGTAGATGGAATCCAGCGAGTTGATGGACGGGACGCCGCCGTACTGCAGGCCGATCACCAGGTTGCGGAAGTCCTCGTTCTGGGTCATGCTGAAGGCGTGCTGGCGGATGAGGACAAAGTCGGGCCTGAAGGACCTGGGGAAAGACAGTTGGGAGTATGGGAGTCGAGCAACGATAAGGAAGATCTGAAGGGCCATGATTTAGGTAAACGTGTGTGTGTGTGTGTGTGTGTGTGTGTGTGTGTGTGTGTGTGTGTGTGTGTGTGTGTGTGTGTCGGTCTCACCTGACAACCTTGGTGCCATTCCTGTACACCTGCATGTCAACATTGCAGGTTCCATTGGCGTGAGCCAAGATGTTGATCTCATTGAATTCAGCCTAACATCAAAAAGGTTGTTGTATTACAACAGTTACTATTATATATCAAATATAAAGACTTATCAAAACAAAGCATATGAAAGGTAATATTGTCTGCCGGGTGAAACGCACCTGCTCCACTCTGATGTCATAGTCTCCAAGCACTTTCTTGCCCCGGAATAATTTTGCCCTGAGAAGATAAAGTAAGACAAAACATTGATTAACCTTTGATTCAAATTATGCTTTGAATGCCCGGCGGCGACCAATTGATATAGTGTCACATTGATCTGCTAAATCTTCTCAATACATCTTCCATATGAGTCGATTCAATATCAACCACAGTTCACTGAATTTAGTCAAATCCAAAACTGCTGTCTTAAGCACTGCTATGAGATGTTTAAGTTAGACAGTAAAAGAATTAAGGCAGAATCAGGCTTTTTAGCTACTTCAACAGAACAGTCTACCTTGTTCTCCCCCCTAGAGGATGCAGTTTATTTATAGAGAGAGAGAGAGAGAGAGAGAGAGAGAGGCAGAGAGAGAGAGAGAGAGAGAGAGAGAGAGAGAGAGAGAGAGAGAGAGAGAGAGAGAGAGAGGCAGAGAGAGAGAGGAGAGAGAGAGAGAGAGAGAGAGAGAGAGAGAGAGAGAGAGAGAGAGAGAGAGAGAGAGAGAGAGAGACCCTTAGAGCACAATTGCAGTGACACCTTATTGTTTACTGGTACACAAAATGCATGGCACACAACCAAGTATTTAAAATGATCAGCAAATGGCTGCACTGCTAATGACCGCTCTTTGGAAACCAGACATTATTGACCAAGTGTCTGACTTTAATATTCAAATTAAAATCTGTCTTCCTTCCTTCCATACAGCAACCTTCCATTGCTGTATGGAAGGTTGTAGTGCAAGTTTAACCTCTCAAAGTTCGACACAGATTTAGCCAGCGAGGCTTTCAGAACACTGTTAGGTTGTCAAAAAGGGGTGACGTAATGCAGAAACCCAAACAGAAGACCAAAACACCCATCAAGCTAACTTAATTGTGAACGGTTGCGCCAAACTTTTAAGTTGATCAGCCGCATAATTGATATGCAGTGGTCAGCTCAGAGGAGTAACAGATGAATAATTCAAGCAGTGATCTAATGTGACTTGTTCTGAAAGGCCGCGCAGGAGGAAAACAAGGCTGAGAGGAGATGAATCACATGTTGATAAGCGGAGAAGAGAGCGTTGCGTCTACTCTGGGACAACCACTCTCGCTCTGTCTATCTATGGACTATGTTCGGAAAACATGTCAGCGACACGGACACAGACACAAACTAAATGACGTAGCAGAGATTGGGATTAGTCAAAGTTTTACTCCAACAGCCTTGTTAAGGCTTGCTTTGCCCTTCTGACTTTCATTGCAACATTTCCTGTTTGGCTAAGGGTGATAGGGTTTAAGGCCTAAAAGAATAATTGGCTGCGTCAAAGGACGGCCCTTTTCTTTGGTTTCATCTATTAATTTATATTCTGGAGAGAACAGCAACTTGGCATGCAGAAGAGGAACCATGATAGTGATTCAATGCGATTGAAATGCATAAAATTGATGACTGGCATCTTAAAAGAAAAACAGTGTATCCAGCCAATATAGCCTCCTGTATATATTAGATGGTTTAGGTATCAACGCTCCAATCTGTACAACATAGCAGGTTAAAGTGATATACACCCGACTTCTTCCTGCTGAATATTTTAGTGGAATGCCACAATAGAACAACTATTTCAGCAGCTGCTGTTGATTGTCGTGTCAAATATAAAATAAATGTTCCATTTATAAACAGCACAATGAGCGATCTTTTTGAAATGCCAGATGGCATGTTATTTGGAGTCACTGGAAGAAAACGTCAAGTTACGCAATGCAGGCTCCTGAGGGGAAATTGAAACTCAAGTGTCGCTCAATTGTGCACTTCATAGAGACTCGTGTCGTGACCATGAAAATGTCTAGACGCCTACATTTTTATTCTTCCACATTAGCACATTTATGAACTCATTTGGAGGAAACATTTATTCCACTCATAAAAGGGGCTGTAGGTAAGATTTAAGAGTTGTAGAAAGAGAAAGAGAGAGAGAGCAGAAAAGAGCAGGAGACCAAGGTTTTGAAACTGGGCAACCAAAGAAAGGTCATTTCCCCCTTTGCTGCCCCCCGCCCCCCTTCTACGTTTCTCCGTCATTCAGAATTGTTGCAATCAATAAGCTGTGATTGGCAGGTAAGACAGACCCCCTGAATCCATCAGGGAAGAGATGCCCTCATTGATTCAGAATAAGCTGGGAGCTGTCTGACATCTAAATGTCTGACACAGAGGCAGGCGCAGTCAACTCGAAACAGATATTTTCACAGTGCATTTCACTTACTAATAGCCGACAGACGATTAGGCCATTTCTAACAAATTATACAACAGCTCTTGAATGTTACCTACAGCACCTGAACACCTCAAAACAATGCGTCATCTTTACCACTGACTGTAAGGTAGGTATTTTATGTTTATAGTGTGCTATTCTAATTATGCTTTCGTCTCATGGCTCTTCCATTTAATTACCGTGTGAAATCTGCAGTGATATTAACTGGGGATACTCTCAGCAATGCCTTTCGGCTAACACACAGTGTCTACAATGTTTGTATCATGTTGGAGTGAGGCACTTTCTTTGTATATTTATTGAGATTTGTTGTAGCCTGAATGTAAAACTAAACCACAAAAATGGTCTGTCCCCAACATTTTATAAACCGAAAACTGGAAAATGTCTATTACTGACTGTTCTAACCCTTGCTATGAGTCCAGGAGCTATGTCTGAGTACAGATCCTGCAGGTTTGTAGGACAATTCAATTATTTTAAAATCCTCCCACACATAGGACCCAGAGCACAGTCATTACTACTGATTAAGAGAAACTCAACAGGGCCAGGTTTATTTATACAGTGTCCTCCAGATGTATCAACAAAACAGAAGAGTGTGATCAACCATAATAATCTATAATTTGAAGTATTTTTTTTATAGTGGCCACTTAATGGCAACTAGCTAAATAGCTTATTAGTTATAAAACAGAAGAAGAAATAATAAGAAAAACAGAGCGTTAATGGAAAGCCTATTCTTTAGTCGGATGTGTGTGTGGACATAAGCACATATGCACCAAATACACACAGCCAGCAATGATATGAGTATATATTATTTGATGTTCATGGTCCCGGATATATTAATGTTGAATGAGCTGCAAATCCCTCAATGTTGTTATTTTATTGATATGAACAAAAGGTTGTATGGAGTGGCTGCAATAATCTTCTTCTTTTTGTAAATCTGCGTTGTCTCCCTGTGGCATATCTGCCTAGTTATGCAGATGCATTGATGCAAAGTAATTCGTGACAACTACAGCGTCAACCTCATATCCTGGTAAATGTCAATCAACATCGAATACTATTGAATTTCCTATTACCCTGTCAAGAAGACTCAGACAGGGGTCTGCGCTGCTCGACTGAAGCTAGCCCTTATGTATCCTGTGTGCATATTCAAGGTTTAAAGAGGAAATCACAATCTCATAACCACCGGCGAACATGTGTGACACGTCAGATAACATGTCAAGCAGCCAGTATGGAGACCGAAGGATATTTCCCAAAGCCATCTTCCATGTTTACTACCCTATCTAGCTGCTGAAAAACACAAAACCATTTCATTATTAATCAAATGTATAAAATGTAATGTAAAAATGCAATTATTATCCATATATAATCTGAATGCCCAAACAAGATATTTATTCTGCGATGACCGAAGATATGCGGATATGTAGGATCAAATGTTGCTGTTTTAATAAAGACACACATAAAACCTTTATATTGTCAATACAAAAGCAGCTGAACAGAATTGTAACTTGATTAATCTAAAGTAGTTAGTCAGCCAATTTCTTTGAAGGTGCAGTGTGTAGGGGAATGTAGTTCTGCAGCCCCCGTGGTTCTTACCCTGCGTAAGCTGCAGGGATGGTCACATGACCTGCATGCTAATAACGAACGATGGGGAAATCCCATTGATGGCAGGCAAACATTGCAGCAGTATGTGAGCTGCTGTCAAAGGAAGCACGTGCATGGTTTCCAATGACAATCAATATTGGTTTTCCTTTGTTTGCATTCTAGAAGTGTTGCTGTTTCAAGTGTTCTCCCTCTTACAGGTTGTTTTCTACTAAACTCATCCACTGCACCCAAATATATACCAAAGCCACCATGTTGACACAGAACCAAAGAAAGCAGAGGGAAGACAATGAACAATTACACTTATATCGATTGTATAGATAGATGAGGAGCTTGGACAGAGAAGGAATAATAAAACATACTATTAAGACCTCTAAATGCATATTCAGGTACAGAACATCCTCCATCTTAGAGTAAATCTATTTATCAATGAAATGCGCTACCATGTAAATACACCTACAATACACATCCATGTTTTTGGGGTAGGGGAAAGCATTTGTTGAACCTTTACCTCGTCAACGTTTACCTCCTTCAATTGCAAATTGACAGTCAGGGAAATATATAGCAGGCAGAATGCCCTTGCCGAGGACAGGCAGATATCCCTCCTCCCTACATCCATACCCGGGTACCTAGCCCTGGTGCTAAACTGTGTGGTGTAACGCCGCGGGCTGCCTCACCACTCCTGCTGGGGCTCGTCGATCACCAGGAGGATCTTGAACTTCTTGGACGTCGTGACTTGGCTCTGCTCCACCAGCCCCGCTGAGGCAGCGGTCTGCTTCACCACGTTGGTGATGGAGCTGAAGAAGCCCGACCCGGTGGACTGGGACGACGGTGGTTTCCTCTCCGGAGCAGGGGACGTGGCAGGAGGCGCGGTCCCGGCCGTGGGGGACTTAGCCGGGGCGGCGGGGGTGGTTGGGGTGGTGGGCTGAGGGGTTGCGGGGTCAGGCCTCTGGAGGTCCGACATGTAGCCATTGGGCAGGTTGGAGATGAAAGTGCTGTCTGAGAGACGCCGGCGCAAATAATTCATAGCTGCAGGTTGACAGAGGCTGCGAAGATCCAAAGAGAATAGAAGGAGAATACCAATCTGAAAAGAGCCAGGTGGTTGAAGGAAGTCCCCTTAATGCTAAATTATTCTGCTCAAGGAGCCTGCTTCTAGTGGATAGCTGGTGACGGTAGCTCGGTTTTTACAAGGCAAACTCCCAGCGAATGTATTCCCTCCCAGCTCAGCGGTGTGTCCTCCAAGCTCCCCCTCTCCAGAGCTGACGCTACACACGGCGTCGGCCAATCAGCGCGCTCACTGCAGCCTGCTGGATGCAGGAGATGCTCCATCTCTCCCCCGGCTCCCCCCTCCCCTCTCCGAGTTACGAGTGTGCCTTTCTCCACCACCCCTCCCCCATTTTCATTGGCTCACAGCCATCGTGTATCCTTTTCATCTTTACCACTGCAAGGGGGGAAAAAGAAAAAGGGGTTTCCAATCGAAAGTTGGGGAAATAATAGAGGATGCACTACCTAGGTATCCCCCCTCCCCTCTTCCCACGCTGCTCATGCTTCGCCATCCGCTCTATCAGTGGTGGATGCAACTATGAGAGCAGGACATTTAAAATGGCTGTCAGCATCGCTCTGATTTTGCTATTGCAACAGGAAGAAGAGAAAGGCGTCATCAAGCCTCTCTGGAGGTACCGCTGTCTGCAGATTGCTTTTTGTCCTCCACAATTGATTTTTTCTTAAAGCTACTATAAATCTTAGGGATCTCGTTAGGAGATTCCCCTGTCTTTGAGGATTAGTGATGGAGAACGCCAATAAGAAGTGCTCTACCTGATTCTTCCACTTGACCATCTCTCCATCATCTTTATTTAGTAGACATGTTGAGTTAATATTTGCACAATTACAATAACGTTGACAATGAAAGTCTTTCCACACACGTCTACGCTTCTTTCTATTTCAGTCTTTCTACTGAAATAGCCAAATTTAGATTAAAGTATCAGCAGTCATTCTCTCAAGTATTGGGAAATGCAATTGCATTACATTTCCTAGGGATATTTTTTTATAGTCATATACTTGTGTATTAATTTGGATTTGCTGGTAATTGTAAGGGGAGATACTTTTGATTCTAAAATTATTGTAAATTTGCAATGGAAAAGTGACAGCTGAGTTGTGGGAGGTTTCCAAAAATACATATTTATCACACCATTCTGCTTATCACACTGTGTTAATCTATTTTGATAAAAGGATAAGATTGAGTCTATCTAACCCTTGTAAAGTTTGATATTTTAGTGGTGCAAAGACAAGGTTGAAGGATGGAGCAATCTGTTGAGGATACCTTGATAGGCCAAAAATCTTGGTTGCTGATTATGCTGTTCCTCATTTTAGAGGTCATTATTTTGCACTTCAACACATCTATTTCCCCAGAATTGTATTTGGATAACTATTATTAAAAGGACATTTTAATCGCAATGGCATGTAATTATCTCCCTACGCTGCCTGCAATGGACAGACAACTGAAAGGAAGCTGTAGCGAAACTGCCAACAAAATAGTAAGTAGGGCCCGAAAAGGGATTCTAGCAAAGTCAACCTTTAAATCGTCTTCTGGCACAGCTACTGAATCTATTGAGTCATAGATGAGCCATTTAGGGCATTTTAGCTACATTATTTTACATAATTTAAATGTAATTGTTATCATTAACAAGATGTTTCTTTCTTAGTAACAGAATTTCCTACTTCAAATGTATTCAAAGATTCCCTGCGACAGTCCTCAATTAAGACCTTCTGAATAACTAAAGCCCTTCATTGATTCATAGAAGAAATGGTTTTCTCAAGTTGTTATTCTTAAGGAGACAGGTTTTAATGTTCAGTTCTGCATTTGTAGGCAACTATTTCAAATTATGTATGTCGGTTATGTCTTACCCTACATATGCTTCCTTTAAATTGAGCAGGCTCGTTTTACTTAAAGATACATAATTCGTAACATTCATATTCATTTCCTTTCTTATTTTGATTATTGCTATGTCTAGAAGTGTAGGGCTTCTTGATGTAAAACCTTTCCTGCAGTTAAAATAAATATTGGATATTGCATCATTAAAATTTAACAATATTTGCCTGCAAGTCGATGGCCATTACACCATTAAGCATTTAGACATTGCAGACACTTTGAGCCACTGATGCCGGCTAGTGGTGGATCCCTGTACCTGTTGTCGACAAGGTTACCATCACTTACCACCAGTAATAAACGAATAAAATAAAATAAAACATTCCAGTGAATCTTCTTCTTAAACATGGATTGTTTCATTTTGAGAAAGATAAAACAGCCAGGGTCTTTGGATTGCACAGGCAGCGTTGATAAAAGACATAAAAATAGAGCGTTGAAGTGTGGATGAGATAATAGCTTACCTGAATTTTTGTCAACCACCGCCTGAAATGTTTTACTTTAAAATGTTAACTTTATAGCTTCATGACGTATACATATATAGCCTATATATACACACAATTTCTTAATGGTTATCATGAACTCCAACTGGAACCCTTTGTTTTAAAGTGAATTCGCTTATAGTATATTGGTTGTATAAGAACACCTGTCTGGCCGTTTTTGCTGATATCTCCTTCATTTTTTATCCACCTAGGTTTTTATTTCACCAGGAACTGTCGTCAGGCTTGCATCCACACGCCACTCCTTCAGTCCCACCCCGTTCCCCGACAGTCTCCTCTGACGACGAAACGTACGGAGCGGTACGCTCCGAATGAGCGATATTGGTGACAGAGAGGGCGGGACTTTCAGATCGACGTGTTTAGCGAGAGAGAGGGCGGGACCTTAGATATAGGCATATCCGGTGTGTGTCCCTGACATGTTTCAGATGCTTTGTCAAATCCTTAATCACATAAATCGATATATATTTTACTTTTTGTGCGTTACTCTCGTCCTGCCTTTATTGATGTCACTCTATGGATTGTTATTTGAATAGACAGCTCAAAGGGATATGGGACCGGAACTGGAATTGCGATACACCGGGATAACGTTACACTTCAGGATCCTCTCTCAGCCTTCCTTTTGTCTGAAAACTTGTAGGCAAATTATACGGCTGTTTCGTCAATAGAGAGCTACCATACGAACATGCTAACGGCTAGCTAGCCGATCAAGTGAATACGTCAACAGCCCAAACAACAAGATAAGTTGTCGTTTTTTCAGGGTTTACGACACAACATCGAGTTTCAGTGCGATTGAATAGTAAGTTGTCATCAAAGTCGCGTCTCAGTTCGCATGCTTGCGTATTCAGTCACAGACTTGTAACCTGAAAAAGTTTACCACTCTACTGCGCTAAGCGCTTAGCTAGCGTCAACATTGCTGTCTTTTAGGTGGCTCGCACGAATCATATATTCTTAAAGACTCGTTATCTTTGGTGCTCAGTTGACATGGATGTCAAATATTATTTTGACGACGTTAGAGAAACATCGGCAATTTATATGAGCCCTCTAACCGTATGGAATAAAGTTAACTTAAACCACCTAGCATACACTATCACCAGGCTAGCGTTGTTTAGCTCGTCGTCTCACTTTCTCACGGTTAGTACACTCGCAACAAGAGCTTTGTGTCGGGGTTTTAACATTTATATTTATGTCAAAATGTCATGTCTTTCCAGATCTTTCTCTACACGGACGACTTCCCTCTGGCTATTTGAGGTAATATCGATGCTAGCAGCTAGCCGCACCGTGTAGCTCAATGCGGGTCACTAGCATGGACCTGTTGGACCCCCAGTTCCTGGATAAAATGAACAACAACATTGGAAGGCTGCATTACGAAGGTAATGTTTCTTATGATTAATTAATACGTCTTTGACCTCCATCAGACAAGTGGCTCATGTTCTCTTATATTTGACCTGCATTTCTTCTAGAGGAAAACACAACTACTGCTATTTCACACATTATGCGTCTTGGCCTCACATATGGTATTGTATCATACAGGCACTATGGTACAGAAACCGCCAAAAGTGGTAATTAAAGTCACTATTGAATAAGATGAATGGTACTGCAAACATTTATTTTGAGAGGAATATTTTTGTATACTGCAGATCAAATTATGTTTTTCTTTTTTAACACATTTGCACTATTTATTAAGGAGTAAATATGCATCTCCTTCTCCATACGTCAAATGTTTTTCACAAAAGGAAGTCTGAAACACACAAACAAAACTGAAATTATATACATTTACTTTCCACCATTTAACAGATGATCCATTGGTCAATGTTCAGTGATCTTTTTTCCAGTTACTAAAAATTGTGTGTGAGTTGTCAAGTTATTGACAATGTTATAGAGCTGCGTTTGCATCTCTGTGGACTGCAGTGACTAGACCACTTCATTATGGCCTATCACATTGAGCCACCTAAAAAATATGTATGGCATTTGTTTGGGCTTTTTTTGTGTCTTACTGGACAGGATAATGAACAGAGAGGGAGGAGTGGGTATAAGCACAGACGGGATGATGTAGACTAGAGCATAGGACCACAGTTGGGATTCGAACATGGGTTGCCACAAGGTACATCGCCTACGTGGTTAGCACACTAGTGGGTTGAGCCACTGAGGTGCGAGACGCTCGTATTCTTTCAGAGATTGCAATGGAGTAAACCAGACCCCAACTTGCAGTTCTAGCAATCTAGAAAGTAGTAGAAAGTAACCTGGTGATGTGCTGCTGAAATAGGCTCATGGGAGTACAGGAAGAACGCTATAAAATGTGTTTGTGCTATTTCCCTCGAGCATAGCGATCATTTTCAACCCCCTGAAAAGCTGTGTCAATTGTTCTCCATCTGCTTAAGTTGTCTGTAACATCTGAGAATGAGAGAACTCCACTGTAGCTTGTGAACGTCGCCCTACCTCTACAGGTGACGCCAGGATACCCTCGCTGCCCAGCACCATGCCCCACATGAGAACAGGCCCTCCGCCCATCTGTCCAAGCAAAAGGAAGTACGGCGAGGAGAAGATGGACGACCACATCGAGTGTGACACGGACCATGGCAACAAAATGAGCAGGCTCTTTGCAACACAACTGTAAGTGCATGTTCACAAAGTCCTTTATGGTGTTAAACTTGGGTGGAGACTGCTGCTATTTATCTCAACATATTTATACTTTTACATTTTCTAGCATGTTTTGTTCGGTTTTGTTGATGCGTGTTTGTAAAAGATTAGATTGAGAGCTACACACTATTATTTAGGCTGACCACAGTCCCCACTAAACGGAATCATTAACGACGAAAGTTATGACGGAAATGAGGAAACCCTCAAGGATTCTCTTTTACACTCTGCTTACTGGAATTGGTAGGCATGCTGGACATGCACTCTGTGATGTGGGATTCAAACTGTGGTGGTCCAGCCACATCACAAGTAAAGGGTGTTCCTTGAGCGGTCCATGCGCCAACGCAGCCCGCTTTCATTAAGCAGAGGCCCGCGCATTCAGACGCCTGACATCAAAGGGGTCAGATTAAAGCGCCTCCAGGAATAGACAGAGCGATGGGGGTCTTGTGTGTTGGCTCACGGGGGCGCTGATCTGCCACTCTCTTAATCAAGAGCCCAGCATTCTGGCGGAGACAATCGCAACGAACACTGGAGCCTCAATCACAGCCCCGCCGAGTGCATCACGTCCTCCTCCAACGGGCTGTACCACCGGTACGGCTCCGCCCCCGACTACGCCATGGAGCAGCCCCTCGCTTTAACCAAAAGCAGCCCCCCCTCGGGGATGGGGGGCGGAGAGAGGTCTGGATTTGCTGGTCCAGCGGAGCGCCAACAGGTATGTTCGTTTTGAGGCTACAAGGTAGTTTGAGGTTGGTTTTCATACCGCAGTTTAGAGATATTATCAATAAGACTGTCTAGGTCTAATATTTGAACACATGGTAGCACCTACCCCGGTAGATAAGAGGAGGTAGCACAACTCCTCCACGAGCTGAGTTGCAAAACGTACCAGAGTCAAACTGAGCTTTATCTCAAGACTTCTAATTTGCACCTCTGATAGAGTCCACCTCTGTTTGTTATCTTAGGTCTGCTTAATCATTTGCGCTTTTGTTTGTTTCTCGCCACATCTGACCGGGACGATTCTCCCTTGCAGAACCGCCCCTCTGTCATCACCTGCGCCCCGGCCAGCAGCCGGAACTGCAACATGTCTCAGTGCCACATGAACGGCTGCCCCCCCAACCCAGCAGCCGACCAGAGAAAGGCCAACGGTACACATTCAACCAATGTCCAGTCTTTATTCTTTTGTTATTCTCGGTTTCTTTGAATGTTCTGACCGTGAACTCTCCCTCCCTCCCTCCAGTCAACACCGTCTGCGACCCCGTGATCGAGGAGCACTTCCGCCGCAGCCTGGGGAAGAACTACAAGGAGCCCGAGCCCGTCCCCCGGCCGGTGTCCATCACCGACTCGGTGGACGACCACTTCGCCAAAGCCCTGGGGGAGACCTGGCTGCAGATCAAGGCCAAGGGCGGGGGCCCGCAGAGCCCCGAGTCCGACTCGTGAGGCGGTAGGGGAGGCGGCCCCCTCGCTGGACGGCCGTGCTGAATCACAGTGGCTCCCTCCAGGGGCCGCCGTGCCCGCCTAGCACCAGAGGGCTGTGAGTATTGTAAGAGAAGTGTTAGAGTGGAACTTGCCTGTAGAGGTGGGTCATGTGTGGGCCTTGAGGGTCTGAACAAAATTCACACGTGGTCTTTGTTTCTTTTTTTGTTGTCAAGAAGGGGTGTACGTGTCCTAAAGTGTGGACCCTCCATGATTGATTGTCCCGCGTTGGGGGGACTGTACAATCGGATAACATTTTTTGCTTCACACTAAGAAACGTCTGAACACGTTCTGTATTAACTGCTCTTCTCCTGCCTTGTGAACCAAAGAAATCTCCCCCCCCCCCCTTCCCTCCAAACATACACAAGCCATAGGTTTGGCTCATCTGTGCATAGCTCAAACTTTCTTTCACCCTATGTAGAGCCCTTCTTCTCATAAAGCTTTGGTTTCTTTCTTTTTTTTTATTGTTATTATTTGTTTTTATATATATATATATATATATATATATATATATACATATATATATATATATATGGACAGCTAGATCTGGTTTGACAGAGTAGGCAGAGATGAGGTTATGTTTTCTTTGTTAGTGTTTGAAACGTAGAGAAAGAAATCGAAGATCAGTTTCTCTTCCTGGACTTTCTATTCTCTCTTAATCCATGTAATCATTACTTATTTTAAACTGGACTAATCCACTGTTAAGAAAGATACAATTTAATTTAGTTTTGAATCTATATACTCACTATGGTTGATTAACTTGGTAATCTAGTATGGATAGTAGGCTCTTCCTCCTAAATAGAAAGCATGTGTCAAATAGCTGGGTTCTATTACAAACTATTCTGTTCTATTTACCCTCAGAACTTTATTTTTTATCAGTTTTATTTGAACAGTTTTAGGATTACTCACTGCTGGGACAGTTGTACGCAATATGTTTTTGTATCCGTTTTCTCTTCGTTAGTATATATAAATATATATAAATTTAGATATATACTTTAGCATCCACCAGAATAATCACAGCCTCTGGCCAGGTTGTCAGCATGCAGTGTAATGGGCTAGATTGCTTTTTTACTCTGTGATACAGGATGCTGGAGCTTCATACCTGACTGAAGACGGCTATTAGTAAGAATCTCGAGTTTTCTAGTTTAAAAAAATCAACAAAAACGATAGTTTTTAACGACTATTTATTCAGAGCATAACTTTTACTTACTTCAGGATATGACGATCAATCACTTTTTAAACGACCCACCCCAAACATTCCTTTTTATTTTTTTTGTTATTTGTTAAGAGATTTCAAAGCACAAGCAGCGCTCTAGTCCCGAGATGTTAGTAATGCGATTGGACGTTCACATTCCACCATTAATGCTCATCATTGGTCAGCACCTTGGAAGAGTTTAAAGCATAAGTGCTATTGTTACAAGTCGGTTTAGGGAGGCCAGTGGTGGTGAGCGGTGGAGACCTGGGTGATGGTGGGATCTGTTAAAACGTCTATCAGTAATACCAGTCTGAAGAACACGTGTCCTCATTGTCAAATTTCTTTTGATAACCCTTCAGAGATTATTTTTTATTTACTTTTCAACATGTATGTGTCAACACTGATAAGAAAAAAAAATTGTATTGTAAGTTTGTTTTTTATTCTAGTTTGTAAAGAAGAAATGCTATATACATACTCTCTATTCTCTTTGGTTATCCTATGACTATCATTATGCCGCGCATAATGAAAACTACTTTTTTTTTTCATTAAGAACAACATACTGGTATGTAGCATCGATATTCATTGTCCTCCAACAAGAAATTTTCTTCTTAAAAGTTGATCTTTTTTCATAACGGTCTCCTAGTGTATTTTGGTGCCAGACATTTTGAGAAAAATGTTTTCTTTGTAAAGAAAAATAATAAAAGGTGGTTGAAGTAAACCCTCCGTACTAACAGAGTTAGTTCTGAGGTAGACTGGTGTCAAAGGTTGAACTTAAGGGAACGTCCTCAGATCCACTTGTTTGATACAAGCTGGGTTTCTTTGAGATGCCGTTGGGGTAATATTTAATTTCTATATTTAGACTGCTTGTGCCTCAGAGACAAGTTTCACAAACTAACTGCTCCATGTGTTTTTCACTTGGGAATTTCTTATTTTGTAACTTTTTGGCCTTATTTCTCCGGAAGAAAATGTCACAGTTTTGTACTCTGATTTCTTCTTAATAAATATGTAAATGCTCATGTTGTGAATTCTTTCCCTTTTTTATAATTATTTTCATATTAACTTGGACTCTTTCATTTAAAATCATAACCACATTGTGGATATTATAATCATAAAACTGTCAGGAAATCATCATCATACAAGGAAGGGAACTTAACCTTTTAACATTTCATATATGTATTCAGTTCTAGTCTCCAAATCACACACAATGGTTGTGCAAAAGAAAGGTTAAGGACTTTCATTTAGCCTTTACACATTCAAATCAGCTTATGTAATAGTGATGCCTAAATCTTCCATGATGTGGACAAGCCAAAGCTACCTTTCAAAGGTCAGTGGATTTTCACGGCCTTCTGTGAGTTAGTCTGATTCCTAATTCCTTGATGACAACACTCATTGTTCAGCAGTTATCCTGATCAGAGGTGAAAGTGTAATAAAAACCTGTTTCTGTGAAACATGTTTTTCTCTTGCTTCTAAATGTCAAGTAAAAAAACTGGTTAATTGGATGTTCCAGATTTAGCTACTGGCCTTTGTTACTTTCAACTGTGACTTTTGAACATGTATCTATGATTATTTCCAGTGGTTATATTTTTTTCTTAATTTCAGAGATCTACATTGAACCCATCATCTATAATTAGACAACGTGCTGCCTCCTTGGGACTCAGACTGATAACCAGTTCAGGTTTCATAACAGTCATGTCACTTTCCTTCATTCCAGCAGGTGGCACAAATGCTTCAATCTTCGTGAGGGAAAGAAGTCTGGTCTATGGAACTAAGAGTCGAACAGGTTACGGAGGATTTTATTTCGATTACTATTATTAATGCATTTATTCAATTAAATGCTAAAATAGTCTATAGGTGAATGGAAAGGCATGTTGTATGTTAGAAAGTCGACTACCACTCAAAGACCTATTATACAAACCAACCATTGTTCAAATTACATTTATGCAGCATAATACTCAAGTTCAATTCTAATTTTTGATTACACTATGACTATTATTTTTTGCAGTCTTTGAGAAAAGACAGAAAATATAGAAGACTGCACATAAAAAATGGATAATTTACAAATGTCTCAGCAATTATTGTTCCATTTTTGGGGCAGTGGCCATGTTCTTTTTTTTACCCCCTCGGGCTCAAATCTGCTCAAAAGCCCCTCCGACAAAAACCCCTTGCCTTCACGAGATTAGACCCAATCACTCACCAAACATATTGCCACTGCTCCATCGTGCCTTCTAAAGAAGCCTGCTCCTGTGGGATTATACTGAGAGAGAGACACGTTTCTCTGCTTGCATAAAAAACCAACAGCAAACACACACACACACACACACACACACACACATTTTTGATATCCGGCCTTGTCGCCTTGTTTACACGGTTAACAGTGTCTAAATAAAGATGAACCCCACACCGCTGGGTTAAGTGAAACTTGGTCTTGGCTATGGGTGAAGGCCACAAGAAGGGAGGGAAGAAGTAAATGAGCATTTCTGGACGGATCCATTGGTCTTGTGTACCAGTAAGGGCCTTAACTCAATGTGGTGGTGGAGACATGCGTGTCTGTCTCTCTTTGATGTCACATATTAAGGCGAGAAGCCATATTGTGTCTTGGCTAATTGCCAAATAATTAGTCTAACTGCAAAGAGAATATACTTTTTACGATCCCTACATGTTGGCGCCCATGAATCCTGAGTGTGCGCCCGCTCAAAGCGATGGATCGTAATCTCCATCACATCAACCCCATGAATGTGGGTTGACGTGAGTCTCGTTGGTTGACCCCCCCCCCCCCCCCCTCCCGATCCCCAACATCCCTGAGTCTACGCTGTCCGGGGACATTTGCATGATTGCCTGTGTGTAATACTTTAACGTTGTCTGTTTCCCCCCCCCTTTATGCTGTATGTATTTTTTCCGTTCTGGTTTTCTGCTCCCTCCTCGGATGTGCGCTGCGAGGACGTGCACACGTCCTCGGGCGAAACAATCTAAAATAGATCACACAGGCAACGTGAAGTCAGTGCGTGCACGGCACGCAGGCGCAGGAAGCGCCTCACGGGCAGACTTGAGTCATGCTGGCAAGATCATGCACCCTGAGCTGACAGCCCAACACACCCGATTACAGAGCACGTCACTTCCCCGACGCGGCTGCACCGAGATGCACCGACAGGAGGGGAAGGGGACGTGGGGGCAGAGAGGGGGGGGGGAATCGGGGCTCCTTGATTCAACCAACCATCCATGTGCCTCTGATCAGGGTTATGAGCAATCAGGGATGTGTGTGAGCACGGCTAGTGCCGGGGCGGTAGGTACGTCTCAAGAGGGCCGAGGTGGAGGAGGTGAGTGACGAGGGCGGGGGGGAGGGGGCCGCTGTGTCGTGGACTGCTGGCGGTGGCGTAACCTTTGTGGAGGGGAAGACAAGGCGGTCGCTCTGGATAACGGTCTTTCCCAGGAATAGACACGGACCCTGTCAGGGCTTGTCAGCGTCACTTGGCCGCTGTGTATCACCTCCGTCGCAACCACGAGCCTCCATCAGCATCTCCCCCCCCCCCCCCCCCCCCGCCATGTCCACCAACACCCCCAGCAACGCCAACGCCGCCGCCATCACCACCACTACCACCATCACCACCACAATGACCGGCACCACGGCCACCAACATCACCACCATTATCACCAAGACCACCCCCACCACCCACCATCACCAACACCACCGCCATCACTGCCACTATGAACAACACCACCGCTACCACCATCACCACCACTACCCCCATCACCACAACTACCACCACCACTATGAACAACACCGTAGCTACCAACACGCAGACCAACACCACCGCCACCACCACCTACCACATCACCACCATTACCACCAACACCACCACTATGAACAACACCATAACCCTCAACACCACCACTAACACCACCAGCGCCACCATCGTCACCATCCACCCACCACCATCAGCACCACTATACACAAACACCCCCACCGCGGATCTCTTTAGCACGTAGCTGTGTTACACTAACAGACGTTGATTGCGCAATTGCCCTCTTTTGGCTGCTGCGACCTTGCTGCGTCCCTCCGGAGCCTGGGTGCGTTCCGTTAGTCTTACCAGCCGTATGGCGCTCCCCCATGCCAGGGATACGGTTGGCATAGTTTGAATGAGTATTATGGTTTATTGATACGTTTTCTAAATGATTGATTGATAAGCCATCTGCTGTGCTGTGCAGTACCCTGAGTCCGGCCCGACCGTTTGGGTCTTCCCCACTCACGTACGCACTGCCTTGATGGAGAATAGAATGCCTTCATGTTGCCCATCACAACCTACCATTTTCTACATGCTGTACGATCACCGCTCCATGGAATGACGTCTCCGGAACAGGATGTGTCTGCAGAGTGTGAGTCAGGGCTCGGGGCCCGGGGGGGCCCTCAAGAACGGATACATGTTGAACCATTGCTTCAGGGCCATCTCATGCCTCATTATGGTGCGAGTAAGGGTCCCGGATTACAGCTGCTTCGCTGCGTTAATAAGAAAAGTGACCTGACACCAATGTGTGCAACCATGTCTTGTTTTGTTGTGTTTTCTCTCTTGTCTCTATTCGCTCCTCGCAGCCCCCCTCCCCCGGCCCCCCTTACACACACACGCACACACAGTCGGCCTCTTTCCTTGTGTGTGTGTCTCTTTGCATCCACCAACCCCAAACTTCCCCCCACCCCCTCCCCATTTCCCCTCTGTGTCTTTGGCAGTCACACAGTCAGCCATGTGTGTGCTGAAGACATTACATAATGCCCCTTCCCCACCCTCCACACACTCCAGATCAAAGAGAAGAAACCCGGCAACAGAAAACGGTCCTTGACGATTTATTCGATGCAGCCGTCACATTGTTGTATCAGACTTGGGGTGAAGGGAGGGGGTTGTAGCCCCGCACTAGCCCAACACTAGCACCCGCTGCCCGTATCTGCTTCATCATTCCCCTTCATGTTGAAAAGCAACCAGAACAAACGGTCACTGATCAGATGTTCACAGAAGCTAATAGCCAACCGGGTGAGAGCGACGTGCTCGGCAGTGGTGAGAGACGCGGGAGCCTCAGAGGCGGAGATCTTACAATCGTACACTTCCTCATGCGAGCGTCTGCACGTTAGATGCCACTCAGCGTGATAGGCCCGATCAAGACATGGAATCAAACAGGTCTCAGGTGGGATTTTATTTGAAGATTGCGCACACACAAACACAGCCAAAAATGCACACAGTAGTGTAATGATCAGAAAAAACAATGCATTTAAATCCCAAGGCATAAATGATTCTTAAAATTCTTAAATCCAATGGACTTTCTTTTGGGATGAAACGCATCCATAATCACAAAGAATTGACAGTTCTTGAATATATTGCACCAAATATGATACGAAGCTTTATATAACTACTTTAGGTTCCTCTATTACAACCATTACCTTATGCTGCTCTTCATGCCAATAACACACGGCCAGCAACAATGGTACTACACTATGACTAATAATAGAATGGCAATATATCATATCTTCACTCTCAAAACCGGGGTTCCTGCCAAGTGATACTGCTTAGTCATTTACTCTGCGAGGAAGAGCGAGGTAAGGAGAATGTGAAACACAGAGGGAGTGAAGGAGGGAATGTGAAAGAGAGACAAAGTGACGGAGTGAATGTGAAAGAGAGCGAGAGAGTGAGAGAGAGAGAGAGAGAGAGAGAGAGAGAGAGAGAGAGAGAGAGAGAGAGAGAGAGAGCGCATCAAAAGCTGTCAGATAGGCTGGGCCTATCCAAAGTCTCATGAGTATTAAAATAATGAGCCTACTCCCCCCCCCTCTCCCTCCTCCTCCACCTATCCCAATGCCAAGCTCCTGCGACATAGCCAGCAGTCTTTGTGGACCAATGTAGTTTGGGTGGACAGTGGAGAGAACAGGTTTTGTGAAGCAGAGAAAGGCTCATTTTAACCCTAACTAGTGCAATGTTCCTGCTGCTGTGGCTGTACAGGCTGTACAGGCTTTACAGGCTGTACAGGCTGTACAGGCTGTACCATTGATCCGAGCAGGGGGAGGCCGTTGGTGGGCTTCAGAACGCTCCCAGCTCATATGTGTCAAGTGTTTGATGGCCTCCAAAGATGGTGTAAGGTAGCGGTTCACCAGCGCGCCCTGTCTCTTCCGTGAACCGCCAGCACACGCAGAAGAGACACACAAACACGCATGCATTTGTGCACGTGTACCACGCACATTCACACACACACACACACACACACACACACACACACACACACACACACACACACACACACACACACACACACACACACACGGTTGCGGGTTGTGGGTGCGATAGGGCGCTCACGTGCACGCTCAGAGTGATAGGGCGCTCACGTGCACGCTCAGAGGGATAGGGCGCTCACGTGCGCGCTCAGAGTGATAGAGCACGGCGCGCGTGTCACACATCGCATTAGACCCCCGGTGTCTGTGTGTGTGTGTGTGTGGGGGGGGGGGGGATACGTTTGACAGGCCGCAGGAACCTGACGGCTTGCCGCCACGCTTCGCCTCCACTCATTGGTTCAGAGCCTCTGAACCAACACCAGCCCACAGCGGCCCGCTTCTTTACAGCACAGAGAGCCCAGCCAGGTCCCACCCCCACCAGACCACCTGGGGGGGGGGGAGGGGTCTGCTCGATATACTGCCTGGAGGTAGTGGCTATACTGTATACATGTAGTCCAACGCCTGCTGATGTTATAGTAGAACGAGTGGCCATATCTTTCATTACAATTCTACAGTACATGCTCAATCAGGTTTAGAGAGGGAGGACTGTGAAATAAGACCAATGGAGAATCCATGAACATATATTCTTCAAGACCAAAGGCTTGTGTTGTCTCTAGGGCCATAGTGGAGGACAGCAGCCACCCTCTCCATGGAGCGTTCAAAGTTCTGCCCTCAGGCGCTGTAAAAGCCCCCTCGGCCAAACGCAATGTTTACAGGAGGCAATGTGTACCCAATGCCATCAATATTTAATAAGACCTGATGAACGGCTGCGATCAAGCAAAAGCATGTGTTTGTATTTGTTTGATGTGTTATGTGTCTGTCTGTATGTAATGTACTGTTGTTATTTCTCTGAGGTCGAGGCCAAAAGCGAAAATCCTGACCAGGTTGGACAAGTCCTATTCTATTTCATTATATTGTACCCTGTTCTAAGTCTTGGCTTGCTAAATCTGGTTAGTATGGGGGGGGCGCTACTGCCAGTGTAAGGTCTGTGGAGCTATGGAGGAGTGCCTGGACTGAGCCTGGACTGAGCCTGGACGGAGCCTGGACTGAGCCTGGACTGAGCCTGGACTGGGGCTGTGGCCGCCCCGGTGCGGTCCTACCGGCCCCTGCCCGTTCCTATCCAGGTCAGCCCGGACAGCCCAGTCCAGCTCAATCCAGCCTGGTCCACCCCGGTCCACCCCGGTCCACCCCGGTCCACCCCGGTCCACCCTGGTCCACCCCGGTCCACCCTGGTCCACCCCGGTCCACCCCGGTCCACCCCGGTCCACTCAGGTCCACCCAGGTCCACCCCGGTCCACCCCGGTCCACCCCGGTCCACTCAGGTCCACCCAGGTCCACCCCGGTCCACCCCGGTCCACCCCGGTCCACTCAGGTCCACTCAGGTCCACCCCGGTCCACCCCGGTCCACCCCGGTCCACTCAGGTCCACTCCGGTCCACCCCGGTCCACCCAGGTCCACCCCGGTCCACCCCGGTCCACCCCGGTCCAGCTGGGTCCAGCCTGCTCATGCCCGGTCATCTATGATCTCAGCCCAGAGTCTGGCTGACAGATCAGAGGAGAAAGCATGGGCCCACTCAGAGGCGTGACTCACTGCTGCCCCTCCTGATTCACTAGGGCTGTCTCGTTGGCCCCCGGACCGCAGACGTCTTAACCGCTGCGTGTGGATGCCTCTGCAGGTCCATGCATGTACGGTCCAGGCAAGTGTGCCTGCATTGGTTTGCTGTTTAACACTAAAGCCTGTTTCATGAGAATACATTCTCATGAGATTGTATTTATAGGTATTGGAATGGAATGGACAGGGGATATTATAAAGGGTAGTGGGTTCATTTTTGTGTGGATTTCATAAATAAAGTGCATAAAATAAGACAATGGGAATGTAGGTGTCATATGAGGATAGCTCATTACAAGATGCATGGAACAAGACTCCTAAGCCAACTAACAATGTGTTTGCATCCGCCAACACAGGCGGAGGCACACTACTGTTATGATCAAAATAAACACTCTGTAGCTTGCTAAGTGACTATTGATCCTACATTATGTGACTTACTGTGTTCCTGTCTGTCGAGTTACGAGCTACGAGGTTCCTGTTTATTCCCCACTCACCTTCCACCTCTCCACGTTCCTCAGTTTACACGCCTATCTGATGTCTAGTAGTCTGGAGAAGGCGCTGTTTTCTCCCAGCAGCAGCAGCAGCAGCAGCAGCAGCGGCGGCGGCGGCGGCAGCGGCGGCGGCGGCGGCGGCGGCGGCGGCGGCGGCGGCGGCGGCGGCAGCAGCAGCAGCAGCAGCAGCAGCAGCAGCAGCAGCAGCAGCAGCAGCAGCAGATCCTGCCCTTCCCCCCAACCCACTGGTGCACACGGGGGCTAGAAGATCAGCCAGGGCCTGCAGCGGTGTGCGTGCCATGATGGGGAGCAGACTCCCAACGTGTCACTGAGGAGCAACCATGGAGAATTCACTCCTGCATGGCAAATCGTGTCGGCGAGATTGTCTTTGTTGCCAATGATGCCCACCCCCCCACCCTTTCCCCCTCCTCACCAAAAAAAACAAGAATATGTATTTATTATTTGGTCTGTTCATTAGTGATGAACACATGATTAAGATATGCTGTTCTTACGCCCCCAGTCCCTAAATACATACAACCGCACAGAATGATTAATGAGGAGAAATAAGGCCACCAAAAACACATAAGGTGATAGAATACATTTAAATTGTTACTTTTTAAAAAATCAGATCCAAGGATGAGGGAATTAGACAGGAATTGAGTTAACCAACCTTTCTATATATTGAGAATAGCGTGCGGTTATTTATTCACTTTTTCTCTTTACACATCCTACTTTGCATGTTTACGGGTGACAAATCTTCATGCCCTGTTTGACCCATTCCATAATCTACAGTGACTCTTCAATAAGCCTGTGGTGTACTGTTATACCCTGAGGTAGAATGAATAGAGCCATGGAGCTGGAACTCCTTCCAGCAGGTTAGTATATATATATATGTACTAACCTGCTATACACAGTATATATATTGTGAGGATCCAGACAGTTGTGTAGAGAAACATGCAGCCCTCATATATATATGAATAAATATATATAGTATATATATATATACTATATATACTTTATGTATATAATATGGAAAAGTACTGCAGCGGGCTGGAAGGCAGACGGAAGGGGGGAGGGAGGGTCATGTAACGTAAATTAGAAATTCCTTTCTAATTTTTAAAGGGTCTGTTAAATTTCCCAAAGTTTGCGAATTTATTAAACTGAGGCCGTGCGTATTCTGGCAGTGGGTGCGACGCGCTCTCACTGGAGGTAACCCAGTGACCTCCTTTGGCGTACAGCAAGTACACACCGGATAGGTCCGTTTGTAACCGTTGACAACCCGTCGCTTCATGGCGTTGCCTCTCCGCTTTACCGCCATGAGGTACATTTGAAATTGCTGTGTCACAAGAATATATTAAATAAAGCAAATACAATCATGTCGATGGTGCTATCCCCTAAAGACAAGAGTGTTGCTTCCTTGACTATATTCTATGTATAATATACATAATATATTTGACTATATTCATACTCAAATATGAACGGAGCAGTGAGGGTGGTCTATACACACATTGAAATCAATGCAAATCCAATAAAGGTTTACATATAGCAGTGTTGGTCAAAGGTTGAACTTGTAAACACCTTCCTCTCTGCCAGAGCCGTTATTGAAGGAGTGAGACTGCATTAGCATATATGCAGAGCTGGCCTGCATGCTTGACATCCTCCGTGCTGCTCCGCTGGAAATAGCCATGCACACAACAGCCTCCTGATTACATTGATATGTAGATTCATGCATCTGTGTGGAGATTAGTGATTCATTAATGTATTGCTTTGAATTCTCGGGTGAGCGAGGGGCAGAAAAGAAGTCCGGGCCGAGGCAAATGCATTTCCTGGAAGAAGATAATGTGAATGAATGCACCTTAGCAGGATGTAGAATAACAAAAAGATGAGGGAACTGCGACCCACAAGAAAATTGAAAGACTCCTTGTTTCAACGTTCTAGATATTGGTCATGAAAATGATGAATCTTTCATAGTAAAAAATTTATAAAAATGTTTTTTTCATTGTGTAATTCATTTATTAAACATTTCCTTTCGAACTAGCTTTTCTTAACAGAAGAACAGTGTTTGAGGGTTTTAAGTGGACTGGCAGACAGCTAGCCCCATGTCTGTCTGTGTGTGTGTGTGTGTATGTGTCTGTTTGTGTGTGTGTATGTGTCTGTGGGTGTGTGTGTGTGTGTGTGTGTGTGTGTGTGTGTGTGTGTGTGTGTGTGTGTGTGTGTGTGTGTGTGTGTGTGTGTGTGTGTGTGTGTGTGTGTGTGTGTGTGTGTGTGAGTGTGTGCATGTTTGTGTGTGTGTGTGTGTGTGTGTGTGTGTGTGTGTGTGTGTGTGTGTGTGTGTGTGTGTGTGTGTGTGTGTGTGTGTGTGTGTGTGTGTGTGTGTGTGTGTGTGTGTGTGTGTGTGTGTGTGAGAGTGTGTACATGTTTGCGTTCATGCGTATTTGTGTGTGGGGTTACACGTCGCGGCGTTCTGTCAGCCTTTGATAGACGCATCATGGATCACCAGTTCGCTCCTCCGCTGTCCTCTCTCGTGGCCACACTCACAGCACTTTATGCAACTTTAAAAATAGGCCTGGCCGCCAGAGCCAGCCAAGAAAGGCTAAACACCAAACAACAATGTCCCTGGCTCGCACCGCCCGGCCCGGCTCGCACTGCAGTCTAACACAGCGCTCTGCACATCAAAAACAGAACAGAAACAGAAACAAGGTACTCCTGCACCTGAGCTTCACAAACACGTACAAATTGGTCTCGCATTAGTGTGTCCAAAGCGTTAAAAGGCATCATATTAGTATCTTTGTACAACCCAAAGGGGAATCTAAAAGTGCTGAGTGTGCAGTGGACCTAATCCTTCCCTAATTGTGTTGTGCTAGATTGCTTCTGGCTAATCAAGAGCTTCCTCTTTCTGCCGCGAGCACCTGGAATTGATGACCCACAACATATGTGGCCATAAGACATCAGTTCACCTTGTCTCGGATGCCACTGCTTTTCGTGTGTAATGATGGTAAATGACACTGCGGGGAATAAGGGGTGCTAGCGGGTCATCCATCAGGGGCTCGTTGGTAGCAGTCTGCCACTAGAGGCATTGTCCCAGCTCCTGATTCACTGCTAGACCTGTCTCTGTCCTCGCCACCTCTATCCATCTCCATCGCTGTTACAGCAAGGGAGTGTGTGTGTGTGTGTGTCACACACACACACACACACACACACACACACACACACACACACACACACACACACACACACACACACACACACACACACACACACACACACACACACACACACACACACAAACACTTCCATGCAAATACACTTAAAAACATGTACACATGCGCAAGCTCACACACATACATTCATGCACACACACAAAAAAACCGGTATATTCTTTCAAGCACGCACACACACACACACACACACACACACACACACACACACACACACACACACACACACACACACACACACACACACACACACACACACACACACACACATACATAAAGACACAAAAGGTTAGCCTCAGTAGCACACACGCACAGTTTGCCACGAGCTACTGGAGGGTCCATCTCATCTCTTTTTTACTTGTGCAATTCATTGTTATGGTGTCCACTGGTGCCGTCTCTTTTATCACACTGGAAGCTAATGGAAGCAATGACTGCAGGATGTGGGGGAGAAGTCACACACACACACACACACACACACACACACACACACACACACACACACACACACACACACACACACACACACACACACACACACACACACACACACACACACACACACACACACACACACACACACACACACACACACACACACACACACACACACACACACACACACACACACACACACCAGAGGCTGGGGAGGAGATGGAGCAGGCAGGCACCCCGGGCCCCGGGGCCAGTCTTGTTCTGCGGTGATGTTTTTCTAACCCACTGAGGTCTTACTATCAGTGTGTTTCCCTGACACGGTCTCAACCACAAGGAATGTCATCAGACTCCTTTTCTCATCGAATGCTTGGATGTATCTCTCTATTTCAATGCAGTTTGGTTCCTCCTTGTAGCCCAGTGCATGGTGGTATGCATCAACGGATACTCGTTTCCATTCGGCAACACAATGGTGGCTTTTCTTATAATAGTCGCACTCCCACCGCCTCAACCACATATCCATTGCAAGGCCCGAGACATAGCTCCCCCTTTCCATTTTACCATTGTTAATCTCTATCGAACCTTATATCGTTCTTTTTTTACGACGCATGTCACCCAAGTTCTTCATCAAAATATATTAAAAAACGTATATTTTCCAAGAGGGGAGAGCGACTATAACTAACGGTTACTCGAGCAATGCTCTTCATGAAGCGTACATTTTGTGGATGGGGAGAGTTGTTGGTGACCTAATTTCTGTAGAACAATGGCTTGACTGCTGAGATGCGAAGATTAGCCTATTCCATTCAACACACATTCAGTAACATACACGTCAGGCATAAATGGTATTCATAATTTTCTATAATTCTTTATTTTTATTGAGTCTTTTTCTTTTTGTATAACATGACAATCGTGCTTTATCATGTGACACCATTTAGATACATATCATGTTTATATTATGTTTTATATTAGGCAGTGAGACAGTTAAAAATATACAAAACAATATGATTTTAACTAGACATAGCTTCTATTTTTTATATAATCGTGGATATCTTCATTGTCATCATCATTTCATATATTTCTGTAAGATATGTGCTTTAGTTTCTGAGATCAAAATATTATTGCAGAAAACAGCAACTCCTTTAGATTTTTTTTCTCAACATTAAGACAATAACTTCCAATGTATTACAGACATTCACAGTTACATGTTTTAACACAATACAGCTTTACAACAAAGTTCCAGAGAAAACTGTGGTAGAGTAACTTTATACAAAATTCACAGGACATGAACGTAGCCATTTCACATTTTCATACGACGTAAACATGTTTCCTTTTTTTATGTATTCCTTTTTTTTAACCAGATGCCTTCACAGCAGCTGCCATAGAAGCACACTAGCATTGTCCTCACACACCATGGCAAAAGTCTGTGGAAATTAAAGCTTTATGCTTTTTAGTGGTAAAGCAAAGACGACATAAAGATGAAGAAAGAAAATAAATCGGACCCCTTTGCTACTGGGCCTGAACCTAAACGTCTATGTATCGCTGAATACATACATGATCAAAGTATAGTTGATCATCACACATTAAAAAATAAAAATAAAATCGAATAATGTTTATCTTAAAACACAGAGTGGGTCGAAGTTATTTTGTGCTACCATCCAAAGTGTAATTCTTCAGATGGGCCTGGTCATGTAAACAGCCTGTGGCTTGGTGTAAACCGCATTTTTAAGTGGCTTAAGGCCTTTCTCAGTTAGTTATATAGATATTTTATTATCAGGAAACACTTCAGAAACTTTTCGCTGATGTTCCTGAGGAAAGCATGCAAGACGTAAACAGGATTGACTGTCAGCATTAAGGGAAAGTCCTTGTTTGTAAGTCATTTCTCTAACCCTGTTCTTCTTCTTTGAGGATATATTTAGTTTGATTTGTAATGTACTTTTACTGTACCCTGTGCTTTTGCCAACCAAACACTACATGGCATAGTTTTTGCTTTAGTCTGCCTCAGATTTTGGTCCTCCATTACAACACGCTATAGTAGAAAAGATCCTAAAAATAATTCTAAAAATGTTTCAATCACATAAAAGTTTTTCGTTGTTTTTTTTTTTACTCAAAAAAAGAATGAAAAATAACAGTCTCTCTCACACACAAATTATTTTGCAACACATACTGGATTCCTCCAGGCTCCATAAACATGAACTTCTTGTTGGCCTTGTGCTTACCTATGGATCGCCTCTCCCCAATGTGGCCGGTAGCTCACCCCACAGAGTGCAACGCCGGGAACCGCAAAATCGACTGTGAAGAGGTTTCTTCAAAACGTTCACAATTAGAATCTACCCCCCCCCCCACCTCCCCCCTCCCCACCCCCCACATCTCGTGCACTTTCTCCTTTTGATGTCAGTTTGGTTCACTACTTCATCTACTAAATATTCACACTGGATTCACTGGATTCATGGACATATTCAACAAATTGCTATTCTAGATCTGTTTTTTTTTTCTTGACTCACAGTATTACACAGTATGTCTACATTTGACTTTCAGATTTATGGTAGAGGGATAAGTCGACACTAACAGTCTTTTGTTCTCAGAGCCACAACCAACAATACATCATTGGCTTGTCGTTTTTTTTGTTTAGTTTTTTACAAATGCTGAAAAATTAAACATGGTTTTTGGAAAATCTGTTTGGATCACATATTGCCCCCGGAGGTAGGTGAATCAATTATAATCTTGGAAGTCATTTGCAATGTTCCATTTTGTCTACACTCTCCATGAGGGAATCCGTCCATATCTACACATTGGCCTCTGGGCTGGTCAAATTAGGGGTCGGACTGGCCGGGTTGGGGGGCGGTTTGGCCGGCTCCAGGGGGCTTGTGGGGTTTGGGGGTGGGATGGTTGGACTGGTCGCAGAGGCGGGGACGGCTGGCGCGGCGGTGGTGACGATGGGGGTGGTGGTGGTGGTGGTGGTGGTTGTTTGGCTGGGGATTGGGTTCACAGGGCTGGTGGCCGTGGCTGCAGCTGGGCTAGTGGCAGCAGCAGCAGCAGCAGCAGCAGCAACAGTGGGAGCAGCAGCAGCAACAGTGGGAGCAGCAGCAGCAGCTACAGGGGGAGCTGGGGGAGCTGGGCTAGCCGCGGCCGTGGGGCTAGCAACGATGGCTGGAGCTGGGCTGCTGGGGCTAGTGGGGTTAGTGGGAGGTGCGTTGCTGGGGCTAGCGAGGGTAGCCACGGTGGTCTCTGCCTGCTGCTCGGGTCCGTTCTCCAGAGGCCTCCGGGTCACCGCGGGGGGCTGGAACATAATCCCAATGCGCTGGAACAGAAACACAACCTCAGCATTACAACGCGAGCGACAAAGGAGTCAACACAACTAGATGCAAAAACGTGAAACATTTGGCTGCAGATTGCAAATCTAGTTGGACTTGATCAGACAACTCCATCCTTCGTGACACAGACTGCCAACGGTTCTCTGCTCCTCCTCACCTCTCTGAAGGTCCCCTTCAGTCCGAAATACATGTACACCATGTACCCAGGTATGAGCACCATGGAGGACAGTGCCATGAGCCAGCCCACCCCCTGGCCCCAAGCCGGGAACACATAGTCGCCCATCTTCAGAGGAACCATCTGGAAAGCACTGAAAAGGAACACTCCCTAGGGGCACACAGGAACAACTGTTCATGCATCCGCACAACACCGGCCGGCAGCACATAATATCGATTGAATTGATTGTTTTTTTTTAATTTTTCATAACGTATTGCATGACTGCAGACACACTGCAACTGTGGTAGACTTACGCCCACGATCATGGGGGTGAAGACCACCCAGCACAGCTTCCACCAGATGCACGGCCTGTAGCCAATCATCTCCTCGATGTTGTCATAGAACTTGTTCACACCTGCGGGGACACATGAATGGAAATTCAGATCCAATTTATTTCAATTTGCCGCTGGTTTTTCATGCATGGTTACAGGGCGAATGAAGTAGGGCTGGTGTCCTTGGAGCCGGGCGTCTTGTCAGGGTGTGTGTGTGTGTGTGTGTGTGTGTGTGTGTGTGTGTGTGTGTGTGTGTGTGTGTGTGTGTGTGTGTGTGTGTGTGTGTGTGTGTGTGTGTGTGTGTGTGTGTGTGTGTGTGTGTGTGTGTGCATGTGTAGATGTGGTGGGGAAAGGATTGGGGGTGTGAAGACGGTTATGCTACCATTTGACCTTGGTTTTTTGCCACTGTGGTTTTTAGCTGCTGTATTTTTCAGTCATATCTTCTATTTCCTAACGGGTGTGGGCCCTCTACTAGGCTGTGGTACGCACCGTAGAACCAGGATATGGAGATGCATTCGAAGAAGACCAAGAACAGCAGACACATCCCACTGGCCGAGTAGTAGTCAAAGAGTTTGAACACGTAGATGCCACCCTGGAGAATAACAACAATGATTTGCAATGATTCACTATCATCCATTATTACCTCCATAAATCACCAAACACTAAAGGGGTTACCTCACAGTACATCCTCTCCTAATAACCATATTGGATTTTAAATGGTCTGCAAAGTCAATTACCATCCGTATAATATTAGACACATTGGCAATGTGAGCGATGCTGAAGGCGGTGCTGAGTCGAATGCGTACCTGTGTGATGTTGGACAGACCAATGAGATAGGACACGAAGCAGACGGCGGCGATGAACAGCTCCCGCCTGCCGCGGAGCTGCCGGGGGAACTCGTCCACCAGGGCGGTGATGAAGCCCTCCACGGTGCAGAACTGCAGGTTGAATCCCCCGTCAAACAAGTGTGAGTTCTCTGATACAGACTCTGGAAGAGCTTTCATTGGATGCAAGGAGCTCCAAGGAGTAAGCATACTTAGCAGCACTCCATACAACAGAGCTTTATTACGAAGTCTTTGCATAGTTACTCTGGAGGATTTTCGTCTTGAAGCAAAATGCTTACAATCGCAGAGCCACAACAAGAACATCTATCCCTGTGATGCAACAGAGCTGTTACTGTGGCACGGTATCACTTATCATCCCGATGGGTTGTACCTGCTTATAGACACACAGCATCTGGGGTGAGTCTGCATTTAGCAAAACATTTCTGAGTTCTTGCCTTCAGTTTTCTAAATATGATACAAAAGAAACGAGGCCACGGGGGGGCGACTGAAGAGCACAGATGGCCAGACGGAGGTGGCGCGCTTGCATCAAACAGCACTTGACGGCGAATGTCAAAGTGCAGCTATATCTGTCCCCAAGGAGACAACCGCATGCTTATCATACAGCAGACGCCGAGAGTGGGGGTTAGGGAGGCAGGCCTGACATGCCCCTGCACGCACATAACCAGGTCAGACCTCACGCTCCCTGTCTCCGAGCGTCTTACCTGGCTGTCTATCCCCAGCATGAGCAGCATGGAGAAGAACAGTATGGCCCACAGCGGAGACACCGGCAGCTGGGTGACAGCCTCTGGGTAGGCCAGGAAAGCTAAGCCCGGACCTGGATCATCAAGGGGGGGAGATTAAGCTTTAGTACGAGAGGTAGGCATTCGTCTCAGGTAGCGGGAGATAGATGGGAGACATCCCCATGCAGGATTGCGACAGATTGGCAGTTTTTGTTGAGGTGAAGTGAAGAATTTGTGAGGAAGGCGGCCGGGTCTCTGTCACCTGAAGCTGCCAATTCGGCGATGGACTTCTTAGTCACGTGAGACATGAAGCCCACGATGGAGAAGATGACGAGGCCGGCAAACATGCTGGTACACGAGTTGATGAAGCACACGATGATGGAGTCTCTGGGGAGAGTCAACGTGAAACATGTCTGTTGTCAAAGGTTTAAGTACATGATTGTACATCTCTTATTTTCTTTTGGGTTTTCTTCCTTCCCTTGAAATGGTGACATCTTGTTTGGTTTTTTTCAATAACGGGGGGGGGGGGTGGGGGGGGGGGGGGATAGCAGCACACTTGTGCGTAAATATGTTTGCTTTGCAATATGATTTGGCAAAACAACATCAACGTCACTAGTCTTTTTTGCGAATTATTCCAACATACAGTGTGGCGCTGCGGGGACAGACGGCCTGTTTCCCCATTTAGCCGTGCTGCAGTGTACTGGAAACAAGCATACTCCTCATGAGGGTAATTATGTTTCACTTGCTGGCAACGCTTGGTCAATTTAATAATGTTCTTCTCCTAAGGTTCCACAAGAGTGCTGGGCACTTTTATCTTACCAGACAGTCGATCGGTCCTGGATACACTGATATACTCTATAGCATGCTTTTGTCTCTCTGTGATGTTATTATCTCACTGTTACAGTTTTTTCCTATCGTTTTAGGCAATTTACCTAAACCATGTTCACATTCCCTAAATACTTCACACAGTGAGCATACCAGTAGACCATGTGAACCAAACTGTGGTTACTTGCCCCTATGCTAAGATACAAATGCTGGCAATGACGCCTTCTTCCAAATTTCATGGATACCTGCCCCAGTCAATGTTCACTACCGGCAAAACGCTGTGGAACTACAGCATATTTTACCAATGTTTAGATACTCTGTTCAAAACAGTGAACTTTCTGTTCAAAACAGTAACAGTACAGTGATCTAAACAGTAATTTAGATCACTGTAGATGGAAAGATGCTGCATTTGGACAGACAAATTAAGTTACATGTTTGAATAAGAAAAAATATTTAGTTTATAGTTTATTTATTTTATTTTACAGTAAATTAGATTTTTTTCCCCCTGTGCACCATAGTTCTTGGTGAATTGGCATGGAATTACTTTTTTTACGTAAAAGCAACACTACATACAATGATCTGTACAAAACACAGAGGATAAGTTTTGCAATGCAAAACACCTGGTGGTCATATGCGGAGGATAGGAGGGATTAGCCCAATTCTGCGCCACTGTTGGGCTATTGTAATATACAGTATGTGAAGGTTTTGTGCATTGCATTTTTTGGTAATGTATTTTCTGTTTTGTGTAACACTTGCACTGTGACAAAATCTCCAAAAAGTGAAGCACAGTGAAAAAAACTGTTGTGTTTGTGATTTGTTTCTGGATCATATATTACGTACTTACTGTATGTAATTTGCATTACAAAAACTGAAAATTGTTATTCTCAGTTTCTCATAAAACACTTACAGTATTTACTGTATTTACAATTACAGTACATTTACCACACTCAATTGTGACATCTTTTGTGGGAGGTAAACCGACATATGAACACTGTCAGCAGATACTTGGCTTGGATTGTCATACTGTAATATTACAAACTTTATTACTGTAGTCCAAAGAAGTGTTTGTCTGTGTTTTTTCTCTTTTTTTCAATGCAACACTACAGGAAATCTATGCCAAACTGGAGGACACAGCAACATTTTATATATGCAATTGGCAATGCTTCAAGATGTTAGTGTTTTTTAGGTCATAGTGTTCTGAGAGGAAACATGTGTTAAGTTATGGCAGCATTGTTTGTGGTGTGGTTGTTGTAGTGCATTTTGCACCAAAGGTTAACAGATATGCAGAGGTGTGTGTCTCTAAAGCCCACTGTGTTAAGTGATAGGGAAAAGTGACCATAGTATGGGTACATGACCGAAAACGATAGGAAAAAACTGTAACATCCCTCTCTGTTCTTCTTCCCTTCTTACCGGTACACGTTGTTCTTGAAGGGGTTGTAGCTGCCCAGCGCTATCAGCGAGCCCAGGCCCAATCCGTAGGAGAAGAAGATCTGCGTGGCAGCGTCCAGCCATACCTGTCAACAGACACACCGTCGTTGGTCCTCCTGCGAAGGGAACCAGCAGACCAACGTGACGCAGCTCAGTGTACGGCCTCACCTCGGATTCCTTCAGTTTGTTGAAGTCGGGGGTGATGTAGAACATGATTCCTTCTTTGGCCCCGGGCAGAGTCACCCCACGGATGAAGAGAATGAACAGCATGAAGTAAGGGTAGGTGGCTGAGAAGTAGACCACCTGCAAGAAAGAGAAAACAGGTGTCGTTTAATAATTATTAGCAGGCACACTAGAACCGTGAATCCAATGCTGTGGTTGTAAGATCAGTGACGGCGTGTCATGCTTACCTAGACAATGTGGTTATTTACCATAGAAACAAAGACAAGGGTTGCAGTGTCAGGTGAAACGTTTGACAGAGACAGAGTGGTTCAGTTGTAGAAATGATTACAGCTTCAACCTGATTACATTCCCTGTAGCGACCGTTTCGATCGCTGTGTGCCCTGTGAGGCGTCTCTGGGGGGAATGGGATATTTGTCTCCCAGAACAAATTTTATTTGCCACCCTCACGTGACACATTTGACTTGGTAAACGTTACACAATTACTGTGTATGTGTGTGTGTGTGTGTGTGTGTGTGTGTGTGTGTGTGTGTGTGTGTGTGTGTGTGTGTGTGTGTGGAGGTTGGGATGTGGTGATAGGGGAAGGGAATGAGCCAAACTGAATTGTGTTCCCCTATCACCACATCCACACACAGAGACATCCACATACACACACACACACACACACACACACACACACACACACACACACACACACACACACACACACACACACACACACACACACACACACACACACACACACACACACACACACACACAGGCACACCCACACCCACACACACACACACACACACACACACAGGCACACACACACCCACACACACACGCACAGGCACACACACACCCACACAACGTCGATGAACAGTGGTGTCGGGGGGACAATTTGAATTAGCGGAGAGCGAACCGTGTGTAGCAATAGGATTAGCAAACACGCGAGTTGGATGTCTCGTTTTTAAAAGGGGGAAAAAAAGGATCCATTTGACAATAGTAATGCTCATCTAAATGATGAATGAGCTCATATGAGCGTGATCCTCATTGCGTCCCGGCCCCTACACTGCCAGCCTGCTGGGGAACAAACCCTCAGGGGTCCATTTGTGCGCTGAGCCCGTGGTTTTGTTTCATCATCTCGTACCTTTCCTGTCCAGCCAACACCTTTCCAGATGCAGAAGTACACCAGCACCCAGGCGATGGCCAGCGTTATCGCCAGCGGCAGCCGGATCGTTCCTGGTTTCTCCAAGCCATCCGTCATCTGGTGCATGTTGCGCCTGTAAGACCACAGCCGGCAACAATGGGTCTATTATCCACACACACACACACGCACGCACGCACGCACGCACACACACACACACACACACACACACACACACACACACACACACACACACACACACACAATTGCTCACTCGCGCGCAGGCTCGCGCACGCACACAAGCACAGGCTCACTTGCTCGCACGCACGCAGCCATGCATGCATGTGCACACACAATGCAGGAATCTGTGCTGGAGATAGAGACGTTTTACACATCTCGGTTATGTGGGCTGCTGCCCGGCAGACCAAATGCAGAACAAAATGCCTGCTGGAGTGAACTAGTAAATCTCTTACTCCCAGAACTCCAGCACGGAACTGGTGAGGTTGGTGGTGTCTACGATGCTGTAGTTTGAATAACATTTGTCTGTGTTCCATGAGTTGCCACATGAGCTCCATGGAAGATCCTGGAAGAGAAAAAAATCAAATTTTTGTAGGTTTCTTTGTTGTGAGGAGATTGAGGTCGGGACAAGGACCAATGGGATGCTTCGAAGAGGGACTGACGCCACTGTTTAAGTCTAAGTCATGGGAAGGCTGCAGGATACTTACAGAGGTGAAGGAGTTGTACAGGTAGTAAATGGCCCAAGAAATGATGACAATGTAGTATATGTTGAGCCAGAAGGACAGGACAGCTGCTGCGAGCCCAACACCTGTCACAGAGCATCGATAGATTCAGTTAACCCTTGCACGCCGCACCACACATTTCTAAAATATCATTTGCCCTCAAAGTGCAAGAGCATTAAAGCTCCCCCCTCCTCCCCCCCCTCTATGTTTTCTGTATACCTTTAAACACAGGGGCCAGCTTCCACACACCAAGACCCCCAATGGAGGTGTATTGGCCCAGGGAGGTTTCAAGCAGAAACAAGGGCATCCCAGCAAATATCAGGGTCAGAAAATAGGGGATGAGAAAGGCCCCTGGATGGGAGAAGGTAGAGTACGTTAAGCATAGATGCACTATATCCCAAGAAAGCATAGCCAGACATGTTATATGGATATGATGATTCATGAATGAGTATCAGGGCAGAATAGAAACATCATCAAAAGCTGCATTGACAAATTGGCATAATAAAAAAATTGTTTACCTCCTCCATTTTTGCCACAGAGATAGGGAAATCTCCAGACGTTGCCCAATCCAATTGCATAACCGACACACGACAGGAGGAAATCAAATCTCCCTCCCCATGTTTCCCTGTCAGGTAGATCCTTTTTCTGCTTCTCGGTTTTCAAATCCAACGACTTGGGTTTGTCATTAGTGGCCACTTCGTTAAGTTCTGTTACTTGTCCATCCGCTTTAGTGCCGTTCGTCGCCATGTCTCTGGCTTTGGCAAAGGTCCTGGCAGTAGGACGGGAGGCTTCAGCACCAGTCCACGTAGACAGCAGCTTCGCGGTTTGACACCAAACCCCTCGGACCAAAATTGTTGACGGAGGAGGAGGTGAAGTCTCAGCGGACGCGGCTCGTCAGTTGCCGTCGACCTGAAACCGTGCACAGAGCGATTGGTGGATTTCTCGGGAGGAAATCATTCGTCAAATTGTTTTTTTTATTGTTCTTTTGCTAATAAAGATTGTTTTTTGCTAACACAAAAACGAAATGTTTGTGCACAATTTTCCAAAGACTATGCGTATGACAAATCCACGCAATAGCCCTAATGTTTTTTTTAATTTTTATAATAATATTATGTTTACATATATATATGCATACTTTTTTTGTCATCAAATCCAGAAGTCAATCATAACCCTCATTCCCTCTAAATAAAGCAGACTGTAGGGATGGCGTGTATATGAGCAGCAGCCAGAGGAGAACACACATGATAGGCTCAACAAAGCAAAGGCGCCAATTAACCGTCGATCCGCCAGTGGAAGCACTGACGTTTCCAGCATCAATGAAGAAGGAAAAAAAAAACTTTCTGACTAAATTTTGCATTCATATCATGCACACACAGACCCAAACACACACACACACACACACACACACACACACACACACACACACACACACACACACACACACACACACACACACACACACACACACACACACACACACACACACACACACACACACAGACACACACACACACACACACACACACACACACACACACACACACACACACACACACACACACACACACACACACACATTGCGCGAAGGACGGTCCAAGATGATGCGAAATAGACCTCGAGATTTACGCAAACACCTTGTCATCATGCCACTTGCAGCTTCCATGAGTAACAACCGATTTAAAACACACAAATAAAGACTTCAACACAGACAGCTCGGTCCTTAAAAAACCAAACAACATAATCGCATTATCGGAGACACATTTTCCAGATCTTAAATCATCTCTTTCTCCATCAGCGTATGCAAATGTACAATAATATTCTTTCCGGACAAAAACATTTGAAGCGAACGCACTATTTAACAAAGAAATATGCGTGGACTCATTTGCACCATCATCCAATGCACCGCGGACAATAATCAATTCTGCGTTCAACTGGCTAAAGCCTATAGATGTAAAGACTAGTTTGTACGGACGCTGCATGTCTTCAACTAACTAACAGCTTCCGATGCACGTCAATCCATCATCAAATACAGGCCTATTTGCAATCGATAAAATGCGTCTAGCTCTCATTGGGACTCATTTATATGGATCCCACATACACGGGAGTACAAAACCAATATTTGCTTTACTCACAATGAATCGGTGTTTTCTGCTGGCTCCGAGGCTGTGTCGCTCGCTGGCACCCCGAGTCCTGATGCAATGAGGTATCCGGTAGGATATAGGTTCCTCTTGAAGTTGTAAACTTCCCGTTTTTCGTGGAGCACGCATACACTTTATTTCCATTAAAAAGAAAAGGCTCGGGTCGAAGCTTTCAACAAAAAAGGTGTCCTCAAGAGAGATCGCGTGCACGAAAACAAAACCCAACACGCGCACACACACACCAACCGGTGAGAAGGAGAAGGGGAGCTGTCCAGCGCCCGGTGC
This sequence comes from Gadus chalcogrammus, assembly GCF_026213295.1. NCBI lineage: Eukaryota > Metazoa > Chordata > Actinopteri > Gadiformes > Gadidae > Gadus > Gadus chalcogrammus. The sequence goes on from NC_079412.1 coordinate 17,123,115, forward strand.
TGAAGAGGTGGGCTGAATCAACACGGGAGGAGCAGCCGTTAGAGCGTCTCCAGCATCAACACACGCACAAGAAGCGTCTAGCAGAGCGCCAGTCTTCACCTCCCATCTACTCACAGCGCCAATGTCATCTGAAAGTCGCCCCCCCCCCTTCTCCCCTCGTCTATGTAGGCATGCACTGACAATGCATCTGAGCGTGTCCTCGTTGATATGTTTATATCATTTTTTTTGTTGTGTTTTTCTTTTCTTTGATTGTTTTTTTTTTATCAAACATCACAAATGAGTTTTTCAACGGTGATATGGGACAGACATAGCCCCTATGGGGGCCTCTGGCATGACCCTTATGTACCATGCAAGCTGCAGGTGGCTGCATGGAAACCGATACATTCCGGATCATCGAATATTTACTTTGGGGTGTTTGACACACGTTTAAATGATACAGAGAAGTGGATGAGGCTGCTCGTGTGCTGGTCAGATCTAACTCCAACACCCCCCACACTCCCCCCGGAATGATAGGAAATGTTCTTGTGCAAGATGGAAACATATGGAGAGCTGCTGTGTTAATAATTGCAGACCCACATGTGTGGAGCCTCCAGACAGTGGCTGCTTTGTGGGGAGATGAGAGATGAGTCCGTCCATCAAGGGAGGGAACAACTGCCGATTGTCTGTTTTCATCCAGGCGTCGTCGAATATTAACTAGTAGTGACGAAGGATCAAATATCCTGTTCGGGTTCAGCTTTTTTCTTTTTTACGAAAAATGATTTGAAAGGACACTTCTATCCGAGAGGGAAAACAAGTGGTCAAAGCCTGAACACGCTTATTTTTCATTATTTCTTCTAACATAAAATAATCAAGGACAAGATGAAACACCATTTTTTTTTATCAAGGACTAATTCTTTTTTAAAGTTTTGAGATAAAGGGGTAAGTGTTGTCTTGCCTGTGTTACTTACCTAAAAAGGCCTGAACCGACCTTCAGATGAGGCAATACAGCTTTGTAATGCATAATAGTCCCTGGCTGGCCTGGGACTTTTAAGTTGAAGAGCACAATGTGCATTTGTACTTTTTCCCATGTGAATTGGACCTATCAGCATGACTATACACATTATCACCATTTTTCTTTAAAACATATTATCTGAGAACTGAAATTCAACTCAAAAGATGATTTGTTCTTTGTATTCCCTGTGTTCAACATGTATACCTGTTGCATGCCGACTACACCCGCTATATTATTCAGTGAGCGGGTGCATGAGCGATGAAGAGCACAGAGCTGGTGGTGCTGTGATAGGCTAATCAGAGGGATGAAAACAGCAGAGCTCACTAAAGTGTAAATGTTCACACACTGCTAGTGCTGCTCGCAGTGCACCAGATGGTGAACCAACGATGGGTGAGCTAGACCATTAAACGATACCACACCAAATGTAGCATTTAAAATCCCATCTGTGTGTTTGTCCCTCAGGACATGTGTGTGTGCGTGTGTGTGTGTGTGTGTGTGTGTGTGTGTGTGTGTGTGTGTGTGTGTGTGTGTGTGTGTGTGTGTGTGTGTGTGTGTGTGTGTGTGTGTGTGTGTGTGTGTGTGTGTGTGTGTGTGTGTGTGTGTGTGTGTGTGTGTGTGTGTGTGACAGGACACTTATGCACACACCTGCTGAAGAAGGTGGGGACACGGCTGCTGCACCCGTTGACACCCTGGCTGCTCCTTCAGCTGACCCAGTCCATGACCCCAACCCCCACCCCCACCCACTCATGCGTTCTGTTTTTATTTTTTATTCTCAGTATGATTTTCTGCGGTGATTCCAGCACTGTTGTGCTGGAATCCTTCCCGCCGCTTTATTTTCTCATGACAACTCCATGAGCTGACCCAGCCCCCCCCCCCCCCCTGTCAAATACCTGCTCCATTGAGATGGATTGCCCTGAGTTCAGATGCCTATTAAATTGTATTGTTAAGGAAGAAGGATTGGGATATATCCAACCCTTTGCGATATACATCATTGCCTCCAAAAGTGTTTTTGTTTTATAAGTGCGCAATATGAATATTGCTGATGGCGCTGTGATACAAGGTTCATTAGCATGGATTTTCCTGCTTTTTCCAAATAGTGGAATAAATATTTAATATGAGAAAAATTCAAATTCAGTCCCATAATTCCCCATGTCTAGACTGTAAATGCATGTAACTCTTAAATAAACACTTTTTGTTCTTTGCATTTTATGAGACATTCCCCGTGTTTAAGAACAAGACTATATACTGAAATAGTATTTTCTTCCACCAGATATTCCTTCAGCCTTGGGTTTGTCAGCCACAGGAGGATGATTCACGGCCTCATGTTTCTCACCACCAATCTGCCATTTGAGGTCGCACACCAACTGATTAGCATGATGATTAGTCATTAGCATGCTAATCATGAGAATTGCCCATATTTTATTCATATTATTGCAGCCTTGTTTACCCATAGCCATTGCTAAAATGGTGCCCACCACAGTGCACTTTTTTGTTGTTCCAAACATGTTTGCCAATCAAATGCTAGATCATCTGCAGTACGACGTGTGTCCAGAAGTAGAAACGGCTGGGGGTAGAAGATCTATGAAGGCAAATTAAACCACTATCATGTCTCCCTTGATGCTCATCCTAATAGAGTTCTAAAACCCGTGTTTCTTGATGGGGAGGGTCCAAATCCATAATCTCTTTCTCTTTGAAAGGCAGTTCAAAACATGATACAAAGGACAGTTGCTGGGTAGGTCAACAGTTAGTGATTCATCTTCTAAGGATAGACACAATATAAATATACTGTGTTACACTAGTGCTAATTAATATAGTTGGTTGTCACTATGTTGTCACTATGAATCCTATGCATATGATAAACAGAACAGAAACAAATTGTGTTCATAAACACAGCATAGATGCGTTAGATCAGTCAGGTTTGTTTTGCTACTGCAGGAATAATTATTGGCCGGGAAACACAACTCGTATCGTGGGTCTTATTCAATATCGGATCCAGAATCAGTACGTCTCAGGCCAAAGTGAATGAGACAATGTGTAGTCGCCTTCAAGACTGATATCACCTCAAGACTCCGTGCTCCTATTTGTCTGTGCTGCTTCCAGTAACGCATTTGTTTAGCATGACCTAAATTGCTGTGAAGTGAATGCCGCAGCAGCTCTGCCTCAACTCTCTCTCTCTCTCTCTCTCTCTCTCTCTCTCTCTCTCTCTCTCTCTCTCTCTCTCTGGCTCTCTCTCTCATCTCTCGATCTCTCTCTCCTCTCTCTCTCTCATCATCCTCTCTCTCTCTCGATCTCTCTCTCTCTCTCTCTCTCTCTCTCTCTCTCTGGCTCTCTCTCTGGCTCAGTCTCTGTCTCTCTCTCTCTCTGTCTCTCTCTCTCTCTCTCTCTGTCTCTCCCTCTCTCTCTGGCTCTCTATCTCTGTCTCTCTCTCTGTCTCTATCTCCCTCTTTGTAGTTCTTTCTCCTTTCTTCATATTTTGTTTGTGTCCCACAAACATTCCCCTCACACAGATGCGTACAAATATTCATGCATGCAAACAGACACATGTGTTTATGTGCTTACCTGTACACACACTCATGTGTCATTTGTGCTCACTCTCTCACAGACACAATCAAACACACACATTCACATACACACTCACCTGCACATGCAAACAAACACGTGGACCCATACGCACACCAAGACACACGCACACACACACACACTAAAACACACACACACACACACACACGCACGCACGCACACACACACACACACACACACACACACACACACACACACACACACACACACACACACACACACACACACACACACACACACACACACACACACACACACACACACACACACACACACAATATGTCTGTAGACAGTGTTTACATTTGTGTTGCATGATGCAACAATCAGTGACCGAGATTGGGCAATATATGTTCTCAATATGCAGTGTTCTTCAGAGCAGGCTCCTTACTCTCTGTGTAAGGTAAGACCACTCAGAATCCACCGTGACCTACATAGTGGCTCTCTGTTTCATTCCCCACCAAACAGCTCAACCTGAGTTGGTTGGCTGCAGCTGCGAAGGGAAGGAGGACTAGGGAGACAGGCACACAGCCCGGTGTGTGTGATACCAAATGTAATGGGAAGCATCAGCATTTCCTTTGTTTCCATTTCCTCGGGGGGGGGGGCTGTGTTGGTCTGTTGGTCTGTCCACAGTCTGACAGCCCGTCTGTGTAAAACTATGACCTCCATGATAATAGATATATATGCAGGGGTGTTGAAGGCGAAGTGGGGGTACTAAATCGCTTCAAATTGTACATGTGTTGCTAGGCAACACCATAATCGCTCTCCTCTCTCTCTTTCTCCCTCGCTCTCTTTTCTTATACGTCTCTCTCTCTCTCTCTGCCAGGGCACCGCCACGCTGCCGGCATGGGAAATGCTTAATGAACCTACAGAAAGTCCATTATTGGAGGATGGCGAGGATTCAGAAAGTGCTCAAAAGCACAACGGGAGACGGCCACAGATGTACACCTACCAATGTGAGGGGGAGATTGGAGAACAACCTCTAAGAGGAATAACCAACCTGGATTGGTTTGAGTCTCACCTTCAAATGTTGCATCAATAATGCCACAAAAGGATAATTGAAATGACTCGATTACATTTAGGACATTACAAAACAGAACGTTCCTACATTAAACGATTTTTACATTTCTACAATGCTGTTTGAGAACACTAAATTCTGTATGAAATAAGTATAACATAACCAGCACCCTGCTTTTGTTATAGTGAAATAGCAAACATCATGATCTGAATAGACAAATGTGAGCATGAACCCTTACTCTGGGGATTTGTTTGGACGTTTGCCACTTTCTAACTTTTCTAGCCTTTTCCAACTAGTTAATGATAATAATCAGACACAAAATGGGTTGTATCATTATTAATATGATACTATTTATTTCTGCTAAATGAATTAGAACATAACAACTATTTATTTTTCCATAGAAATCTAGAGCTGACCAGGGAGTTTCTGTCTATTTATTAGTAACGATTTGTCTGTAGTAGTTTATTGCTTTTACATCACCAAAATTGGTTTATGCCATATGTAATATCAATATTGTTATTTTATTTGGATGCGTTCATTCTGCTTGCTGTGCTAATCAAGACAAATTAGTGTTATGACACGGGAGTAATACAAACGAAGGAATCATTTGTGTCAGAATATCACAAATAGAGTAACCACTAAAGAGTGATAACTGATTCATCGAAAACTGCCTCTTCATATGCTGCGATTCCTGTAGTAGCATTCGACCGAATTTAACCATTCTGCTCATATTATGAATGGACAAAACACAAACTATATTTTTTCAACTATAATTAGCAATAATGTTTCTATATATTTCGGTGTTTTTAATATCTAAAAACATTATTATTATTTATAGTTGAAATGGTGGTTTCAAATTATTTTGCGAGGAATAGGACTTTCACAAAAAAAACACTATTACAATTTTCCGGTAGGATCTTTGTTTTGTGGAGGTAGCGTTGTGAAGTGTACAAATATACAAACTACCGTGCCGCCACTAACCATCTCTCTGTCAGAAGCAGTGGGGGAAAGCGCCCATCTCCCAAAGTGAATGGGAGTGAACAAAGACAGGGAGCTCTTGAAATATAAGGCTTTGACGGAAGCCTGCAATCCCAGCTCACCACACTGGCCCTCCGCTAATCTCCTCCATTCAACCGTATCACTATGGAAACTGGACGGTCTGAACCTTGCTGTCGAACTTGCCGCGCAGCCACGACTGCCATTGACATCAGAGGTTGATTTACTGTTTCGTAGCCTGACTGAACCACATGCTGTGTGTCCTGATTTTGGGAACGTTATCTGTCCATGCTGGTGTCGCTCTGTCTTACTGTATGGAGAGATACTGAAGGAGACCATCAGCACCGTCAGATTAAAGAGGTTTCTCCTCAACGTTTTCTGTAGATATCCTTTTCTCCACAGAAGAAACAACTCACAAATCATGCGAGACTGGTTGCAATATATACATCCATAAATATGTATATGCATACACATATTTTTGTAGCTTTTCCTGCTATGAATACCTACAACCACCCCCACCTCCCGCCTCATTTTTTACCCCCAGGCAAAATTGAGGGAAAATATTTGTCATGGTTTTAAAGGGTTTATCATCTTCAAAGCTGAGGAAGCTGCTGGTCCAACCCATCCACTAGAGCCCCCCCAGTCCCCCTTCCATCCTCCCCCCCTCCCCCGCACCGTTTCCCTCCCCCCCAGTCTACACCCATACTCTTCCAGAGCCGACAAGAGTGGGTTGCCACTGATGGACAACACGCTCCAGTAAGGCTCTCTAAGGCGCTCCAAGCCCGAGCGCTTGCAGGACCCTCGGACGGGCGGCCCGGTGACATGTGCCGTTGACGTCAGCCGTAATCCGTCCCAGCACCACTTCTCCAACCACCAATCCCCACTTGCCTACCCTGCCCCGTCCCCCCGCTGTGCGAGGACTCACCAGTGAGGACGCTCAATAATTACTTATTACGGAGGGGAGATGGCGAACAATCAGAAGCCGATCAGCTCTGGCCTGTGTATAAGCTAGCTGTATTCATCTCTCTCTCTCTCTCTCTCTCTCTCTCTCTCTCTCTCTCTCTTATATCTCTCTCTCTCTCCCTCTCTCCCCTCTCTCTCTCTCTTCTCTCTCTCTCTCCTCTCTCTCTCTCTCTCTCTCTCTCTCTCTCTCTCTCTCTCTCTCAATATACAATATACAATGTACAACAAGAGACTAATCTAACACCTAAGCTGCAAATGAACTTGAAGGTTTCTGATTACATTTCTGAAATTGAATTAAATATCACCAGAGCGGGCGTGATTTCTTTCTCTCTCGCATTTGGGTCAAATGCATCCCCAGGACATAGAACACGATGTGTGAAATGTGCACCCTGAGTTGGTCAGCGGTTGTGAGACATCACGCCAGGCTAGAGGGATCCAGCCTTGTGTTGAGGGTGATGGGAGCCATTTCAGTCTAATTACAGTTTTTCTCGACACACAAAAAATGGAACTATGCACACAATTCTGAAAACTGGAAGCTCATGTATCAACTTCAAGACTCCTGACTGCTAAACTCTAAGCACAATTCCACTGTTTTTACATTTTTGCTAAACTCTAAGCACAAATCTCATCATTTATCACACTGGCCTTCAAAACGCAACAACTAATTACCAATAAGTCTAACTCACTTCTCACCTGTTCAAACAACTGGCAAAACACTTCAATCATGTGTCAGAGCATCAAAGAGGCCTCAGGTGAGCTCTGCTGTGTTGTAGATATGGTCCTCTGGCCTGACCAGGATTGGAGGTGGGATACATACTGATTTACATGTAGATCTGTTTCACCTCATTTACATTCTTATTTTTTATTTTTTGTTGGCCTACGAAAAGCTTTTTTTTTGCAGTCAGTTCAGCTGAACATTTTACTGTATTACAGTAAAGACATATATATTTGCTTTGTTACCTTTTTGTAAGATCACACCGGTGTTTAATTGATGCTCTCTAAGAGATATTCATTTGATAGCTGTGTTTACTGACAGTTTTGAGAAGAATTTGTGTAGTTTTGACAAAATGATTAACTCTTCTCAGGTTTGTGTTTAGAGTTTTGGGAAATTGAGCTATAGTTTCAGAAAACGTGTTTAAATGATTGAGAAAAACTGTAATGATCTGCCAGTCTGAGAAAATAACACAATCAACGTTTTCCTTCTTGAGCTCAGCGACGTCATTGACCTTAGTGAGGTAGATCAAGTCTTATCTTCGTCAAGAATACAATAACAAACTAAAACATAATAATAATATGAATGCAGCAAATTATTCTCTGCACCATGAATGAATAAGATAAGGGATTTTGGACATTCTGCAGTGTTATTGCTGATGGCTTCGGGGCGGATGTGGGGCGGATCTTGTGATTTCATCCGGTCTGACATTAAATGTAGTTATGCAAGGACAATGTTTCACAAAGCTTTGACATTATGTAAAACACATTTAAATATGTCCTATTTGTATTCCTGTGTCCAAAAAGATTTGTTAGGAACAGCCAAAACAGAGTGGAAAGTGATTTGTGTTAGTTGATTATCATAACCGTAGCAAGAGGAATACGTTCATATTGAATACTAAGTTACATTCAGACAACCATGAAAGATTTTTCTACATTTAATTGACTTCGATGAATTAATCTGATTCGAGGGATCTGTATTAGTTTATCTAAAATCCTACATGTCTTGGTTTCATTCAACGTGCGTATCATTCAG
>NC_079412.1:17136506-17169006 GCF_026213295.1 Gadus chalcogrammus
TAGCACACACACATGCACATGCGGGCATGCCCACACCCGCGCACACACATACAGGCATGTCCGCGCACAGACAGGCACACCGGCAAACACACACAATCACACACACACAGGCGAGCGGGCACACACACAGACACACACAAACACACGCAGGCACGCGCGCACACACACACACACACACACACACACACACACACACACACACACACACACACACCACACACACACACACACACACACACACACACACACACACACACACAGACAGACAGACAGACAGACACACACACACACACACACACACACACACACACACACACACACACACACACACACACACACACACTGCGATTAAGACTTAAAAAACCCATGTGTTAGCAGAGAAACACATAAGAATACCACATCACCTGCTTATTATTATGAGTAAAGGCCCTACACCCTTTCAACACAAACATCTTGTGAATGAAGTGACGTGTGGTGCATTGCAACAGAAATTGCAATGAGATTACCCTCATTCATTCAGCTTATTTTCATTGAGTCCAACTTTGTGAGTGGGTGTGGCTGGGTGTGAGTGTGTGTGTGTGTATGTGAGTGTGTCTGTGTGTGTGTGTTTGTGTGTTTTTGTGAGAAAGTGTGCCTCTGACTATATACATATTTATATATATTTGTATATATATGTTTCAAAATCTATAAATTATCCCTTTATACCATTGCATGCTTCAATGATAAAAAGAATTATACCAATATAATAATTGTCCTATCTATTTAAAATGACCAATATATACGTTTTAAAAAGCACACAATGTTCCAATTGCTATTGCGTGTGTGGAGGCCCTCGAAGAAACTGGATATTCTACTAACTGGCTGTCATGTGAGGTGAAGCGTTTAGCGTGAACCTCAGGGTTAGTGATTCGACCACGTCCCTGCCTCCAGCAATAACACATACCGAACAGGAAGCCAGCAGACGACTGAACTTTGTTTAGGGGGACACGTGTTTTTAACTTGCTCTGCCGATCGCCTGGTAACATTGATGTATTTCGCAGTCTCTGTTGCACTGGGAAAAAAGACATAATACCCAAGAAATGTGTCCAAACGTACCACGATATCAAATGTAGCTGTTTTTTATTATCTTTGATATTTGAGATATCTAGCCTAATGCCAATTGTTATAAACTAAGAGATAGTAGACTGATCTAAGAGTCTGGGGAACTATCATTCTAATTTGATTCAGTTGTTGTTTTATGTAAAAAGCAGAAGGGCCTTTGTTATTGTAAATAACACAAGGAGGAAGTGGAACTCTTACACAAAGAGCGTGTGGAAGCGTTGCAAATCCCAGTCAAACAGATAGAATATTGTATCGTGATGTTCCTTCCCACTTCTTGTGTGGAGAACACAGAAGTACTGTCTCTGTGCCGGACACGTCATAATGGCCCATAGAAGGGGCAAGACTAAAAACACAGAAATCTCAAATTCCACAATATCTATTCATCGCACACAAATGAATGATTGCAATTGTTGTGTTAATTCGTAATACTCCGGATTTGTTTAACCGTTCTAACCCCCATTTCTGAAAGGATGCCTAATTATAGTGAATTCTCAAACTATGTATCTTGACAATACAAAAACGTTAATTGGAAGTACATGTACTGTGGTCAGCCTACAGCCAGTCGAAATTCATCCTCATGATTAGAGTGAAGATGGCCGTACCCAGGTTTTCCCTTCAGCTGTCCAGATTTGTTGAGGTGAAAACATCGATAGTATGACATCATTGTTATGGCTCACAGTGCCCTGACATTCCCAGCCCTGGCACAAAGACATGCCTGTGCCTCACTCAGCAGTTGTACATTATAAACAACATGTGGCCTTAAATGGATGGCATACCAGACACCGTGGTAGCTCCTAACATTTACTCCTTCGTGTTGTGTCTGGCTACATCCAAAAATCCTAAACAAACTTCTTTTCCACCCCTGAAAGAGCACAGATGACTGTTCATCACCGGGTGGTGAATTTGGCCCCAAAACGAGAGGCTTCTGGTATTAACAGATGGCCGTCTGGCTCGGCCCCTTTGATTCCATGTGGCCCCACTTTGCACATGATCCAATATTCTTTGGGTGCCAAAACTCAAAAGTTCTCTTGCTTCCTGGAAAACATACCACAGGACTGCTGAATTATTTTGCTAGTAGAGGAAGCGTGTGCTGTCTGTGTATGCGTCTGACACCTCTTTGGGTCAGTGTGTATCTACTGGAGCCATTTATATTCACCTGCCATCTTGTCACAGGCCTCATCCATCAGCCCTGGTTGTTTCAGACCTCAGGACAATGTGTGTCCTGAGCAGGGGCGCTGTGAGGGTCTCAAGGAACCAGATCCCACCGGGCCCGGGGACAAAGCCCATGGTGTGATTGGTGGGACCTGGTGGACCAGCACAGGCCCTGGGAGTTATGGTAGGAGGACAAAGGTCTGTCCGTTGCGGTTTACTCCTAACCAGCTTCTCAATCAACGATGGAATCTGAACACCGTCAAGAGAGAAGCAGAACTTACGAATGCACTTTTATTTTCACTCATGCTTATTTATTAACTTTTCCTGCTTGGCCATTGTGGACATAAGCATGAGATGACTCTGTTGTCCCTGCTGCAGAATGATACATATGATTTCCATTTGATTTCCACACCAAAGCAGGTGTGCAACAAGAATTATTTGTTTTCCATGACACACACACACACACACACACACACACACACACACACACACACACACACACACACACACACACACACACACACACACACACACACACACACACACACACACACACACACACACACACACACACACACACACACACACACACACACACACACATAGTTTTTTTAACTATACTGACATTTTTTATATTTAATTGTACTAGTTTTGACAGTTGAAGACATTCACCCAAGAATCTCCCTATGTGGTTCTCCCTTTGTGCCCGTACTGAATTTCATATTTAATCTTTTGTTTAAAGGTGTTCAAACATTTAGGGTCTCCTTAGGAAACAACCCTGGAAGACGACTCTTAGTGCTCCCACTACCTCTGTCATCGGCAACATTAAAAACGTACAGGGTCCTTTTAAGGGAAATCCTAAAGTTTAATTTACCACGAAAACCTTGGTAATTCTTATACTTATGAGGACAAAGTGGGCCGTAGCTCCCAGGTGACGTGAACGCCCATTGTGTGTGGGCGTACAGAGGCTTGCCTTGCTGGTATGTGGCCAGCCAGGTTCAGTCTTGCTGTCTAGCCCCTTTACTCATTACACTTCTATTATCAGGACTGCAAAGGGTTGCTAAGCAAGTCCCTTCCTGCATTGCTGCCTGCTAGGCTGGTAAAGAGATATACCTTTCCATCGGCCGACGTTCCATCTCTCATGACAGCCACCCATCTCTCTTCAACCTCAGCCGTCTCCATTTACTTAAATGGTATTTAAACCCTTAAGTATTTTACCCCTAAGGGGAAAAATAGCTTTTCAACCACAAAGTGCCACACATTACTGCTTTACTTTTTCTATGTCTGCTTTTCTTTCTACACCGATAGCAAACTTTGCTTTTAATAGAATATGAAAAGGAATAAAACTTCCTTTCTCACCTATCAATTGATAAATACACACACATAAATAAACCCAGTGACACAAGGAAGGAACAATGCCAATTCATCCTGAGGCCTTGAAAGTCTCATAGTAAACCACAGAGCAGATTAAATAACAGAGCCAACGTCTCGGGACTGGAGTGACAGTTCAACAGGCAAATATGTATGAAATGCCTTCAACAGGAAGGTCTCACCCTGTTGAAAGCATTTCATCTTAGATTATTATTCTATTATTCTATCAAAATTTTCACTCCATTCACCATGAACTCGTCGTGACGGGTTGTCAAGGCATTATGTGTTTATTTTATATAAGGAGACCTGTATTACGCTCAGAGGAAATGTAAAAGCTCTTAGTGGAGCAGATATAAAAGCGGTGACAGCAGGGAGTATCACAGCAAGGCCCTCTATCTGACACCTTCCCTTTGACTAATGTCAGCCCAGATGTAAAGATACCACAGAGTTGTCATTTCCTCTTTTCAAACAGAGCACAGCAGGATGTGGATTCTGCAGGCAAAACAGGATATTGCGTTTTTCTTGGTAGAATAAATGCGATAGCTGTAGCCTCTGTGGCGGACGTTAAGCGTCTAATCTTAATCACTGCTTTGTGGAATCCGGGAGTGACATCAATGTGTTATTACTGTCTGCTCTTGGGGGGCCTGGAGCACGCAGGGTCTGTGTGTCTGTGGCACAAGGGCACATTATGTGTGTCCACGCCCTCTTCCTTCTGGGCACGGTTCGACGGACGGCTCGTGGGTGTGTCCGCACTGCGATCTTGCCCTACCACATGGCTGTCTACTGACACTATGTGTGTGTGTGTATGTGTGTATTGCATATGTGGTGTGAGGGATTCTGTGTGTGTGCGTGCGTGCATGTGGTTTTAGTGATTGTGTGTGTGAGTAATGGTTTGTACGTGCATGTATGTGAATTGAGTGGGTGAGTGTGTTTGTGTGTACGCGGATGTAGTGTAGGTGATTGTTGTACACGCATGTGGTGTGATTGATTTATGTATTTGTGTACACATATGTGGTGTGAGTGATTGTACGTATTTGTGTACACATATGTGGTGTGAGTGATTGTGAGTATTTGTGTTCACATGTTGTTTGAGTGATTATGTGTTCATGTTGCATCTTCTTAGGTACGGTCTACCTTCACATTGGACACAAATGGAAGACGCATCATATTCAAGTAAAAATATACAATATATTTGCTGTAAAAATTGTACACAATGTCTTGGACATTGATCTTTACATTTACTATACATAATGTTCTGGGGGGTCATTTTCATTTCCTTCAATGATTTTTCTGAAATTGTCTCCCCCCTCCCGTTGTAATCATATTTTATATACATCTTTACAAACAAACATACTGAACTAAAACAGCCCTGTGAATGCGGCTTAAGAGCTGGGATGAGATACAGACACCTTGTGTTTATTTTTTAAATCCCTGAAAATGTCTCTGCGAGGTAAGAACACATTAGCAGGACTCATTTCCTTCCCTCTCTCTCTCTCTCTCTCTCTCTCTCTCTCTCTCTCTCTCTCTCTCTCTCATACAACAACACCCACTCAGATACTCACCGCCACTTAGAAAAGATGACCGAGAACGGCTAATTATACGCCATGTTCCCCTTTACCATACTGTAAATATGCCAATAGCTGTAGTCTGAAAACTGCAAAAATAAAACAAAAGTATAGCCTTCATGTTCACTCACTTTACACAATCCTATTTACTATACCTTAAATACTTGGTAAATTACCTTGAATCAACTTTCATGTTAAGTTGAAGGCAACAGGAACAACAGGTAATATGAGCTAAAGGAACCTAAAACAGTGAATTCTTGATTTAGAACAAAAACATGCATTATAACAATGCTGTTACGGAGATATAAAATAACTGAAGCTTTGCTCAACAATATTTCCCCTTGGATGTTTTTTTGCAGAGGGCCGCTGTAGAATGAGGTGTCGAAAATTGAGCCAAATTATGATATATAACACAGAAAAAAAAAAGGATTTCTACAATCAAAAACCCTCCATCCTGATCTTCTCTGGATCTGTCGATCAGGCGATAACCCTGAGCGATCCAGATCAATAAAGGTCATCGAGTTTACAGCTGGTCATGAGCACAGAACAGTCGTTCCTCACGTCGACGGAGTTAACAGAGCAGTCATGAAATGTCCAGCGTTTACGACACACCCACACCCGCTGTAAATACCGCACACGACTACACATGCACCCCACACCACATACATCGACACACTCAAGTTCCCCCCTTCCACACACACACACACACACACACACACACATCCCTATGTCACGAGTCCTTAAGGCATCGGAGAATAGAGCTGACGTTAGCACGGTCAATGCTGATCAGGAACGGCGTAGCTTTGAGCTACCGTCAGTGTAGCCTCCGCAACAGGGAGTCTATGCTACTCTGGGCTCCTCCGAAACCCCCCAAAAACGGCCGACCACAAACAGGGAGCAACTGCTCCCTCATTAGGACTCGAGCGTGTCCAACTGGAAGACGTTGTGATTGGTGGGCGTGGTGAAGAAGAGCTGCTCCTCCGAGCTGCCCGAGCAGTTGTCGCAGGGGCTGTGCAGGCGCTCCAGCGTCCGCTCAAAGTCCAGCAGCTGGCCCATGAAGTTAAAGTTTGGAGAGATGTTGGACTTCTTGCGCTTGACAAAGTCGTAGGCGTCGTTGAGCGACAGGTTGAGCCGCTGCATCAGGTAGGCCACCGTGACGGTAACCGAACGGCTGATACCCGCCAGGCAGTGGACCAGGATGCCGCACTGCTTCGACCGGGCCTCGTCTGGGAAGGGGGGGGGGGGGGGGGGGGTTGGGATGGATCAGTTAGTACAGTCAGCCTGGAGCTCCATTAAAGATTGTGGTACACCTGGGGTGATAATAGTCAAGAAAGTACTGAAAGAACCTCTGAACCAGAGCTCTTTTCTATGGTTCAGTCCAATGAGAAGATAAGGTGAGATGAGATTTATCGGATCTGTACTTTAATCATCCGGATAGGGTGGATACATACAATTGGGGGCATACAAGTGAATACATGTTTTTTAAGTCAACCCACTCATTCTACACTTGGGTCGTTCCAAATGTCCCCAACCCAAGACCATCCAGGATAGTAGCTTCTTCTATATGTTTTGTTCACTGCCGTGAACGGACAGACGTCTCCAGACATGTGCTAACTAGCTAACGCATTGGCAGCCAGCCAAACTCCAGGATGTGCAGTCTTAACTCATGACCTACACCAGCGATCAAACAATAAGCCCTGAGGTTTAGCTGCTGTTTCCTCCTTTTTTTTCTTTTTTTTTACCGCCACTGAGCACAGTAAAAAGATTATAAAAAAACGAGTTCAGGGCCCAGCCGCCCCCACCGACCGAATCAACCACACAAAAAGCATGTTTGGTTTCAGGCGGTGGCTTTCATGGCTGAAACAGGAAATGAAAGATGTGAGAATTCTTTTCTTTTTCTTACAAATAGTAGTATCTGAAGTAGCATGGGGACCGAACAAAACAGAGTAATTATCTTAACACAATGGTTATAACTCATGTCGGGAGGAAGTGACTGGTCATCAACCACCACTCGTCCTCATTCAAATAAGCTGCTGATACCGAAAGTGAGATAAAAAAGGGTGAGACGTCATGTCAGCATCTAACAATTCTCAAAATCGTCACTCGATTGCACAAGAGTACATATTAATGCTCGGTGATTTGAATAACCAGTTCAATGCAAATACTTTGGTACACATGCAAATACTGATATGAATATATATATATATACATATATATACACATATACATACATATATTGACATTTACTTGTTAAAAATACAAAATATCAAGTAGACTTATGTTGTCCATCCCAGATACTCACCAATAAAGGAGATGGCTTCTGGGAAGAACTGGGCCAGGTTCTGGCTCCAGTGGTCTGAGATGGGGATCTGCTTGTACCTAAAGTGGCCCTCGTGTTCGAACATGTTGGGCAGGTTGGGTGTGACGTTCAGAATATACTTGATGTTGTGCTGGCCCAGCACGTCCAGATTGGTGGAGTCTTTGGCACAGCCCAGGTAAAGGTAGGGAAGGATCTGGACCGGGAAGGCGGGCTGGTTTCCCGGGATGGGACTCTCCTCAGATTCCGTTGCGCTGCTGGGTTCACGGTCCGACTCTCCGTCGGAGCAGTCGGAGCTGATGCGGAGGTTTCCAAAGCCCAGGACGGACAGTGGTGGGGAGGAGCTGGGACAGGAGCTGTCCAGGAGGGTCTCACAGTGTTCTGGGTACTCTGTCTGGAACCTCACAAACCCCCCTGAAGAGGCAGAAAATAAAACAGAATACTTTAAAAAAGACTAGAATTAAAAAATAAATCACAGCTTGTATGCCTTTTTTTAATCCAAGTGTAAAGATAGAACTGTCTTGGCGGGTTTCTTCAATCAAAATACGAGCCTTTAAGAGTTGGCTCCAGTCTATCCCAGCAGACCATTCATGAAATGCATGCCTGTTACTACTAGAGCAAAACATGGCGCAGCCATTTTGGAATTTTAATTGGGAATCTCGGCGACACAGAAACATTGTGAAAGTTTCCACCATGCCAGTGTCGTGGGTGTTACGATGTTTAAAACAACCCCTGCCACACGCAAACGGAAACATTACATTTGATTAACGTCCAAACATATTTCGAACGTGAACAGAAAATAAATAAATAAAACTCTTTCGTTATAAGAGTCTGACAACCGAGCTGTCTAAAATAAGTGAACGTATTACAACAGCATAACACCGTAAGTACCGTGCAGGTAATACGCCTGGCAGCCGTCCTCCCACAGCTTCTGCAGGAGCAGACCCAGAACAGACCCGGGAGAAGTTCCGTTCTCCTCCTCCCGCCACTCTCGGGTGCTCTCATCGTACAGAATCACGGTGTCCGTCTTGCACCTCCTCACGAATTTATCCTTGTCCTCGGGGTTTGAGATGATAGTCCGAACGGGTATGTTTCCCTTCTTAAACCTTCTGAGCATGAGTCCCGGGACGGCCAGGTTGATGGCGGACTCTATGTGTGAGGACTCGTACAGCTCGTGTGCTCGACAGTCCAGCAGGAGCAGCGAACTCCCTCCGGACTCCAACTCCGCTCGCAGCCATTCCACGGTCTTACTACTTTGCGTCGCATTATAAGACATATCGACGTTAATATCATGTTAATCTCAACGGCGAATACTCGAACATGGTTGGACTACATGGTTAAGTATTCCGCGAAAGCAAAACTTGCGTGCGAGGCATCGGCGTCGAGGCGTCCGTGTCGACGGTTCATCGCTGTTGCTTCTGTTGGAAGCGAAGGAGAGAAGGAAAAAAAATCCTTTCGGATTCTCATCAGGACTTGTATACAGGCGACTCACCAGTCCCTTTCAAACTTCCATTCATAAAAAGAACACACGTATGCGTGTGGATATGCGGTGACGATGCCACGCAACAATCTCATTCACGACTACAGCCCCGGGTTGGAGGACACAGATGAAGAAGTCTTGCGTTACACGTTCTTCATTTCTCATTCCGATGCACGAGTTTTTTTTTGGAGTTGACATTCGAGCAACTCAAGAGGAGGGAGGAGTTTGTTTCTTATGATTTAAAGCCGTAGTATATCATTGCTTAGTGCCATTTCTTGACTGACTCAGGCCGACTCTAATGTACTTCTTGATTAAAATATCAAGTTTATGCTTATGCAACACATGTGGAATGATAAAATAAACGATAAGACTATCCCCTTATTGATGCTGATTGTCTATGTTGTCCTCCAATTTGTAGGCCGAACAATACAATTTTATCTTGTTAATAATTTCTGATCGTTTGATTAATGGGATGTTTTAATGAAGTAGCCACGTGCACCATCCCACTACCGCTGTTTGCCCGGTGGTGCTGAAACTCGTGTGTGCTCTTTTTAATTCATTAGGTAATTTATCAGTTCCTACATATGAAAATGTAACATATGATTTATTTTAAAAATTAAGGTGATAGGCTATAATAATAAAAATGAATATCATAACATAAAGACATTTCATTTGTTTGATCTGTATTATAGAGTGAATGGGCGAAGGGGCTGGGATGGAGAAAGACGCGTGGAACTCATTTGTCTGCGCACGTGAGTAGCCACACACACACACACGCACACACAAAACATAAACACGCACACACACACACACACACCCTCTCTCAGACACTCGCGTGCACGCACGCACGCAAACACACACACACACACAGATGTGCAGTGCAGCAGGAATCAGGATTACCACGAAATGAGGAGTGTAGCTACTAAACCTGCACGAACACTTGCCCCCCCCATACAAATACACAAACACACACACGCGCACAAACAAACACGCACACGCACACGCACACGCACACGCACACACACACACACACACACACACACACACACACACACACACACACACACACACACACACACACACACACACACACAGATAAACAGATAAGAGTGAGATGGAGAAAGAACTATCCTGACAGAAAGTGTTAAGGCGCTGGGCCTGTATGTGTTCTGATGAGAATGATTGGTCGACCTAAAGGATCCAGCACACGAGGGATTATATAACACCGCGTATAAGGGACAATTCAAATTGGCCTATGCATTTGAACACACATGCACTGACCAGTGTCGTTAAGTGAGAAAAACCACATGATGTTTTAGCTTGTGTCTGACGACCTTTCCTAATAAAGTGTCAGCAGTATAATTACAGCGCGTAATTATACAGCACATCTGCAGACACTATTTTTAGACAATTCAATTTCAAGCCCTATTCAATCGTGTGATTTACACGAATGAATAGACCTTTACGGAAATTGACATGCCGTTCATAATGGGCCACCATTTAATAAGGTATGTAGGTCGAGAATGCTGCCCTCGCATAATGCCCTTATATGAATGAGATGCAGCATCTTTCATTCATGAGAAACGGATTGTTTTGATTGTCAACGGTTCCACTGAGCGCCTTGGATCCCTGCATCAATTATACTCATAATATGCAGATGGGATATGGGAATTGAGCCAAGTAGGCGTATAAAGGATTGTTTTATACAGGAATCCTTTATTCATTATAAAGGATTCATCACCATCGGCTAAAAAGATAGCTGTACTGCACCACATTACATAAGGAAAATCGTTTCATAATACATATTAATATAACATATCAACATCACGTTTAAATGCAACGCAGAGGGTTGGGGCTTAGTTGTGGTATTGTTGTCTAAATGGATCATAGAAAAAAAAAATTACTTCTGAAAATGATTTGTCTAAGGTTCGTACCTAGACTTCTACAATTTTGATATTTCTGTAAACCCCATCTTGTGGTGGATCGGGGGACTTTACACAGTCTGTGCCTCATCGAAAAAAAGGGAGGTGCCAGACGTCTCTTCTTATAGAGCTCTCAACCACAGCTGCAGTGCGCCCCCAAGTGGGGGAAATCAGAATACACGTTTTGCCTTTTCGCAATCATAAAAAAAACCACACTTCTCGTCGTTATGAAATACCATTGAATATGATACATATGATACTTAAGGGGTATTAAGGTTTTCGATATAATTCGAGCCATATTAAGAAAGTGAACACAGACCACGGTTCGCAAGTTAATAATGTGCTTTATAAAAATAAGAAAAATATAGATTGTTACCTATAATAGGCCTATACCTAGATTCTTAAATGTACCAGTATCGAACCGATATTACAATTTAAATATCCAACAACATCAATAAATATCTAGAAAGTGTACAGGATTAAAGTACATAATAAATCACAATCAATAATCGCAATCAAATATTGAACACACATTCCAAGGCCAAGAGGGTTGTTTTCTGCAGATATTAGCCTACTATGTCATCCTATAAAGTTTCCACATTGTTCTAATGGTTGTATTTCTTTGGTAAATGTTTGCGCTGAGGTAAATATAAAAAACAATCGTTGGTTTTTATCTTTCATGCTACTCATTTCCACCCCATCCATCAGGAAATTTTTTCACAAAATTATTTGTATGACGTGTACTGAAAGATGCAACATAATTCAAACAATGATGATGATCATCATAATCCACCTCCTCCTCCTCATCATGGTTACGTTATGCGGTCGCTGATATCACGTGGCTGAGGCCCTGGAAGTAGGACCTCTCCTTCTCACTCATCAGCTCAAAGTGCAGCGGCTGGGTGCAGAAGTTACACCCTCCTGACGCGCGAGGCCTCAAGTCCAGACCCACCTCCTGCCAGGCCTCCACCAGGCGCTCTGGGGACCAGGGGGAGAACCACACACCTGGGTCATTATGGGTACGACTAATGGATCAACCTACTGAGTAACCTACAAATGAAACATGGACTATTATACATTTGTGACTCTTATGTGTTATGATTCGTACAGCTAGTGGAGTGAAATCCCTCTGGACTCCAACTCGTTCGCAGCCATTCCATAGTCGTACTACTTCGCGCGGCATTATTAGACAGATTGACGTCAATATCATATGCTCATGATAAAAATAATCTACTTTTAAATTGGGAAATTGTCTTGCAATGCAAGAAAAACTAACCCTTACCCTAACCCAGCATCTATCAAATGAATGAATTGTAGGCCTTAATAATAAAATACTCATCTAGGCAGAGTTCAACAACATAATTCCTTCAGTGATATAGCGCTTCGTGTAAACAGGAAACTACACCTGTCAATGGATTTGTAATTATCCTTGAGGAGTGAATTGGGGATAGTGCTTGAAAGACGCTATTCAAATCAATACTATTGTCATCAATATTATCAGTTCAGAGGAAATTAGCTGTCATCTTCTACTTTAAATCGGGACATTGTCTCATAATGCAAAAAATATAGAGAAAATAAATAAATCTAGTTTGAAATGAACAAATAAATGATTGATGTTCCCCACTAGAAGACCTAACCCCTTGACACTATGTCTCGGTGACGTACCGACAAAGTGTTGCATCATCTGGGGGGTGTGGTGCGGCGTGGGGGCGATGCGCAGAAGCTCCTCCCCCTTGGCCACCGTGGGGTGGTTGATGGCCTGGACGTAGATCTGGTCCCGGGACATCAGGAGGTCGCTCACCTCCGTGTTCTTCTCTGCATCCGCCACCTGACGTAGAAAGAACCGCGGCCGGCTTCAGTCACCCAAGAAGTGCACAGAACTCAAATGCTCAATGACGTCAGGGTAACAAGATGCAACAAGAAGTTACGCCGCCGTCGCGACGCCAAGCGCCGGACTACGGATCAGCCATTCTGAGCAGCGGTTGTACGGTGACCTTTGACCTGGGGGTCCCTACCAGCACGGGGATGATGTGGCTGGGGCAGCGCACCACGGGCAGCCCGGAGGCGGTCAGCATCTGCCGCAGCAGCGCCACGCTCCTCTGGTGGCTCCTCCGCACGCCGCGGCCCTCCCGGCTCTTCAGGATGCGGACGGACTCCCTGGCACCGGCCAGCAGCATGGGGGGCAGGGAGGTGGTGAAGGTGAAGCCCACGGCGTAGGATCTCACTGTGTCCACCAGGGCGGCGGTACCCGCGATGTAGCCCCCCATGCAGCCGAAGGCCTTGCCTGGTGGCGTTTTCAAATATCAGTGATATATATATGTATATATATATATATATGGATGTCAAAGTGGCGATGCATGTGATAGAGATGGGTGTTTTACCAAGTGTGCCGGAGATGATGTCCATTTTGTGCATGACCCCGTCCCGGTCTCCGATGCCCCCGCCCCGGGCCCCATAAAGGCCCACCGCGTGCACCTCATCCACAAATGTAATGGCGCCAAACTCATGGGCAGTATCACATATCTCCTCCAGAGGGCACACAGCACCTATTGAGAGGAGATATGGGAGATAAAGGTTAAAGAAAAGGTTCTGAAACTTCTAAAGTCAGTCGACCCTGAACTGAGAGTGGCTCCACAGCCATATATGGGCAGTCACTTAGAAAGTCAATGGAGGGAAACTGAAATGCATACAAAACAAAAGGCGCCCCCACCATCCATAGAGTGTACTGTCTCGAAGGCCACGATTTTCGGAGTGGCCGGGTCAGCCTGCCGCAGCAGCTCTCGCAGGTGTCCCACGTCATTGTGACGGAAGACAAACTTCTGGGCCCCGCTGGTCCTTATGCCCTGGATCATCGAGGCGTGGTTGCCTGCATCAGAATAGATCTGGCAACCTGGAGTAGAAAAAAGCAAATGAACAATGTTGTTATTAATAAGAGCAATTAAGACATAATATAGACAGGGTGATCTGTGGAGCACTATGGATGGTCCAGTAGTGACTTTGGTGTCCTAGCCTAAAGGAACTAGGTTTGATTCCCATGTCTCAGTCTACATGTAGTCATCCTAGAGTTAGCGGGTAACCCCTACTTGCTCATTAATGTATCTCATTCACTATTCACAAATCACTTTGGTGGAAATCATCTGCTAAATCAATGAAATGATACATAAACATAAGGAATAGTAAATATATGATAGATGTGATAACTTGAGCTTTTGCATTCCATCCCACCTGGTAGCATTTTGGCCAGAGTGAACAGGGTGGAGTCATTGGCTACAAAACAGGAGGTGAAGAGCAGCGCGGCGTCCTTGCCGTGCAGGTCAGCCAGCTCGTGCTCCAGGTCCACGTGGAACTTGCTGGTCCCCGAGATGCTCCTGGTGCCCCCAGCGCCGGCTCCATGGGTCAGCAGAGCATCCCTTTAGGATGGAGAAAATATGAACAATCTGAAGATATAAATACTCAGTCAAGTATCCTCTAATTAAATGTGCATGCTCATTCTGTATCTAATTATATTGCATTAATCTACAATATTGAATCTCATCTAATCAGAAATCTAAATTGAATCTGTACCTTTGGAAATTGGAATCTAATCGTTAGGGTTAGGGTAAATCAGTGGCGACACCCCGGGCTAGTGACTATACATACAAAACAATGCTAAAGCAGCAAAGCTTTGAGAGTGACTTCTGCTCTCTCAACACTCATCGTCAGTAGGGTACAGTTCCTGCTCACTTGACAGCGTTGAGGACCGAGGGGTGGCGACTCATGCCCAGGTAGTCGTTGCTGCACCACACAGACACGCCCCTCATCCCACTGGCAGTCTGGGAGTAGGGAGACTGGGAGTAATGGTCTGCCATGGGGAAGGAGGCGGCGTGCCGGTTCACCGTCTTGAACACCCGGTACGTGTGGTCCCTCTTCTTGACGTCAATCTTGTTCTCAAAGAAGCTGTCGTAGCTGAAGAAGCTAGCTGGAGAGTGGGAGTATCCCGATGAGACCGACAGATGGAGGGGTGTGATGGATATGTGGTTGATGGAAGGATGGATAGATAGAGGTTTACCAATAGCTATTATTCAAAGTCACGAGGATAATATTATTATGCTGTCTCAAAACAAACAGTTATTTTTATCTGCAAAACTATCCATAGGCAAATGTATTATCTGACAAATGTAAGTCGCTTTGGATAAAAGCGTCAAAATGCCTTAAATGTGAAAGTAAATATAGGTTTTTTATTTACCTTTGGGCAGAAAGTCCCGCAGTAGGTGAGAAACCACAGGAGCTGTTGGTTTATGGGCCCTGGTCTCTTTAAGGCCCAGCAACGATGAATTCTCTGCCAATTGATCTGTGCCAAAACAAGCTCAACTGTTTCTCAGCAAATAACACACACCAAAAAATGACATGACTGCCTCGTAATGTTATCTGATTCTCAAGCCTGTTCATTACCCTTTAAACGAGCTGTAAAGTTTGCTCTGAGTGCTGCACTGTCTGACCTTTAAGGGCTGACATGAGTTAACCTCGAGTACAGTAGGGTTGTGTCAACATTCACTAGCTTACTTGTGCGGGTGGAGTTCATCTTGTGGACATCCTCTTGGAGCTCTAGCCTGGCCTCCCTGACCACAAGGTCGATGTGCTGCACCATCTCAGAGGCCAGGAAGGGGCACTTGGAGCTGGTCGGCTGCTCGCCAGGAGGGAGGGTTTGGCCTGGGCGGTCATGGATGAAAAAGGAGGAGGGAGCTCACAATCTCAATACAATTGGTAGAAATACACTGAAGTGCTGGTTCATAAAAACTAAAAAAGATGAATTGGCTTTACACATGACAGTAAATAAAAAAAACCTGAACCACGATAACTATTGCTCAGTGAATAGTACTCTACTGTGCGGTTCAGTTCCTCCTTGAAACACAACTGACCCGGTTCTTTTGGTGATGTTTCTGAAGCCACTGAGGCTGAAGAGGAGAGCTCCCGGACCCGGGGCCTGGACGCCAGCTCCATCATTACAGGGCACTTCAGTGCATAGCCCACCAGCGAGCTCTGACCGGCTGAATGCAGCACTGTGCTCGGTACGACCGTCAGGAAGGGACAACGGCGGGTAAGTGTGTCCATCTGAGAGCACCGTGATCTAGGAATGCATCATTGAGCCCAAGTCGGCAACATGTAACATACAAACAAAAACATTGTTAGCAATAGAAGGCTTTTCTTATGGAGTTGTGAACTCTCTTTACAGAACGAAATATAATAGTGTTTTTTTTATCACAGTAAGTCATCTCTAAAGGTTACAAAGGTTTTTATTTTTACCTGAACACATCCCACTCCACTTTGAAGAAACAGATGAAAGATATCCTGCGAAACATGGCTCAACTAGCACTATGACGACAAGATGTTGCACACGCTGAAGCCAGAGAAGATGCTCACTGTGGTGGAGCCTGCCTTCATTGGGCATTGCCTGTCAGCTGCCCCTGACAGGTGGAAAAGGGAGGGCCTCTGAAGGGTCCTACATACAACATCTCAGTTCAAAGCCAGACTCAGATAGAGATACATAAGCAACTCACACAAAAACACCATACATGGAGGGGATCCGTTTTATCACAGCCCATAAAATAGATAAAGCTTGGAGGATTTTCTTCTTCGAATTATTTGATGTTTTAAAAATAATGCAGTTAAGACATGGTGCGAGTTTGTTACTGAATAACGTATTTCCGTATGTGTTCATTTTAAATACAGGGAAAGCTAATTCAGACAAGGAGATAGAACACTGGCTTTGCGTGTCAATATCACCCGGCCAGTATTTCACATGTCTACCTATCCTGCCTTTTGAAATTCTCACATGTTTTTTCCTCAAGTCCTGAAAATGTATTTTAAAATTACATTTGTTGGATATTCCTTATACTACACACCTGCCATGAGTCCTCAGGACAAAATTCCGAAAACTGACCTTAACTGCTATAAACACTGTAAGACATTTTCAATGTCGCCACCTGTTGCCAATAAATAAAGCGGAATATAACATATCTTGGTTTTTTAATTTACTTAATCAAAAATATTTATATAAATACTAGTATCAGCAGTAGTATATATTTTTATTCTTTAATTTTTTTCGTTTTCTGTATGTCTAATGGCTTCTAGTTCAACATGTTAGCATTATGAAATGAATGTATGCTTTGGTGGACCAACTACATAATGAAGTCAGCCAGTAGATGGCAGCATTGTCCTCATATCCAGCCCCCATAGCGCAGCTTGTTGGGGAGGTAGACTTTGGAGAGGAAGTCAGGGCCAATAGCAGAGAGAGACTGGATCTCAGCTTTTACTTTGTTCTGTCGCATCAGGTCCATCTGCAACAAGATACAACATGCACGCAGTACAATGAAAAACAGCAAAAGAACGATTACCAGGTGCAATGTTTACAACCATTTCACAATCCAGTGAGCCCTCGATCACACGCATACCCCTGCTGCCCCCCCCCCCCCCCCCCCCCCCGCCCAGCCCAGACCAGACCTCTTTCTGCCAGGACGGTTGGCTGGCGAGGTAGGGTCTTCTGAGGAGGCTGTGGAGCTTGCTCTCATCTCTCTGGGTGAGTGGGATCAGCATGTCCTGAGGGACTCTTAGCCTAAAAGGTGGAAAATCTGAATCTTCAGACACTATTAAACAGGGGCTATGTTTTCTCCCTACCACGCTGGCTATTAAACAGGGGCTATTATGTTTTCTCCCTACCACGCTGGCTATTAAACAGGGGCTATTATCTTTTCTCGCTACCACACAGGCTAATAAATAGGCACTATTCTCTTTCCTCACTACCACTAAACACGAGATACACCCCTTGCTTCTTTCCCCTTTGCACCACACAGCGTTTGAGGAGGTCGGGAAGCAAAGTCTGCAAACTACAATTAAACTGACGTCAAAAGGTCTCGCTCCGGGCTAGGATTATGGATGTATACTTAAAACTCAATATACCCTCACAGCCGCTCCCTGATGGCGGGGGGAGAGAAGTGGCAGAGACAAACCATCTAAACGGTCCAGAATATAATCCCAATTAGAGGCGGGAGGAAGTAGGAAGTAAGTGAGTGGTGAGTCCAAACCTCTGGAGGTCAGAGGGGAGGAGGCCCATCCACCTCACGCTAGGGACAGTCAAATTGTGGGCCTCAAACGACATTGCCTGTGGGGAAAAGAAAGGCTGCATTGAGCAAACACACACGCATACGTGCATACACATCATGCATGCGCACACAGAAAGGAACACAAAGTCAGGCACACACAGACACACACCATGCATATAAGAGGGCGAAAAACAGATAAAGATGGTGCAGGAAACACTGAACAACACAGCGAAATAATAAAAACGTAAATACCACAGCATCCCAAACAGGTTGTTTGCCTTAACATGTCAGTTCAGATATCCTAGGATGGATGATCGGCACATTTTCCATTTGAGGAGCCATGTAATTACATATTGCTAACGCAGAGACACAGAGCAGGCCTCATTGGATAATACACAGTACTGGAATAACTTTGGCGGTGGGACTCACCACCGATCCGTACTTGTAGATGCACATAATCTCAATGCCTGGGAAAATCAAAGGAATAACGGGGGAGGGGGAGAGGGAGAGGGGAAGCAGAGATTCACACATCAGAGGCCATGGCAGAGAGAAATTATCCCCACAGACATAACGAGGGGAGAAGAAGATGTGGATTGTACAATGGCCCGCTATCCTACAGGCTAATGGGGAGTAATTGACTTGGACAGCCTCGAGTACGACACAATGGAAAGGTCACAGGTGCTCACTGTCGTCAGTGGGAGCTAACGCGCCCCATGCTTCATTACATTTATTCCTTTAATTATTTTTATGTAATGGGACTTTTCGGAATCTGGTACAAGGAGTTCTACAACCTGGTGAACAGAGATGATGTGATTATCCACGTTGTCTTAGTTCTGCTTATTCTTGGTTTAATTGAATTATTCATCGTAGAATGAAATCCATGTCCACGTGCTTAAGAAATAAAGTAACCACATCACTAGAGGTGTTCCACGTAGACCTGCTTCACAGTCGGTATCTGTTCTGTTGTGTGCTATAGGACATATACTTGGCTCATAGGGACCTGGAAGAAGAGCATCATGTGATTAAAAGACAGAGAGTAGAGGTGTACCATGAGGGTCAGCGTCCACCAGGGCAAAGATGGGGATGTGCAGAGTGTCCCAAAGCTTCCTCACCATCAGCCTGCTGTTTACATCTGGGAACCCTTTACCCTGACAACCCACACACACAAAGACACACACACACACACACACACACACACACACACACACACACACACACACACACACACACACACACACACACACACACACACACACACACACACACACACACACACACACACACACACACACACACACACACACACACACACACACACACACACACACTTGTGTTAAAGTATATGCATGGTATTGGAAGATGCCTTTGAGAAATGTGTCCTGTCCACTAATGGCAGTCAATGACTACCATGGTCACAATCAAGTTTCAAAATATGCCCAAAATATTGAAGTCAGACCCACTGTGATCATGATACAAGGGCAGAGCTTTGAGCAGAAGTCATCGTCAATCAATCTCTGGAACGTGGCATCTTTCTCCACAATGAGGACAAACTTGGCAGAAGACACAATATCTGGAAAGTGAGGAGGTCAGGCACACACAATGCTTCTCACAATGGATGCGGTTGCGTGAGTCAGAGAGAACTTAAGAGCAGGAAACGATAACAGAGCAGTGGGGGTCAGAGAGATTGTGTAACCATGTTTTGATTTCCCCAAAGGATACTTTTAATTCCGGCAACATTGGAAGACACAGGGACAGCCTGAAAATGAAATATCGTAACATCAGAAGGTTAAGCGTTTATGGCTCATCGATGAAGAAGAAGAAACAGATGATTTGAAGACAAAAGGCTCATGGTGTACTCCTAGAATGAAATGTCTCTAGTACTTAAGCTAGCTCAGTGTTTATATAACATTTATACCACAGCATTGTTCAACACTTGATTCGGATGGGTCAAAAGCGTTCCAAGGCTGTGCAGATGTGTCCCGTTATTATTCAATAACGGGACACATCTGTCTTTTAGCAGTACCAAATCAATGTGAAAAAAAAACCAACGTGAACAACAATGGTAAAGAACTATCGACCAGGCGTTTCCATGACAACGTAAAAACAATATTTTCGAAGAAGTATATTAGAATTTCAGGTGAATAGGTCAATGAAGACATCTATAACATAATAGATTAAATTAACTTTTATCCAACCATTGTTGTTAAGTGTGGCAGAAGTGGAATAAACCACAATAATTTACAACTGTTATTGAAAATACAATACATCACCACCCCTGTCTTGCCGTATTTTCCAATAGTGGGACACCCAGGAATGGTTTATTCCTACTCCATGTATTTCACTCTACAGCATGCTGATGTTGGAGCTGTTGATGTCGGGTCAGGGATGTGTAGGGTGGGCTTTCAGGTAAGGGTATAGCTCATGACAGGTACGTACAGCAGAGCTGGAGAGGCAGTTGACCCGGGAACCATCGCCTTCCAGGTAACTCAGATCACCGCAGAGGAAGCCTTTGGATGTGGCCAACTGATGACGAGAATCACACACACACACGCATACACACATTATAAAATCTCTTTCAGTTTTTTTTTGCTAAGACGAAGGTTAATGCTTGCATTATGCAAGATCCCAAAATTGCCTCCGGGCATTTAACACGTTTATATAATATAAGGAGTTACGATAAGGAGAGTGTTTTTATACACAAATCAATATGCGTACCCCCTCAGACACGCACGCACACAATCATGCACATACTGATGCCCATGTACCACATGTAGTGTCCTGCGTGGAACCTGGAGCATGCAGGAGATGTCGTCCACAATACAGTCCACTGCCCTCTGATAGCCAAAGAGCTGGGTGTCGTTGTAATATATGTCCCTGTATTAGACACAAAACAAATCAACTCTAATAGGTTCATGTCAAATTAGCAAAGGGCCTTCATCATTTTCAACGAATTATAATAGTTACCTCTTTGTGGCGTATGAGTTGCTCTGCACAAGTTTATAGATGATAGAGAGAATCTTAAAGATTTGTGCTATAACAAAGAGGAATATCTTAAATGTTAGGGACTTCCATTTTATATATAATATGATTATTTCCCCTTCTTGTAATTTAACTTGTTCATACTGTCTATATGGTTTAATGTTTGGTCATCAATATAATATGTTGCATTACTATACTTACAGCAAACAATGTTACATGTTAAAGCTATTATGAATGACCACAGAGCAGTCTATACTCCTAGTAGATTTGGTTTAAAATGAATAAGGGTTGTGCGTGTGTTTATGTGTATGTCCTTTTTTCTTACCAAACTTTTTGACAGACAAAGAGCAGTCGCTCCGAACAGTGGTGACTGAGCTTCCTGCGATCATTTGCAGACCAACTGCACTGTCGAAACTCACATGCAAAAAGATTGAAGAAGGCAAATCAAACCATAATCCTCAAACAGTATAAGTGGTAGTTTAATGTTCACTCTTCTGAGTCAGACACCACCTGCAAGCCCTCAAAAAACTAAAAACTCCCGGAGGCCCGGGGGTTACCTGCGAGTCCCATCATCACCAGTGCAATTCCACCGCAAAACATTTGGCTCTCAAGTTACTGCGTTCTCACTTTTAAAGGAGCTGAGTGAAAATGCGCTCTAAGATGTGTTCATGTTTGATCTGAATTACACCAGACAGTTTGCCTAGTTCTGAGCCAAAGGTCTAGCTTACCTCGCCTATAGGCTCATTAAAGACCTCTGCTAGCTACCGGTTTTTATGGGGAGTGACTGATCCTGTGTATGTGTGTGTGTGTGTGTGTGTGTGTGTGTGTGTGTGTGTGTGTGTGTGTGTGTGTGTGTGTGTGTGTGTGTGTGTGTGTGTGTGTGTGTGTGTGCGTGTGCGAGAGTGCCTTCAGGAGTGTTTCAACAGTTTGACAGATGGAAATGCTCTGATAGTCCGGAAGCTATTAAATATTTAATCTCTAGCAATAGGGGATTTTTTTTGTGTCACTGATCTTGAACACATATTTCCCGCATTAAACTTCCTCCAACATGTTAGATAGAGATTTTGTTTTCCATGTTATTCACCTCACATTGGCCCAGTCGGACCTGCTGGGCAGCACCAGGACGGGGGCCTCGTCCTTGGACAGCGTGGCGACCATTCCAAGAATCACATTTTCTATTCGTGTCAAAACTTCTCGACTGGAAAATGAAAAACAAATGTGTCAGCAGGCTGAACCACAATGAAAACATAGATTTCGTCATTCAATAATCGTTTCAAGTCACGACGGGGGGGGACGGGGACGCTTGGACGACCGTTTTAAAAAAAACGTTCAAATGAATTAGAAAACACACCTGTCGAGTTGTTTTGGTGGTTCGACGTCACATTTTATGTTTGTCAACAATTCATCGCGCAGTTTATCGATTTCAGCAAACTGCTCTTGCTGGCCGGTTTCCATTGAACGTCAAAAAGGCTAAACAAGGCTAAACGTGAGCGTGGTCTGAAAGGATGTGATTATTTTACCATCAGTCACAGATGTCTGCTGCTCACGCGCACCGGCCGCGCGCTCTTTGCCCGCCATGGCTGTTCGTGTGGATTCACATCAACAAACAGGACAACGTCACGCACCACGACTGTAGGAAACTGTATCAAGCCGTTACTACACGCATAGACCCGCAGGTTTTAGTCTAGATATACGTCCGGTCCTGTGTCACTCATTCCCGGACACGTTTTAATTATTACTCTGTCTGGTTATGGCTCATCTCGCGTGAGCGTCCCCGTGAGCATCTTCTTCTGTGGCTCCGCGTCGTGATGAGATCTCATGAACCTGCTAATGCCTGTTGGGGCGTGAAGGGGAGTGAGCAAATGGTCAACATAATCATTTCTATGGAAAACAAAGGAAATGTACCAAAAGAAATGTGGATATTTTTTTCTAAAATGTGATTAATACTTATAAAAATACTTATTAATACTTACAAAAGGACAATTACACTTTTCATTCCATATGGTTCCATAATGTTCCTAGTTTATAAACTTAAAATTAGTTTCTTCAGGCAAAGTTACCCATTATTTGTATGCATTGCTTAAATCACCCAGGGGGTGAAGAACTCACTCTGATTCCCTTGTCAGCAGCATTCTCCTTTAATGTTGAAATCATGTGACTCGTTATCAAGCAAGAAACCATGTTTAGATTTTATCAGGTCACTAGGGGTCCTTTCTGTCAAGAATTAGTGGCCGGCATGCTGTGTGTGTTTGTGGAGGCCCTGTGGTCTTTCTTTTTTCCACCGGCCTCAAGTAAAGTGTGTGGGAGCCAACATCTGAAGAGAGGGGGTTTGAGCCCCTGACCTGACCCCGAATATTTCCTAACGTGTAGCTCCGCCAAAGGTCTCCATTTCCCCTGAGCGGCTCTGACAAGTTGCTTCCGTGGTAATGGTTGTTAATTGCTTGGTAACGAGTATCTCTAAGAAATGTAAGGGAGGGGAACAAACCTTTCCCTGGCTTAAAAAGAGGAAATCTGTGAAAGGCCACTGGTTTGGCTGAGAGGGGTGGAGGGGGGTGGGGGCTTTTAATTTTCCTTCATCCCGGAGAAGCAGAGTCTCCCGCTGCTTCCAGGGCCCAGGAAAGAAGCCTGCGTCGAGTGTGCGCCTCTAACCTGAGGAGACAGAGTGAAACGAGTCATGTGCTTTTGTCTCGGGATGAGTGTTTGTGCTGGGCAGGGGGGGGGGGGGGGGGGGGGGGGAGGGGGGATCGGAGGAAGGGCAGAGAGCAGCGGTGGGGGGCTGGCAGGTCAGAAGAAAGGGAAGCGAGGGGGGCACTGCAGGTGAGGGGGATTAGCTGCGGCTAGAGGCCCTAAGAAACTAAACACAGATCTGTCAACCTAATCCTCACAAATAGAAAACAGAGGCGGCCTCCCTTCACAATCCTGTAGCCACACAACAGAGCCACCTCCCTCTGGCACCCCCACCCCTCTCCTCGTATCGGACTCTCCTCCTCTGGTTCTCGTCAGCGCTTGGCCCGGGCCAGACCCTGCTGGCTGGGGCTGACTGTTTCCTAATGGCCCCTCAGACCAGCATCCCCTAAAGTAGAGGTGACTGATTACCCTAGCCTTGCGCTCTGATTGACAGCCAGAGTACCGCCTCACAGGGTGATGAGAACGAGAATCCAGCAGGCCCATGGCATTCCCCTGCAGCGGCATATAGATCGAGGTTGGCTGAGGGGGCGGGGGCGGGGGGGGGGCAGGCCTTTATCAGATCCTCACACCTCGATAATGGACACACTGATACGTGTGTGTGTGTGTGTGTGTGTGTGTGTGAGTGTGTGGCTGTCAGAGGGAGACCAGCGTAATGTCAATGCCTTTATCCTCTGACATGGGACCACAGAGTGAGCGATTGATAACTTCCTGCGGTGGCTGTGGGGCTCGGGCGACTCCGCCGGCTTTGTGGGGAGCTTAAGTAACATGGTATCTCGGGGGCCTGTCGTCAGCCCCAGACATAAATGATGAGGGTTAGCAGGGTGCTGCCGAGTGCCATGAATCAGACGCGGGCTTCTCCGGTGTCCCCTTTATACCATTCACCGCTGTGGACAGACGGGCCGGGCGGGAGTTAGGGCTGGTGGGGAGAACCAGGAAACAAGGAGAAAGTAAGCACTGACTGACATGAAGGAAAGGGCAGATTTGTGTCGCTTTTGGAACAATGCGGTTACCTCTCGGGTTGTTGTGACATGCCTCTGCTTGGTATGTCAAGATCCGCAGGGAGAGGAATGTGTGCAAGAGATAATGATTTCTTGAGGTCGTTCAAGAGTCTCTTTCTTCCGTCTGTGTCTTTGCCTGTCTCCCAGCTGTGTTTCACATGTTCCCGAGGCCCCTGGAAGTGTCGGACACCAGAAGGCGAAACATTTGCAATCGTTTAGCCACACCTGGACGGGCTGTTTAAACAGACCGCCGCTCTGTGCAGTGTACACACCGCATGGGGTCAGATCAAGGAAAAGAAAGAGCTCAAGACGTTGTGTGGTTGGGCAGGTAGAGCGGGAACAATGGGCTTTAGGGTGGTGTGGGGGAACAGGACGGGCTTCAACTCCTTGAACCCCTCCCCCCCACCAATTCCATACTCCTTCATTTCAAAAGCAATTCACCTTGAAATAGTTTTTACTATACCCCCTTTGCTTCACCCCCTATGGCTTGCTATACTACCCCCACGTTCACACACACACACACACACACACACACACACACACACACACACACACACACACACACACACACACACACACACACACACACACACACACACACACACACACACACACACACACACTCACACACACACACACACCATGCATCCCAAAGCCTTCACAGGAGGACCGCTGACGGTCTAAATATTAAACCAACCTCTGATCTGATCCGCGGAGATGTCATAAATAGATAAGCAGAGTGCCCCAACTTCTATCTTCCAAGGAAATGTGTGCTCATGCAGACGTCTGCAAAAGAACGTGAATGTTATCATTTTCCTTGTGTTGTTTTTTTTGCCATGAATGCAAGCCTATTCCAGGGGGTGATTCACTGGCCTGCTCTGTGTGGTCCTCTCCTTTGGTTCCTGATGTTGTGCTGTGACCTGCCTGAGTGGGCAAGTGTATGTTGGTACACGCAGGCTAAGATTAGTAGAGAAGGTGTATTTGTGTGTGTGTGTGTGTGTGTGTGTGTGTGTGTGTGTGTGTGTGTGTGTGTGTGTGTGTGTGTGTGTGTGTGTGTGTGTGTGTGTGTGTGTGTGTGTTGCGGGGGTTCGGTGCAGACCTACATTTCAAGGGCCTGGAGGTAGAAGTGTGTTTAAGCTATTTACGGGTCCAGGACTCAGGATGTCTGCGACCCCATCACTTTGGGTCTTCCAGGCTATTGAGGGACCTTGTTGGTATTTTGATTACAAAGGTACTGCGTGGGGAATGGGTGTTGATGGGACGAGTAAACTAACCCTGGGCCGGTTAAACAGAGCTTACTCCTCCACCTGGCACCAGTGATTCAACACTTGGCAAATTTGGACCTCCGATTGTCAGTCATGACTCTGCTCATTGAGAACATGAGTGCTCCGTTTATCTGAACTATACACACATGACATAGGTATGGGCCAGTTGAGTATTGCACTGCCCTAATGTGTTTTTTGGCACAAGTGGAGTTGGCTTGGTTTTGTTTACATGCCAGTGTGTGTGGGCTGGCCTGCTGGTGACACAGACTGTTAGAATGTTACGTGCGCACCCTTGGGAGATAATGTGTTTAATATTTTAGGGGTATTTCTATAAACGTCACTGTTTGTGAGTTAGTTTATTTTGTGTGTTCCGAAAAGTGTGTGTGGGTATGTGTGTGTGTGGGTGTGTGTGTGTGTGTGTGTGTGTGTGTGTGTGTGTGTGTGTGTGTGTGTGTGTGTGTGTGTGTGTGTGTGTGTGTGTCTGTGTGTGTATGTTTGTATGTGTGTGTTTGTGTTTGTGTGTGTGTGTGTTTGTGTGTGTGTGTATGGAGGGGGGGGGGGGTTTGGGGGTTAACTGGGATAAATATAAAATGATATGAAGGAGAAAGGTAGTAATTGAAGGTAGAAGACTCAGATATAGTTTGTTCTGCAGTGGCTCCCCTGGTAAAAGGCCCCTCAGTGCTGGCTGCTCAGTGAGGCCTGGCCCAAGTCTGTGTCCTTTGTTTATGAGGACTGTCACCATGGCCATGGAGGTCCTAACAAAGGGGGGTCTGTTCCTATTGTCCTGACCCAGGGCAACAGTTCTTCTCTGGCTACTGACTAGACCCAGGTTTGGGGGCTGATGGAGGTCCAAGAGGGGTCTGAACTCTCCCCAGTAAAATGAGTGTGACAGAGAGGGCCCCGAGGGCAAGGAGCAGAGTGAGAGCGAGAGAGAGAGGAGAGATGAGGAGAGAGAGAGAGAGAGAGAGAGAGGAGAGAGAGAGAGATGAGCGATGGGATGAGAGCGAGGGAGGAGAGAGAGAGAGAGAGAGAGAGAGAGAGAGAGAGAGAGAGAGAGAGAGATGTATAGCTATAACTGGAACCAAGTCCCTTTCATGTCCTTGGTCTGAAACTGCTGAAATGTAAACACTTGGGGCTATTAGCTGATTCTAGCTGTGGCACCGGATAACAATGTTTATATGTTACAGGCTACCGCTGAAAGGTCATTTAAAAGCAATAGAGTATCTGGTAGATATGCAGCACGAGCAGCGGCTGTGTTTTGTAGGCTTTCAAGGGAAACCACATTGAATTGTCATCGGAAAAAGGGGAGTGGCTGTGCTTTGAAGACGAACCGTATTAAATGGACAGGGGAGGTGAGTTTAAAGAAGACAGAACCTGGAGACATACTCTCCATCCTGCCCACGCTTCCTCTGCATGCAATTATAGCAAAGAATCTTAAGCCGGCTGGCTGCCTGTATTTCTTCACCAGAGGCCTACTTTGAAAAGATCACCTTGCTGTCTGAACTCTGGCTGAGCATGTCTCCAGGGGAAAGAAACGTAATCGTCATCGCTTCCCAGAATATCAAAAGCATATTTCACATCGATACAACAGGGTAACATGAAGTCGATTATTGGTCGATGCAATTTGTGATAAATGTGCTTCTATATGTAAATAATCAGTCAAATTGAGTTAAGGGAATCTTGACAATCACTAGAGTAGAGCAGTATTACTACAGCACACAAGAGGGCCAGGATAAAATGTCCATTATAAAGCGCAGTGTTCAACCAAGGTTGAAGAGGCAGATGGGGGCATGATGTCGCTGCCAAACATGTGCATCCCTCTTTC
This sequence comes from Gadus chalcogrammus, assembly GCF_026213295.1. Taxonomy (NCBI): domain Eukaryota; kingdom Metazoa; phylum Chordata; class Actinopteri; order Gadiformes; family Gadidae; genus Gadus; species Gadus chalcogrammus. The sequence goes on from NC_079412.1 coordinate 17,164,249, forward strand.
CGAGCATGCATGCTGCCCGCGCTCCACAGACTCTGTGACAAACCCCATGCAATCTCAACATGCACGCATAATACTGAGCGGAAGAGTTTGTCAGCGGACACAGAGTTTCCACACAGAGTTTCTACTGAACCCAATCAACCACCAATGAGGCTGTTCCAAGTTACATGGTTCCCTTTTGTTAGGATGCACCTGCACATCACATGGGCAGGCTGTAAAATTGAGATATCCAATGCAGGCTTCAACCTCTCCCACATTACTCATTCGGATGTGCCCAAAGAAAAAGAAAATCTGACCCTTTTCAGGGATAAGACACACACTATCACAGGATCATTCTTGTCATATTTTTTTAGTCATATTTGCAACTGCAAAAAGTAACAAAGACCATATTTCAGACAACCAACTTTAGAATCTTCTTTCTAAACACACGTGCACACACACACGCACGCACACACACACACACACACACACACACACACACACACACACACACACACACACACACACACACACACACACACACACACACACACACACATACACAAACACAAACTCTCTCTCTCTCTCTCTTTGTCCCACTCTCTCTCTCTCTCACACACTCTGTCTCACACGCTCCCCCCCCCTCTCTCGCTCCCCCCCCCCCCCTTCTCTCTCTCTCTCTCTCTCTCTCTCTCTCTCTCTCTCTCTCTCTCTCTCTCTCTCTCTCTCTCTCTCTCTCTCCTCTCTCTCTCTCTCTCTCTCTCTCTCTCCTCTCTCTCTCTCTCTCTCTCTCTCTCTCTCTCTCTCTCTCTCTCTCTCTCTCTCTCTCTCCCTTTCTCTCAGTGTGTTCCTCTCTGGCGATCAGCGCTGCTCCTCCCAGTACATAGCACCTCCTCATAACTTGTTCGCAGGACAGAGAGCTCTCAGTGAAACGAATCCGCTCACGGGCTACTGGTGATCGTGGATGGTCGGCGACCGGAATTAAGATACCTGATATCAAATTCGTGGGATCGATAATTTTTTTAACATAGCATTGATTCCGATATTGAACACATCTGATGCTGAAGATCGATATTCGTTTGTTGTATTCGCCAAGTTAAATGAATTGTGCACAATTACGCATGGCATTCGCAATGGCAACCGTTTTGGATACTCGTTCTCCCGTTTTGTTCCTTTTATGGGTCTACTGCGTCCTGGCGGACAGCCTCTTTACCAACTTAACTTTGGACAACGAGGTCCATTCGAGTTTCATCCACCGGCGGCTGAAGAGCCAGGAACGCCGGGAGATGCAGCGGGAGATCCTGTCGATCCTGGGCTTACCGCACCGACCGCGTCCCCATCTCCACGGGAAGCACAACGCTGCGCCCATGTTCATGTTGGACCTGTACAATGCAATGTCCACGGAGGGAGACGAGGACAGATACTCGTACCCCTACAAGCCCGTCTTCACCACGCAAGGGCCCCCGATTGCTAGCCTGCAGGACAACAACTTCTTGAACGATGCTGACATGGTGATGAGCTTCGTCAATTTAGGTAGGAGTCCTCCATCATGCTTAATGTTATTTGTTGTTGTTTTTTTGTTTGCCATTCCAGTTAAAAAGTTGAACTTGTTATTGAAGGTGAAATGTTGACAGTGTCATATGAATTAGCATGTTTCTGTTGCACACACATGCAGGTGACGAATACCGCTTTACATAAACAAAGTGCTGTTATTTACCAGAAGTGTCACATACCGCACGGGGCTGCTGGACGCCGAACAGCTGTGCAGCGTGCTGAAGGTTCAGGTGCTTTTACTGAAGATGATGGGCCAGGCGTCTGCTAATATGTCAACAACGCCTTATCTAGGGAATGAGTAAAGTCAACAGCAGGAAACAGTTCAAAGTGCACTAAAGATTTAATTTTTTCCCCCTCTAAAGTTTTAAACGAAAGGCCCCAGAGTTTGACTTTTAACTTCTCATCCACTCTTCCGAGCATCATTTCGTTTCTCATCTATAACTAGTCCCATATCTACACTATCCTAAGCATAGGTGGACTGAAGGGGAGATCCTTTAGTTATCTCAACAGTTGTCAAAGCAAAATCTCTATCTTGATAAAGTGCAGTGGTGTGCGTGTTACATTGATGAACTGCTGCCAGAGTATGATGAAAAGCACGGGGAGGCTCTTAGCTACAAAGGGAACACATGGCCCGCTAGCTAACTGAAAGCGATTTAAAGGACGGCAGCCAAAGTTAAAGGAGCACGTCTATAGGTATAAATCCTGGAAAACATCCTAGCATGGTGGCTGTATAGAGTGTTCTGGCAGGAGAGGGAAGGTTGCACAGCTTCCTCCACCGCTGCTGCACTGTCATTACGGCATTGTGACTATTTCTGACACGCAGTGACACAGACGGGCCTGACCACACAGTCTCACAAAGTCAAGGGCCTCACTCACTCTCTGGCTCGGACCAAGCGCCAATAATCTTGCAATGGGAAGTGTGTGCATGTGTGTGCGTGTGTGTGCGTGTGTGCGTTCGTGTGTGAGAGAAAGCGAGAGAGAGTAAATTGTTGAACATCTTTAATTTTAGAACACAAGTTAAACCAATGGGATTATAGAGTTGTACAAACTTGTTTGTCAACGTCACCCATGATGCACACATGTTGAGCCTGGTGATGCATATCACTCATTTAAGAATCCTAAAGTTGGCGTGTGTTTTAGCCTCACTGGTGTCGTTTTGCCGTGCTTGCAGTCAGAAAAAAAGGCAGAAAAGGGTTCCTTGTTTATCCTCTTCCAGTCTCATGTGATAACCATCAAATTTGAGTCAGCTTTGATTGAATAGTACCGATGACATGGTAGGCCTAACTCATTCATTACCTTCCACATGAGACGGCGCCGGATGGAGAAACAGAGGAGTGACTTTTACAGTGACAGGGAAACAAGAGAAGGCACCACTTGGTGAAGAAGGATCATGCATGAAGATGTGTTTTACTTTAAATTGGATGAATTGGCAGGATAATTAAATAGAATAACCATAGTTTATACTTTTTTGTTTAAAATCTTTGACAAGATGCATCTTTGCAATATATGTTCAAAGGCTTTCTAAGGCCAGAATGTTGTATTTACAATTCGGCCTACCACAAACCATATGACATGATTCAATAACAACACATTCATTTACGGCAATGGACATTAAAGTCAGATGAGATCAGAGATCTGGTTGAATATTGTCTGCCATCTGATAAAATGAAACGAGGGGTATAAGTAGATGAACAAGACTGACATCGCTATTGGCTTGGTGTGACCTTTATACCTGACACAACATCTGTATAACACAAAAAGGACCACAGGAACCCGCTTGGAAATCCTAGCTTTGTCCAAACTGGAATGTTTACTTTGACATTCAGCTAGGGCTGGCATGCAATTGTTCCAGGTATTCTCTGTGTAGATAAAACAAAACCATCTGAATTGCTTGATATGACTCGGCTGAGGTGGTAGTCCATTAGGGCTCAGAAATCCAACTTCATTATTTAAACAATTATTAAAATCAACCGTAAAACAGTTTTCCCCAGGTTGGGCTCCCTCTGTAGCATTGGCTTATTGGTGGCTGTATGAGCGAAAGCCAAGGTCGGGATTTGACTGCGCCTCGTAAGCACTGCTGGGACAGTTCGTAGCTGGCCAGGGTGGGTGTGGTTTTTGGGACGGGCCCCAGAGCAAGGGACCTTGTCTTGACTGAGTCACCTCAGTTAAAAAGGCCAGCTGTGTAAATGGCTTACGGCATGCAGTCAGAATTCACCGCAACACGCAGCACGGGATACCGCAGAGCTGGGTGTGTACCGCCGGACATGCCGCAGTCGCACGCCAAAAAATGCAAACACGACACGCAAGTTATCCACACGTCGTTCCCCGCAATGCTGGCATTCTGTGCTGTCGGCGTCGGAGAGACGGCGTTGTACTGCAGGCCAAGATATGCCAGAGATCCGAGATGGATTGTGATACACACACACACACACACACATACACACACACACACACACACACACACACACACACACACACACACACACACACACACACACACACACACACACACACACACACACACTCACACACACAGTCTGACCTGCATGCTTGCTCACGCATGCTCCTGTTTTGATAATGATTTATAAGGTCCTGATGGTCTTTGGGAACATTAGCCTGAGGTCACAGAAAATTAAGCCATTTCCCATCTAACAAACCACAGCTTCCAGGTATTTCTTGGCCTGTGCTAAAGCTGTGTACCCCACATATTTAAACACTGAGTCACACATTCAAACCATCTTCTAGGCATCAGTTCCAACACTAAAAAAATGTTAATGCCCATTATTCTATCTCAAACTGTGTGGTGACTTACATGTCTGCTATTTGCATCCTGCATGTCAGATAACATTAATCATTTCCTGCGTGTGTGTGTGTGTGTGTGTGTGTGTGTGTGTGTGTGTGTGTGTGTGTGTGTGTGTGTGTGTGTGTGTGTGTGTGTGGCCTATCCTTACTGTAAAGTGTTGCCATCCGAATAACACAAGGGGAGAGCACCCAAGAGAGAAATAGAAAGAGAAAGAGAGAGGTTGAGTCAAGAGAATGAGAAAGAGAGATATTGTGTGTGTGCATGTGGTGCTTACAAAACTAAAACTGTTTGTTGCAGTGTAATTAGCAGAAAAGATTCCTGGCAACTCATGACTATCTGAGTGTATAATAGTCTTATTCTCAGCCATTTGAAATTAAGACTACAGCAGGAAAGAATATAAAACAATATCAGGGAATCTTACATCT
>NC_079412.1:17184006-17204006 GCF_026213295.1 Gadus chalcogrammus
AGAACAAGATGCACGCTGCTGGAGTCCACACACGCGGCTGCAGACAAGACACGGATACGTGCAAAGGCACACATGCACACATGATAACAGACACAGAAGGGTCCTGTCTTTGATGTGTGGTGCTGTGTTTGTTCCTGTCCGGAATTGGGAATTGTTTGGGAAAAGGCAAAGGCATTCTCAGAGGTGAATCATGTTTGAACGCAGCATAACCTATGAGCTGGGATTTAGTGAGGGAGAACAAAGACCACATATATCTGTACACATACACACTCAAGGTTCAAGAACAACAGGCCTACAGTTTCCATCCCAAGCCTTTGACTTTGTTCACATGTGATTGGAAAGTCAGGGCTGTTGTCCTGTGTTAAATGGATCCTCTAACCTCTAACCGCTCTCTGTCTCCCCCTGCAGGGGAAAGCATCAACCCGCGTGTGGCAGGGCTGATCGGCCGCAGCGGGCCCCAGAACAAACAGCCCTTCATGGTGGCCTTCTTCAAAGCTACAGAGGTGCACCTGCGCAGCATCCGCTCGGCTCCAGGGGGCGCCAAACAGCGGAACCCCAACCGGTCCAAAGGGGCCAAGGGCCAGGAAGCGCTCCGGGTCGCCAACATAGCAGGTGAGAGCGTTCACGCTGCGATGTGGCCACATACAATGGCAGAGGGTCTGCTTATGTATGCGTGGCATGTGGTTAAAATGCCAAATAAAATAACAAAATCAATCATCAACATCATGTGTGTGGGACAATGTGTGTGTGTGTGTGTGTGTGTGTGTGCGTGTGTGCGTGCGTGCGTGTGCGTGCGTGTGTGTGTGTGCGTGCGTGTGTGTGTGTGTGTGTGTGCGTGCGTGTGTGTTTGTGTGTGTCTGTGTGAGCATATCTGTGCCCTCCTGTGCAGAACTCCACATTGAACACTCAGAGATTTCAGGTCCCTGAGTTGTGAGCGAGCGTTCATTGGAATCTGGGGAAAAATTGGAGACTAATGGCCGCACTTCAAACATCCCAACTCTCCCCTGTGCTGTCTTCCAAGCATCCCAGAGTGGTGGGGAATATCTGCTGCTTGGGAGCGATGCGGGGCAGGTCTGGCTTTTACGGCGTTGGACATCTGCAGCGTGCTGTAGGGCAGGACGGCCCGCAACACATGGAGCCAATGGGGGCTTTCAGGAATTCTTTGGGGGGATAGTAGTTAGTGGCCTTTTAAGGGCTGATGAGAACCAGTTGCTTGTGATCATTCCCTATCCCCACTACTCACAGCGACTAATGTACCACAGATCCCCCCTCCGGGGGGGCAGAGAGGTTACCGGCGTCACAGTCCCACCGTCTAGGGTTAGGGTGGGGGTGGGAGGGGATGGGGGGGGTTTAAACTGAACCCCAGGGAGGAGACGGATGCAAAGAAGAGGAACCGCGGAACGGAAAGAGGCGCAGATAAAAGTAAAAGACGGGGGAAAGGAGAAGGAGTCACGGGGGTGGAGTTGTGAGTCATGCGTTGAGGTGTGCAGTAATTGTACATGTTTGTGCGTCAGTGGAATAAGGCGGAATCCACGCTCAGATGTGTAAAGCAACCTTTAAACAGGTGGGAGCGATTCAACTCTCAGCCAGCCTCCTGTTGCACGTTAAGAGGCTCTTAACCTTCAGAGCTTGTCCCGGGGATGTTATCACGTCAAGGCTGTCTCTCTAGCACTGCACTCCCTCGTCTGTGGCTAATTGGCAGGTTTCAGGAAACACAAGCACTTGCTGTTTCCACTGGGGGAAGGAAACCACAAAGTTTAACCCTCTGTCTAACACTCTCCATCTCTCTCCCCCCCTCTCTTTCTCTCTCTCCCTCTCTCTCTCTCTCTCTCTCTCTCTCTCTCTCTCTCTCTCTCTCTCTCTCTCTCTCTCTCTCTCTCTCTCTCTCTCTCTCTCTGTCGTTCACACAGAGAACAGCAGCGCGGATCAGAAGCAGGCCTGCAAGAAACATGAGCTCTACGTCAGTTTCAGAGACCTGGGTTGGCAGGTACCATAAGCATACCGTACAAATAAGCCTATACGCCATCTTCTCTCATCTCTTCCTGTTTTATATTCTTTCTGTCCTCTCATGGGTTCCTATCAGGGCCTTTGGCCCACCAGTTACTTAGTAACTTAATATTTCATGACAGGTTCATTGAATCTTTTCATTTTCCGTCTTCCCACCCAGGACTGGATCATCGCTCCGGAGGGCTACGCTGCCTACTATTGCGAGGGAGAGTGCGCCTTCCCGCTGAATTCGTACATGAACGCCACAAACCACGCAATCGTACAAACACTTGTAAGTAACCGTGACAACATGGCATGGTAGCAACGCATCTCTCATCAACCCCATCGGCCACAAAGAGAAACCTAGCAGTTCAAAGCACTTCAGAGAGTGGGCTGTTCCGTATTAATGGAGAAGAAATATGCTTAAAACCACTTGTATACTTTGGAGTACTTAGGCCAAGAAACACTGTGTTGTGGCGAAAATAAACAGAACATTTTCAAGCGACCGCGCGTTTGTTTTATTGGTTAACGTGCATTCCGGATTAAACCATTTAACTCATCTTTTCATCTGGCTCCGGCATCTGCCCCCCAGGTTCACTTCATAAACCCGGACACCGTCCCCAAACCCTGCTGCGCCCCCACCCAGCTCCATCCCATCTCGGTGCTCTACTTCGACGACAGCTCCAACGTCATCCTCAAGAAGTACCGCAACATGGTGGTCAGAGCGTGCGGCTGCCACTAGGCCGTCCGGTCGGGCCAGGCGGTTCGGACGCACGCCCGTGCACGCGTGCGATGGGAAAGGGCCCCCGTCCCTATGTTTACACTCTTTGGGCTCAAACGTTTCAAACATGGAGGAGGGATGGGGAAGGGCTGGCGTGCGTGTTAAGTGTAAACATCCTCGTCAAAGCAGAGTGTTTCAGAGTCTGGCTTCAGAGTCCCTTTTCTGTTTTTTTATAAAGACGCTCTTGATGTAAACATTTGTTCCTAAATGCAGTGCAGCTGTATAGGAATTTTAGACAATCGACTTTAGATTCCTCTTTCAAACACAGGCGCGTACGCACGCTGATGCACTCTCACACACACACACACACAGCGCACACACACACACACACACACACACACACACACACACACACACACACACACACACACACACACACAAACACACACAGACACTAATCCTGTGCTTTCTACTGTGTATATGAGACATTTAAAACAGTGATTGTATGTTAATACACACTAAAAAATCTTTTGTTTAATACGTACTATATATTTTTTATTTTTAGTTAATGTCATTCTTATTGTATGTTATTATATATATTTTTTTGAGTTTGGCACCTGGATGAAGGTTCTAAATCTGTGAACTCTTCTTTGTACAATACTGTGTAAATAGTGTTCTTTTTTTACAAAGCAACAAGTGTATTTATTTCCAGGAAATGTCAATTTGTTGTTTGTTGGGGATATGTTCTGCCCCGAATGCAATGCTGCCTATACAAACGTTCGCACAATTCCATGGTCTATGGCACAGAACAAAACAAAAACACAATCTGAGTCGGAGATAAACATTACGCTTACATTTTGTTCAGCCATCTGTCGCTCTCAATTTACTATTCATTTCAAATCACTAGCCCTGTTTCCCCCCCCCCCCCCATCTCTCTCTCTCTCTCAATGTATATGTATATGTGTACATATATATCTCTCTCACTCTCTCTTACTTTTTGCAAACGCGGGGTGGTAAATCTGTACAGATCCGGGAGACCCAAACCTTTCATGGGAATTGCAAAATATCCTCAGACTATGCTCAGCCATTTTAGTTATGACCTTAATGTAATGAATAACCGTTGTGTGCAGAATCCACCTGTAATTCAAACGACGAAGCTACAACAACAAGCCAAACCTTACAGCCGTCCATTTCTATTTACGGGCCAATGGTATCCTCCTAAAGCCATGACATAAATCTGATGTAGAACTTGGAGATTACCCGATTCCAAAACAACTCTCTTCCTACCAAAAAAACGTCTGCTCACCTCATAAAGGTGCACGTGAAAAGAGAAGAGAGCAACAGCTATACCGAAATAGAGGGAACAGATACTTGTGTTTGTTTTGTGTGCTAAACATCTTGATCGTGGCAGTGAAGGGCCTATTTATTGAACTCTGGTGGAGCTGCAGTCTGTACGTCAGGAATAAAAATGTGTCCATTCATAACCATGTTTTACTGCTGAACAATAAACTACAAGAGAAATTATGTCCCATCTCGGTTGTTTACATGTGTGTTATCGGCTCATGAATGAATCATGACCTTTAGTCCTTCTCTTCTCTGTATACAGGCAGCTGCTCGGCTGCCTGTATACAGATGTTTTAATTATTGGAAAGTCGGCCATGCAACACCAATTCTTGCAATTTTTATTCTTTGAAAGACATGCACTTGTTTCTTAGGAATGTAGACACAAGCACACACACAATCTCACAAACTCACACATACACACTCAAAACCTCTTATTTCACGTCTCACACCAGCCTCTCCTCCCAAGTATCCTCTTTATGACAGTCTGGCTTTGATTAGTGATGCCTGCCACCCGCAGACTTTCCTTCCCTGATAAGTCAGCCGATGTGTCGCTCAATGTGTTCGCGTATGTGCAGTGCGTGTGTGTGTGTGTGTGTGTGTGTGTGTGTGTGTGTGTGTGTGTGTGTGTGTGTGTGTGTGTGTGTGTGTGTGTGTGTGTGTGTGTGTGTGTGTTCAGCGCTACGTCTGTGCTCAGGGGGTGTTTCATTGGAAGCCACTAAAGAGCAATCATGGTCAGGGTTTAAGAGAGTCACCCTTCTCAAATGCCTCCAAAAAAACCTACGTCCTTCCTGTCTAATCCTTACTTTGGGTGGCAAGGCAGAAACAGAGCCAAATCACACTCTCGTGTCTGAAATCTTTGTTCATACCAACAAGCCGCACCCTGTGTTTTCGTCAAAGGTTTTATGATAGACAATAAAGAAATCTGAATCTGAATCTGAAAGTGAATATAGCTAATTCCTGGAATGTAGATTAAGCATTGTGGTAGTTATATTGGGTAGATGTGTATAAAGTTATGGTTAAGTCTTATGTTGTAACGCAGATTTATGTGGTCTTTAAAGGCCTCAAGCCCTTTCCATATTGACAACTTTTCAATGGCATATTGCTGCCCTCTTCTGGCGAAAGTGTGGACTGTCGTCCGTTGATTGGGCAGCACAGCGCTATCACACTTGTTGCGTCGTGGATTAGGATGTAACGAATATGAAACTAAAAACATAGGGAAGAGCAATAGTATCTCGTCTCTTTTTTTAAAAAAAGAGCAGAAGATTGTGAAAAGTACTTGAACCATCTACGCAATTTCCCCCACCAACACAACTTTCCCTATCCTGGAACTTATTCAACTAAACTCTGAAGTGAAATATATTATGTTCCCGGGTGCACTTTTTACTTTCAGCTTTCAAGAGATTTAATGGTTGTATCTGTCAAATGTTATACACAGGGACGTTCAGTGCAATTGCAATTACCTTACGATTATATAATTAGAATATCATTAGAACTTACTGATATCATTCATAATATTTATATCATTCTAATGATATCATACATATATAAGTTGGTTGGTTATGACGGCAGTTGGTCCCTAATATTGAGAGCAATTTTTTTTACAGTTTGACAAAATGGTTGACAACTTAAGAATAAGCCATACCTCCCTAGTACAACTTGTTTTCCTTATCACATTATAGCCACACACACATGCACACACGCGCACCCACACACACACACACACACACACACACACACACACACACACACACACACACACTCACTCACTCACTCACACACACACACACACACACACACACACACACACACACACACACACACACACACACACACTCACACTCACTCACACACACACACACACACACACACACACACACACACACACACACACACACACACACACACACACACACACACACACACACACACACACACACACACACACACACGTGTAGCCTGGAAACCGAAAGCTTAAAACAGTAGGTTTCATTTTCGAACTAGCCTTCTTAGATTCTGACTTTAGACAAGCGTTGCATTGGTCTGCTTTGTTGGGTCTCTGTGGTTAACATATAGAAAACCATGCGTGGACATTATCATTTATTTAGATAATTGCAAAAATTACCTGGTTAATAATGCGCTGATGTTATGGACCTTGCATGAGGCGGCCTATTTGAACGAAGGCTCGTTAAGTACGCTTCTAGGTGTTATTGTGAATGAGCTTTACCAAGTCAGAGAACAGGCTACTATGATGTATTTAAAAGATGGAAGGCGATGTTAAAATGCACCTTAAAGAATGGCTCATAGCCCAAGTCGACAGTGAAAGGTTCGACGGGTTGCGGTGGGAGAACGGAGAGAAGACCATGTTCAGGATCCCCTGGAAACATGCAGCTAAGAAGGACTACAGGCAGCAGGACGACGCGGCTCTCTTTAAGGTACTGCTGGGCTACTGAACACTGAGGCTAGATTTGGATATTTAACGAAAGTAAAATATTTTACAATTTAAAATACTTACAAATTGAATTGAAATCCTTCCTCGACAGTAACTCAAGTAAAGAAAATCAACGTTAACAAAACCTTGCTAACATAAACAACAATATGAGGAAACGTCTGATATAGAAGTCGTTTCCTCATGTTTGTTTGTGAATGTCTGAGGGGCTCTCATACTTTTTTCCAGTTTTTCAAAATTTGGTTTCAGTTGTAATCCAAAAAATGTATTATCACATCTATTGCCAAACTAAAATGAAAATAGTAAAAAAGAAAAATGAGTGCACACAATTACTGCAAAGACACAAATACTTGACAAACAAACATGGGGTCCACTCATTTGGGTAACCTCATCCCAAACCTGCATCAGGCTTGGGCTGTGTACAAAGGGAAATACAAGGTGGGCAGCGACAAGGACAACCCCACCATGTGGAAGACGCGCCTGCGCTGTGCACTTAACAAGAGCACAGACTTCCAGGAGGTCCCCCACCTGAACCAGCTGGACATCTCAGAGCCCTACAAGGTCTACCGCATCGAGTCTGACCAGAGAGCAGGTAGGCACCACTTCAGATGGACCTAACATCAGGTCCAACGCAGTAACCATTGGTCAGTAGGTTGGTCGTCCTTCTCTCTACCTTAAATCTTCTCTTCCTCAGAGTCTGATCAGACGTACAGTCGAGTGGTCGTGGTTCAGACTGGATACGCCAGTCTCCCACAGTCTCAGGTACATAATTACAGCACAGCAACATAATGAAACTACTTTATAGTCATTATTTGATTTTAATGCACTGTTATTGTTGTTGTTATGTAAGCTTGCTGACCAATGGGAAATATTTGAAGAAAGGAAAGAAGAAAGTCATGGTAGGGTACATTTTTTAAGCATATGTCACTGTTACTTTGTTGTTAATTTTTTTTTGTGACACACAAGAAAACTATGATACTGTATTATTATTGCAAGAATTTGCTTTACTCTGATCCATACTCTTCAAATAGACAGACAGATAGAGAGACATTTAGCAAACACACTCAAAAAGTGATGAACAAAAAGGAAGGTGACGGAGGAATTAAATAATCACTTCATGCAGAAATCGGCGAAAAACTTCTTTATATGGGTTTTTTGTGCGTCAATAAATGCAAATTCCTGTGTATTAATTTTGGAACCGGTGGAATTCAGCCGGTTTACGCAGCATCGAGATCCATTTCCTCTACTTATGTTACATAGTTGTATGAGTGGTACTTAAAAAAAATAATCAAATTAAGAGACAAATACACAAATGTTCTTGCATGAGGCCTTGTGTATTATACACAGAGGCCGAACCACAAAGCACAAACATAAAGGGGAGGCCGGCTGATGACTTTATAGTTACAAAGACTAAAAAAGGTACAAACTCTAAAAAGGTACAAACACCCACAAACTTTTTCTTGGTGTATATTGTGACCCCTCCCCTCTCTCAGGTGAACCAGCAAAATAATGTCGCAACAGACAATTAATGGTACAAACCTCAAAAAACCTTAAACCTGAACACATGCAAATAAATAATTAATACCAAAATTTGAGCATATTCAACAGACAGATGTTTCATGACTCTGTTGCGTTATTTATCGAATAAATAGATGAATGAGCATGCTTTATGAAATCAGTAGTCGCTGAGGCATAACTCATGTCAAATGGTCTTCACCGTTGAATGCTTACTACTGTGAGGTAAAGGGGGTGTCCCTCAGAAAACCCCCAGATGAATGTTTTTCATAAAAAAACACCATATTATTATGTTTGTGTACATATGCGTCTTTCTTTGTCTGCATATGTTTATGTACTACTGTGCTGCTTCAGGTGCTTTGTGGAGGGAGCACACGTACTGTGGTTCAGAGGATAGCCAGGCTCACAGTCACATCCCTCTGGACCCCAGCCTCCTCAGCCCCACTCTGGCCATATCAGGTGACACACGACACCCACAACAACCATGACACGTAACACAGGACGCGCTCCCTCTTTAGAGGGGTGTAATTATGCCACCAGGTGTGAGTGGGATTAGCCGTTACAAGCCGTTGTGCCTTAGTGACATCACAAGTGGGAGTGTCTACCCTGATGTACAATGGATAGATTATTCTACTACCCACCCAGTGAACTGTAGCATAAACTGCTTGTAATGGCTATTCACACTCACACCTGGTGGCATGATATCACCCCTTAAGCTTACCCTCATGATCTGTGTGGGAGAAGTAACGACGGTCTTAGGTTTAAGGTTTACTGCTCATTACAAACTTGACGGAGTTCCACTAAAAGGGGTCCCGGGGCCAGTAGGTTTCTAACTCATCCAGTTTCTTAACCTTAACCCCTGAAAGCATTTCCCAATATATATTCTACGTCACTTCCTACCAGACTTCCGGATGGAGCTGACGCTGTTCTACCGCGGGGAGCCGGTGATGGAGCTGACCTCCAGCAGCCCAGAAGGGTGCTTCATCCTGCAGGGCTGCGTGCCGCTGGGGAACGAGAGGATCTACGGGCCCTGCAGCGCTCAGCAGCTCTCCCTGCCCTCCCCGGCCTCGCTGGGCTCCCTGGAGCCCGGCGTGGCCCGGGCCCTGGGTCAGCTCCTGTCCCATCTGGAGAGGGGAGTGCTGCTCTGGGTGGCCCCGGACGGGCTGTTCATCAAGAGGTTCTGCCAGGGCCGTGTGTACTGGAGCGGGCCCCTGGCCCCGCACACCGAGAAGCCCAATAAACTGGAGAGGGACAGGACCTGCAAGCTGCTGGACATGCCCGTATTTGTAAATGGTAACCCAGTGTCTCTTTTGCTATACGTTGAACTTTGAGTTTAGTTTTATTATGATGATTTCTTTATGATAAGACATATTATTTTGAGTCATTTATTTAAATCATGGAAAGAAAATAATATGTATAGTATGAGTATTATATTTGCAAATATATTTTTTAAATATGATATTAATGTAACTCATCACAATAATAATACACATTAATCTAAATGTGTATGTCCTGTGTATGTCCACAGAGCTCCAGAACTATATGCAGAGGAAAGGCCCACAACCAAACTATGAGATTGATCTCTGCTTTGGCGAGGAGTATCCCGACGCTAAAGTTTCCAAAACGATGAAGCTGATAACAGTTCATGTAGGAAACAATCATACATTCACCATTTCACAATTGGAACGTAACTAACAAATTCTGGGATTTTTTAATGCAACACCAGGTAAAACAGTAGAGTTGCTGTTTCATCTAATACCACTAGATGTCACCATCATCACACATTTCAACACCGTGCTCCCTCCTTGTGTCATGGGTGAAGGTGGTGCCCCTGTTTGCCATGGAACTGTTGCAGCGATTGCAGCTAGAGCGGGTCGAGGCAGAACCGGACGTTCACACTCCCAAAGAAGCCAAGGATGAGATGTAAGGGGCCAGTTATCCAACTAGATGTAAGCTTCACAAGTTCACAACTACTCTCCAAGGAAATCCTTGATGTATTCCTAATAACCCAAGTATAACGTGACAGTTATACTTGGCAGTTGACAGTTCTGTGTAAAAGACAGAATCAAATAACTGAGGTCTGTTTGATATTAGATTTATGGTTGCTTGCTCTAATGTAAAGCAGTAGTGATACTAATGTGTGTATAATTTATATTTAGAGACTTTCTACATGCCAGCGATACAATATTAACAACATTCTTTTCATGTTATATTTAATCTTCTGAGTAAAGTTATTTTGAGTTAAGTGTGTTTAATGTTCTTAGTCTACTTATGAATTGTAATAATTTATGCAGTTCAATGCACTGGAACAATAATCAAGTATGAAAAATAAAATCACACCACCAAAATTAAATCTATAAAGCTATTTTTTATTTAATTCTAGCGAACATCATATAACAGATTCACCATTTAAAAAATATACATTTTATAGCTATAACATTTACAAAGAAAAAATCAACAGGTAAGGTGTTGTTCTTTTTAAGAATAAAAAAAAAAAAACTAAAGTGAGAAAGTGTGCTAATTCAGAGTAGATACCCGTATCTGAGTTTAAAATACTTTCATCGTTTTCCCTGCCTTCGTACATACAGTACATAAAACAAGCCGAGAGAGGAACAGAAGCGTACAGTACACAGGGGTCAAGAGTGTTCACAAAGCATCCTTTCCAACGTGTTAATAGCACCGGTACTCTTCAGCCAAGTGGTACTTTCTCAAACTTTCATCATTCGGATTTCCAAGGAAAAACACGGGGATGTGGGGTGGGGGGGAGGGGGGGAAGGGGAAGGGGTCTTGGTTGGGGGGGGGCATCGAGGCAAGGCAGGCCCTCACTGTGCGGTGTGGCCCCTGGGAGATTGTCTTGTTATGCGGCTCGTTTTCATTAGTGTTCTTCCCTAAGAGATCATGTTAAGAACATATTGGAGGGTAATGCCTTGGCGAACAGACGGCTTTGACGTGACCCGCTGTGGGGAGCGATACAAAAAGGCGAGTTTTTCTCGTTACATTCACCTTGCCTGCCCAGACCCACATACAGACATAGGCTCAGAAGCAAGAAAATTAAAACCAGAGAATGCACTGCGAAATTGACCGTTTAGCATATTTACTGTATTTAACATTTGAAATGTAATATATATATATATATATATATATATATATATATATATATAAATATACTATATATATTATATATATTTCTTTTTTTTCTTCATTTATATATCTGCACTTCTTCAATAGCATTTACAGTATTTAATAACACTGCCGGAAAATCGATACCCTGCAGAAAATACTGTCCGTAAGTAGGCATTTGGGACATCCATTACAAAACAGTGAACACAGACAAGTGCTTGATTGTCTTACTAAATGTCTCAGTGTGTCTCGGGGGAAGCCCACCCGCGGTACTCTACTGCTGCGCCCTACAGGTCTCTACCAAACTAAAGGGCAGGAAGGGAAGGGGAAGGGGTGGGAGAGAGAGAGGGGAAAGGAGAGAGGAGCTCACTTCCTAGGAATAGATACGACTGGACTGACTGAGTCTATACTTTGGGCAGCAGTGTCGACAACGATAAATTGCAAATGTTCAATTTCGTCTTTTTTTTCTTTTTCTTCCCTGCAACCCTGCCTTGAGGTCACTCCATTGTATGTCTTGTTGGGTGCAACAGAGACAAGGAGGGTGTGTGTGTGTGTGTGTGAGTGCGTGTGTTTGCTTGTGTGCATGTAGGCAAGCATCTTTATGTATGCATATGCAAGTCTCTACTGCCACTTCATTTGCTTCGAGCCTTGAGGTAAATCCAGGAGGCTTTCATCCCTTCCCGTCAGTTTCATGGCGTCTGGGGCCGACCAGCGCCTCTTGCGTGGCTGTTGCTGCACCTGAGCGGCAGGCGGTGCAGCGGGAGCAGGAGGAGGGAGTGGCGGAACAGTGGGAGGCGGATGGTTCTGGTGGTGGTGGTGGTGGTGTTGGTGGTGGAGGAGAGGCGGAGGAGGGGGCGGAGGGGGCATCTGCTCCCTAGGGGAACTGCTGCTGCTGCTGCTGCTGGACTCTCCTCCGGCGCTGGAAGAGGGGTGGCTGCGGTGGGCCCTGGAGCTGGAGCGTGAGGTGGCGTGTGTCCGGTGGGCGGGCGGGGCGGGCGTGGGGGTCAGGGCGAGGCACACGTCCCCCTCGGCCAGCTGCCGGCAGGGCAGGCCGTAGAGCTGCGCGGTGCGCGGCGGACAGCACGACGACCAACCCCGGTCGCGCACAAAGAAGGGATACTCCTCCAAGACTTTCAGTAACTCCTGAAACAGACAGCACACGCACGGTGCGCTTTAACAACAAGGCCACAATTTTCACGATAACGTTGGTGTCATACTTACAAGACCAACGTCCGTGTGTTATCTGGTGTATGTTTCCATTAGCTATTTTGGGCCACGCCGATAACAACAATAAGCACCAGTCAAATTGAGAAGTCACAAGCCTTTGCAATACTGACCTGAGTGTTGCGGTCGTTGAGGTTAACCTGTAGGTGATTGAAGCCATGTGCGTTGCCAGGGGCGATGAGTAGCACGGTGCAGGTGCTGAGGTGAAACTCTGGGGAGGTGTCGGCGCTCCTCAGGAAGTCCTCCGTGCGAAGCTCCTCCACGCGCTTCAGCCGCCCGCTGGCCAGCTCAATAAGGGAACCCTTAGTGAAGTGAGGTAGGAAGGCAGGGGGGGGTGGCTGAGTGGCAGGGGTCGAGGCCTGATGACCCTCCCTCGCTCTGTTTCTGTCCCGCTCTCGGATCCTGTCCCGAGTCCGCCGCCTCTCGTGCTCTCCGTCCCGCTCCGCGTCTTTCCCCTCTCGTTCTCGTTCTTTGTCGTGGCCCCTCGCCCGCTCGGCCTCGTTCTCCCTGAGCCTCTCGCTCTCGGCTGCGTTGTGCTCCCTCTGTCTGAGGGCGGACAGGGACTCTCGCTCTCTGTCTCTCCCGTGGTCGGGCTCCTGCTCTTTCTGTGACCTGTCGTGATTGCTGGGCAGGCGGTGGGAGAAGAGAGGGGAGCTGCCCATGCTGTGTTGCCTGAGGCCGGGCTCCTTGAGCGGGGTGTACAGCGGTGTCTCTGAGGGGGTGTAGAAGGGAAAGGCCTGGGCCTGAGGCTGGAGGCCGCTCTGCTGCACAGAGCCCAGAGAGTAGTAGATCTGGGCCTCCGCCGGGGGGACGCCCAGGGCCTCCAGCAGGCCTCCCCTCTCCGCCCTCGGGTCGGGCCCGAGGTGGTTGGGACTGGCGGAGAACAGCCCGGGGCTGGTCTTCAGCATCAGGTTGGAGTCCTGCAGCGAGGAATGTATCTCGGGGCTCTCCTGAGGCAGGGAGTTAGGGAAGAACACTCCCCCGGAGGGGGCGCGGCCCGACAGCTCCTCCTGCTGCCTCCTGCCGCCGTTGGCGTGAGGCCCGTGGGGACTGAGGTTTATCCTGGTCCTGTCATTCACATAGTCCCCTGAGAGGGGGGGCAGCCTGGAGGTAGAGGCGGTCCTGCTGCCCGGCCCGTCCAGCCCGTTGGGCCGCTTCACCAGGTACCGGTCCCGGGCGTCGGCCAGGCCGGCGTCAGGCGGGAACAGTGGAGGGTGGCTGAACAGCTGGGGGGGGGAGAACAGGGGCGAGCTGTAGTCCCGCTGGCCGCTGTTGAAGTAGGACCACATCTCCCGGGTGTCGCTTGGGTAGGGGGTCTTAAAGGACGGCGAGGAGGCGGCCGAGGTCTGGGGCGCCTGCAGCGACAGCGCGCCGTCGCCCCGGAGCCACCTGGAATGGTTGGACAGCGGGGAGGAGAGAGGGTCGTCCCGCCAGGAGGGCGAGCCGGACCCCCTCCTCTCCCCCACGTGCCCCGGGAACAGGGGTAAGGGGGACGGGTACGGGACGTGCCATGGCAGGGGCAGGGGGACGCTGGGCGCGGGGATGGGTAAGGGCGGGGGGGAGGTCAGGACGTGGCGGTTCTGTTTGATCAGCAGCCGGCCGCCGCCGTCGTTGGGGTCCCTGCCCCCCTCCCCTCGGGCCCCGCCGGGACGGCTCCGCACGGGAACGGGCGGCTTGAAGTCGTCGGCGGGGGGGGCGTGCTGCTCCGCCGATCCTTGCCGGGACTCCCTCTTCTTGGGAGGGAGGCACTCTTTGCCGCGGTCGGGGCTGGGATTCATGGATGGGCTCCAGCGATGGTGGGGGGCCCCCGTGTGTGTAGGGGTGACGGCTAGGTCACATGGGCCTCACGGGAGAAGGAGGGGCGCGGAGAGAGGGGAGGGCCGCCGCGCCGCATCCCGGTTCGGAGCGCCGCTCGATCCTCAGCGATGTGAAGGGCCTCTTACCTACGAGAGAAGCAGAGGAGAGGCACAGTGAGGGGCCGGGAGGCACAGTGAGGGGCCGGGAGGCACGGGGAGGGGCCGGGAGGCACAGGGAGGGGCCGGGAGGCACAGGGAGGGGCCGGGAGGCACAGGGAGGGGCCGGGAGTTACAGGGAGGGGCCGGGAGGCACAGCGGGGAACCCGCGGGTCGTGGGCGGGCAGAGCGCGCCAGAGAGGACCAAGGGCGGGAAAGGCGGAGAGAACCGAGAGGAGGGAATGTGTGAAACGCGCAGAGGGAAAAATGGACAGTCTGTCAGGTTCTGGTGTCGTCTGTCGTGCGGACTGTCAGCTGCCAGTATGGTCAGACAAACACAAACACTGTGTTGAGTCAGACTGGGGAGAGGGTGACAAGGGATTGGGTGCTCCTCGCTCAAACAGTTTGAGCCTCAAAGTGTTGGAACTCTTGGGTTTATGATAGCTATATAGTTAATTAGTCATTATCTATGTGCACTGCGGTGGCTGTGAAACTACCCAGCGCACTTTTCTCATTCAAACACATTCAGCACAACTCCCACAAGTGTGCTAAAAATACATAGCATATTGAGCAGCCGCTGAAGTTCATAGGCAATGCAGTATGGATGTGAAAACACACACACACACACACACACACACACACACACACACACACACACACACACACACACACACACACACACACACACACACACACACACACATACAAGCACACACAGGCATCACGCACCATGGCCCAGCGGGAGATTCTTCATCTCTGAGTCTCGGAGGAAGATTGGAATATGTAGATGTGTGTTGTTTTTTTTCACCACTTTCATGAGCCACCCCCTCTCACACAGCCCTGAGGTATTCTTCATGTCCTATATGAGCGTACTACTAGCATCAGTGCATACTCTCTCTCCCCTGCCTCTTTGCTCTCTCTCCCTCCCCCCCTCCCCTTACTCGCTCCCATACACACATTAGCACAGCAACAGACGTACACAAATTATCCCACCGGCTGAATCCACGGCTTCATACTCCCTCAGCGATAGGCAAAGCTGGTCACCACCCACCTAAAATGTGACAGAAATACTGCAGTAAGCGGCACCCGTTTGAGTCTGCTGCACCTGACATGCCTATGCATCTTTATTAATACTCGCTACAGTGGGACTTGTACCCTAGCAGGCGACTCTCTCATAAGATGATGTATTGGCCTATATTTCTGCAAGGATGTGTTTTGTTGTCGGGAGTGTATCGTTTAAGCCGTATCACTTATTCGCCATTCATCTTCATTATCTCCTTTTATTGTTTTTAGGAGGGGGGGTGTTTTAAGTCGGTGTCATGTGGAGCAGAGACACCAGTGTTTATTATTGTATAATGATGTATGAAATCCCCCTCCCCCCCACTGCCCCGATTCATAAGAATCCTAAATCTTGTTCCGCCCGGTTCCTTGTTCAGGGTGCATGTGTTGATGTACTCGTCTCCCCCACCGTGGCGCAGCGATCGCACTGATGCCTCAGTCTCATTGATTGCAAAGTGTGGGGGTGTTAAACTTAATTTCTATTCCCAAGGTTGTAAGTGAGCTGCTGCTTTGAAATGACGGCTGCCACCGTTTTTAGCAGCCTAGCTGTTCCCTCCGCCAGGCAGCCCGCGCACATATCCACACACACAAACGCGTGCAGTCTGTGTGTGCACAGACAGAACTTCTTCAACTCTTTACCGTCTAACTACCACGCTGTCACCATGGTAACTGTGTCCACACACTTAGTGGGTTCTGAAAAGGTTTGAAAAAGGTTGCTTGAGGATAATTGATGGTTGTTGTTGATTTACGTAGTACTTGTAATGCTAAGTGACTGAGCTAATTTTCCAATGTTGTTTTTCTTAGATCACCACTTATGCACAATCTTGGAAACCAAACTTAATGATTTATTTTCCCCAGTTGACCTACATTCATTCACCGCAATACATGTTAAAGAGTTATGGAATCTCTTTTATCATAATAAAGGCATGTAAAGTAATTCCATCTGTGACATTTAATTTATTACATAAAGTCTAAATAAATGTAATTAGATTAAATACGCAATAAATATTATGGATGCATTACCTCTCTTACTGCCACATTTAACACCATTCTTCAAGCTTTTTTGTTGACAGTTAAAACCACTAGACCCGACGCAGATTTTTTCCCTGGTTTAGATTGCTTTATATGGAGTGTGGATATCTAATATCTTTACAACTTTACCTTGGGTTGAAGAGATAAACACACGATGGATCAATCAACGGGTCTTAAATTAAGTGTTAAGTGTGTGGCTTTATATACTTGTGTTGCAAACAAATACAGCAATCAATTGCATACCAAAATAGTGTAAGTTAAACATCCACCGAACATTTAGGTCTCTACAAAAATTGTTCAGATACTTTTTTTGTGGCACACGATTTATTAACTTTTTCTCTCATAAGATATAACACAATTACGTGTCCTAATTTATTTTAATACTTGTTTTCTCTTACAGGAAATGCCTGCATCCTAACCCTCGATATCCTTTTTTATTAAATTATTTTATTGCAAATTACTAAACATCCAAAGATAAAAAATAACGTCTGCCCTTTATTGTCATGAAGACAATTAATTAAATTGATTAATTCTCATTCAATTTTTTTTTAATTACTTTGCTACTTTGGACCATTGTTGATATGTAAAAGTGTGTGGGGGCGCGTTTGTGTGTGATAGTGTGTGTGTGTGTGTGTGTGTGTGTGTGTGTGTGTGTGTGTGTGTGTGTGTGTGTGTGTGTGTGTGTGTGTGTGTGTGTGTGTGTGTGTGTGTGTGTGTGTGTGTGTGTGTGTGTGTGTGTGTTTAAATATGCCAACTCATTGACTCACTGCGACAGGTCGGCCTATCCTTATTAGTGATTCTATCTCATCATCATGTGAATAGAAGCTGTATTTCACCCACACTTAAGCTACAGTCTACGGACAAAAAGCGTCTTGTCGATACAAACAAACAACTCTAAGCGCACTGTTTATGTAAATGATTCAGATCTCTGCTACAGCGCACACACTCCATCTAAAGTTCAGTGTGCAATTGAAAGAGGCCGACAGTCTAAAGGGACTCTGACATTAAACAAAGTGCTGTTTTTCTTCTGGCTGGGCAACCTTCCACTGCCCTGCCTGCCATGCAGAGTGGAATCCCCTCCAAAGGAGAATCCTTGGAAGCTTACGACAAGAGGGAGAGAGAGAGAGAGAGAGAGAGAGAATGTGTGTGTGTGTGTGTGTGTGTGTGTGTGTGTGTGTGTGTGTGTGTGTGTGTGTGTGTGTGTGTGTGTGTGTGTGTGTGTGTGTGTGTGTGTGTGTGTGTGTATGTGTAAAATATACCAATTTCATCTCGTAATATGTAGTCGTAATACTATATTACCTATAGGTTACAATAGGCAACTCATTTTGTGATGTTAAGCCTAACCACCACGGTTTTCACTAAGCCTATGACTAATAACATCTGATAATGCGCTCCAGTTTTCGATAGAAGTGGTGCGGAGAGACACAGAAATAGAATACAGCAACGTTTTTTTTGTGTTTCCCACATAAATAAACACAAAGGGTTTTCACATGATTTCTAGGAGCAACCACCAAGTGCGGTTGAACAGTCTACTAAATAACAAGTTGTCCAGGGTTTTATCGTCACAGTATTTGTTTTTTATAATTATTAATTACATGCTTGTGTGTGTTTCTCTACTATTTTGTTGATGAGTTGGGCTCCAGGCAATTCACTTTTTCTTTGTAGGTCTTAATATATTCTTGGCTCCTGAGAATATGTTCTATCTCCCACCTCTCACAAGGAGAGGTGGGAGAGAGAGGTCAGAAGCAGTACATAATTCATTTTCTTGTTTTGTTGCTTTTTTTCTGTTTGTTATGCATACATAGTAGAGCGTAATTTCTGCGAGTTGCTTATGGTTATCGGGTTTAAATAGCAAACTTATTGTTTAAACATGCTCAATTATGTATCTCAATTTGAACATTAATATTCAAACCTTAATTTAGCTGCGTTCATCAGTGGTTGAGACATCCTTTGTAATCAATTTCTACCATCAATAATTTAATCAAAAACGTGCGTATAAATACCACAAATCTGCTTTGATTACCACACTTCAAAACAACCAGCAATATTCTATGCATATCCAAACATACATTTATCAACATTTATACAAATATGGATGCTACTACAAAAAAGATCATTCAAGCAATAAAACCAATTGACCTCGGTTTAAGGTAAACAACAAAAGAAGCAAAACTATTATGATACCGTTCAGAATTAATTATTTTTACAGAGAAATCTAGAAACATCTGACTCTGCACTAAGTCACTGAAAAAAATCACTATGTGCCTCGCAGCCTCCTCCGCTCTTGTCTCCAGACAAATCTTTAAGTGCTCGCCATCTGCTCCCAGTCAAAACACGTCTAAAGACAAAGTCTGCCTCGACCCTCACAGCGATCAAACCCAACCACCACTTTATCAACCGTCCATCAGCTTAAGAAGCGACGAAGGAAAGTGATGTAGCAATTCATCAGCTGTCAGTGTTGTCTCCCCGGTTTTTAAAGCCTTCTAGAGCACGTGGACTCAAGGACGGCTTGACAGGTGGACGTAGTTGCTTGGGGTCTGAATGGGCCCCCCCCCCCCCCCCCCCCCGAGACTGACCTTAGTCCCAGCATCTCGGCCATTCATACTCCAGAGCTGCTGCTGCTGCTGCTGCCACAGGTTCCGGCCCGCGGGGCTGTGAGCCCAGGTACCGCACGAGGGCCGCTGCGTCCAGCCTGGGGCACCTGGTACGACACGCTGGAGGTAACGGCAGCCTCCAGCCCAAAGAGTGCCTCTGATCCGCCCGGGTGTGAACAACACGAGCAGGGCGATGTGGAGTAGTGAGAACGCGCGCCGGCACTGTGTTTGTTTGTGTGTGTGTGTGTGTGTGTGTGTGTGTGTGTGTGTGTAAAGTTTGGCTGCCAAAGTGCATGTGTGGAAGCACCTGCTTCAGACTCTGTCTCTCTTTGTTTCTCACTCCCTCTCTCTCTCTCTCTCTCTCTCTCTCTCTCTCTCTCTCTCTGTCTCTATCTCTCTCTCACGCACTCTGTTTGTGTGTGTGCGTATGTGTTTGTGTGTGTGTGTGTGTGTGTGTAAAGGACTGAGGAAATGAGTAATATCGAGCAGTGAGAAACATATCTGGTATGCAGAGCCACACAGGCAGACCAGTTGCTCTTACCGCCCACTCGACTTACTCACTGAGGGATGCACACACACACACACACACACACACACACACACACACATGCATATATGTTGAGAGTCTAACAGTGTGCAGAAGACATGAAGGTTGATAAGAGTGGGGAGGACGGGGGGGGAGGGAGACAGTTGCTGAGAGGACACGGGGAGGAGGCTCATCCCACACACACACTCTCACACGCAGGCTCCGCCGATGCCTCTGACTCAAAACCTAAGTATACACGCAAAGAGAGACAGAAACACAGCATATAAATATACTCCTTTTCGCTCCCGAGCTGCGCACACACACACACACACACACACACACACACACACACACACACACACACACACACACACACACACACACACACACACACACACACACACACACACACACACACACACACACACACACACACACACACACACACACACACACACTTCATTATTTATAAATTACTATG
>NC_079412.1:17209006-17216506 GCF_026213295.1 Gadus chalcogrammus
AGAACCTTTGTGCTGCACTTCAAGGCAACACAGTCTGAGGTCTCTCAAATCCCCGCCCGGCCCGATCCAATAGATGACCTCACCTCATTCGCACAATTCTTATCATCGGGCTCCACGCATAAAAGGCACCGCTGAATACCACGCTGGAAATATTATTTCCCATTGCCAAACTACATTTGTGTGGGTATTATGGAGTTTGTTTTCTTACTGTGAGGGAAAAAAGGGAGAGCCCCAAATTCCACTTCACCTCTGACCCCGGACCTCTCTGATGCAAGTTTAATCAAACCTAAAAGGGGAAGCACCTGCGGCTTCTGTTCTCACAGGGATCAAACCAAAGTGCAGTTTGATTAAAAAAGCATCAAAAGGAAAACGCAAAATAACACGTCACCGTACAGGCTCAGCACAGGAAGGTTACACATGCAGTCGTGCTCCGTTTGAGAGTGGCCCTGGCTCCGCAGGACGCTTCCCATGTGATCCTCTCTCCGTCAGTACACTGACAACAACAGCGGCTTCGCCATGTTATCCGGGCACCGGCGTCTCACCGAGTGATCGGCTCGCTGGCCTGCCCGCCGACGCCGGCGAGAGTACGGCCCTGATTGAGTGCTGTAGCGTGGGCGTAAGTGGTGGGAAGCTGGAGTTGAGAGGTGGCTGAACCCCCGTCGCGGACACGGTAGATGAGGTATGGTGAGGAGGAGGAGGAGGAGGAGGTGGAGGTGAAGGAGGCTACATCCATATATTGGAAGGGGGGGGCGGGGGGGTCAAAGTCCAGGCTAAGGCACTAGGCATCGGTACAGAGTGAAAGAGGACACACACACACAAACAAACAGACACACACACACACACACACACACACACACACACACACACACACACACACACACACACACACACACACACACACACAAACACACTTTGTGAACTGACGGTTCCGGATGTCGACTGCATGTGTTTGTGCACTGGTGGACGCTAGACGCTCCCGAGCGCATAGGTTAGGACCCTCGGGGGGTTGAGGGTGAGGCAGTGCAAGAGACACCTCTATATGCGCTATCCAAACACACGGCCCTCCGTAGTGCCTTGGAAAGCAAGGAATCCAATGCAAAACCATTCAAAGGACAATCCTGAAAGGGTGCATGCTGCAAGATCGACTGTACAATCCCATGCAGCTCCGCTTGTGAGCCAGCCCAGCCGTGGATTCACATCGCTCGTTAGAAAGTTCAAGCCACTGCAGCCGACGGACAGCACTTCTCCTTAGGCCAGTGTCCCTTAGGTGTTAGTGTTATGTAACTGTGGCTGATTAAGGAATGTTATGTATCTGTTGCAGATGTGCACAAGATGAGTGCGGAGCGTCGACTATTGAATGTTAATTACAGATTCTAGATGTATAATGTGTGTGATCACATCCTCGCCCTCTTTCTCTCCCTCCCTCCTTTCAGTCTCACTCCTCTTGAAAGGTGTCGGGGAGCAGGGGGAGAGCACTGCGATGTAAAGCTGTCAACACAAAGGGAGGGGTGTGTGTGTGTGTGTGTGTGTGTGTGTGTGTGTGTGTGTGTGTGTGTGTGTGTGTGTGTGTGTGTGTGTGTGTGTGTGTGTGTGTGTGTGTGTTGCGCTCCATTAGGGCGGCTATCAGTGAGCACATGCTTTTTGCATTTGCACATGACTCCAGGGCTGTATGTATCCATACACAGTATGTCTACAGTACAGTATATAGAATGCACTGTATGTTTTTTGTGTGACCGTCAGTGTGTGTAGTTGTGTGTGTTTGTGCGTGTGTGAGTGCTTGCAAACGTCTCTGCCTGTCCGCGCGCATGTGAACGCAGGCCTGTGTGTGAAGCTGTTGGAGGAGAGGAACAGCAGGGTGTGAAAGAGGACTGTGATAATGACAGGCCATGCATTATGTAACATTCACATTGCATAAGGCGCATTTGACATCCACATGCATGCACCCTTATACCATGTTCCACATTTTGCCCCCTTAATGTATTCAAGTTCCTCTGAACAGACAACATAAGGCGATTTTGTCCGTACATGTATGGACAGCGTGGACAAAGTCACACCACGCTTCCAATCAAGGGGTTTCTAGGTGGGTGTCAGTCGAGCTTCTGAAGGATGGGTTTCCGCAGAGGGTGGGGGGATGCTCTTCAACGGGCGCACATGTAAACAGCTTTGATGTAACGGTGCGTCCGTACATGGAGGCCCGTCGTTTGTGAGAGCGTGTGTGCGGCGAACGAGCCTGCTCATTAGCGCTCAGGTTCTGTGTGCTGTGGGCACACTGAAACAGTTACGTTCATGCACAGCATCAGACACATCATGCATAAACACACACACACACACACACACACAGATCTGTCAGAGTGTGGCTGGTGACCGGTTGCCGGTTTGCCGGTTGCAAACAATGCCGACAGATCGGGGCGCTGGAGTAGCGAACAAGTGCCCTGCGTTGGTTCAACAGTCCATCGACTGAGGTTCCTGAAGTGCAAATAAAAATTCATATTTCACTCGTGTTGTTCTTGACCCGACAGCGAGCAGCATTTCAACCCCGACTGACTCCTAGATAAAAAAAGATGAACCGCTCCGTGATGTAGACATATATTTATTCTGTGTGAGTTGAGGAAGAGCAATTGCCACCCCCTCATCCGCAGCAAACCCCCCTAATGCCGCCAGCTTATACACAGGCACACACACACACACACACACACACACACATGCATTCAAATTCATATCGATACAACACACTGATCCGGCAAATATCAGTCAATGTCATTCCGCTACTACTCACAAAGTTACTCACTCTGTCTCACCCACTACACTTTCTAAAGCCCACAAACAGGAAATGAGCTCCCTGTGTTCTATAGGCTGCATCATGTGGAGTTAAAGACATGAGGTAGCTCTGTGAGTGTGAGATAGAGGGAGAAAGAGAGAGAGAGAGAGAGAGAGAGAGAGAGAGAGAGAGAGAGAGAGAGAGAGAGAGAGAGAGAGAGAGAGAGAGAGAGAGAGAGAGAGAGAGAGAGAGAGAGAGAGAGATTCTCACAGCCCTCCTGCCTCCTGTGTGTGCCTGACTCCATGCATGAGTGTGTTCCTGTAAAAATAGACCTCTTAAAGGGCCAGCGGCCACTCAACCGTCTCCCACAAGAGGCCTGTACTGCTTGACAGAGTGTGGGACTGTACCTTTATAAAAGAGGAAAAAAAGAAAGAGAGACTCTGAGATTGACAGCAAGAGAGCGAGAGTGAGCGGGTGAGTGAGAAAGAGAGAGAGAGAGAGAGAGAGAGAGAGAGAGAGAGAGAGAGTCAGTGAGAGAGCGGGGGTCTGGCTGAACATAGTTTATTCATTCATTCAGGAGGATTGTGATATGTATATATATATAAATAGGCGACATTACCAGGGACATTACAAATGTTATTATATATATATTTATATACTGCATATATATATATATATATATATATATATATATATATACAGTATATAAATATATACATTTGTAATGTTCATGGTTCCCCCTTAGAGATGGTGATGAATTAAGCAGAGGCTTTCTGCTTGTAGACCTGCAACCATACACGCGTGGGGGTTTGACGACAGCTGACTACAGCATTAGCCCAGAACCGGCGCACACACACACACACACACACACACGCACACACACACACACACACACACACGCACAGCACGCACGCACGCACGCACACACACACACACACACACACACACACACACACACACACACACACACACACACACACACACACACACACACACACACACACACACACACACACACCTCACCGACACACTGCTCTAAGCTAACGTACCCCCCCCTCCCCAACCCCCCGGTGCTCAACTTTGCCTCGTCATGCTACTAACAAGGGCAAATCCATACTACAAAATGGCCACCACAATTAAACAACAACAAAATAAACATTCAAACACTGAAATGGCAAAACTATTCCAATTCATGTACTAGTTTGGGAGCCTGATTCCCACACTCCAATAAAATATACACTATCCGACAATACTATGATGTTGTCAAAACAAAAATTTACTCATTTCTCATCCTTCCTGTCGAGGGAAATGTAAGGAGAATATTTTGGTTTGTGCCCCAAACCTGTCAAGATCTTTTTTTAACATGAGAACCACTTGAACCTGTGCGAGGAGCTGTGATCTCCCTCTGCTATGGGGTGTTTGAGTCACTGCACAGCAATCATGATCAAGTATGCAAAGAAACCTATTAAAAAAGCCAGGCTTGTAGAGAACGGAGCGGCTTGTGTTGAAGCTCCCTCGCAGAAGAACCTTCTACAAATTGGGTCTCTTTCAGACACAGGGGCATCTAGGGCCACACACACACACATCAGAATGCTGTGGAAAGCATTGACATGCAAATTACAAATTGTGCCCTATTTGACTTGTATAACGAGTGGTCTGCCTTGTGTTTTCATGTGTGATGTGTGTGTGATGTGCGCACCCACCCACACACACACACACACAACACGCACACACACGCTGAACACAGCAGCAAATGAAAAAAAAGGCATTCACCTGCTACATCCTCCCACTGAGTACCCGACTGCTGTCATTATAGTCATTCCCAGAGTCAGCGCCACCCACCACTCTCTCTCGCTTTCTCTCTCGCTCTCTCCTCCATTCTCTCTCTCGCTCTCTCCTCCTTTCACTCTCTCTCCTCCTTCTCTCTCTCCTCCTCCTCCTCTCGCCTCCTTTCTCTTTCTCCCTTTCTTTCTCTTTCTCCTTCTCTCTCCCTCCCCCCTTCCATCTCTACACCCCCCCCCCCCCCTCTTTCTCTCTCTCTTTCTTTTTTCCTCCCTTTCTCTCTATCTTCCTTTCTAGTCTAGGTCTCTCCCTTTCCTGGTATTTTCACCCAAGGAAAAGTAACCCCCACACCCGCAACCCCCCCCCCCCCCCCCCCCTGTCTATCTCTGGACAAGCTCTATTTCGGCCCACTGCTCTGCTCTAATTCGGAGGGTCCGGATCTTCCAACGGACGTATGTGACAAACTACTACACCTGTCTGTTCCTCGCACTCACACGTACAAACACACAACATGCATCCACAAGCAAAAGCTGACACAAACACTTTTACAGACATACACACACCTCTACACACACCTCTACACACACACACACACACACACACACACACACACACACACACACACACACACACACACACACACACACACATACACACACACACGCAAACACACACACACACACACACACACACACACACACACACACCACACACACACACACACACGCACACACACACACACACACACACACAAACACACACACACACAAACACACACAACACACCACACACACACACACACACACACACACAACACACACACACACACACACACACACACACACACACACACACACACACACACACACACACACACACACACATCTTTATGCACACGAACAGATGCAGACACATGCTTACACAAATGATTGTCATACATAATCAATACAATGAGACATTTATGGCCACAGCAACTTCCAGAACCAGTTGAGCACTGTTCAGAGACTCTTTGCATGTTGTTAACTCTCTCATTTATACACATTTCACCTAACACATATCACAAATACACGCACACACCCACACACAACCACATACACTTACACACACCCACACACACACATTATTGTGCTTGTGCTTGCATACACACACACACACACACACACACACACACACACACACACACACACACACACACACACACACACACCACACACACACACACACACACACACACACACACACACACAAACACGCGCACACACACGCGCACACGCACACACACACACACACACACACACACACACACACACACACACACACACACACACACACACACACACACACACACACACACACACACAAACACACACACACACTATTGTGCTTGTGCTTGCATGAATACATAAACACACACACAAACATACACACACACACACACACACACACACACACACACACACACACACACACACACACACACACACACACACACACACACACACACACACACACACACACACACACACACACACACACACATACCTACTGACTCGCAAGCACACGCACACACCCACACATCCACACACACACACACAGTCACCGACACAGACAAATGGAGGAAGCCGTGGAGTGACATACCTCAGTGTGTGGCGGTGCGTAGTGAGCAGCAGAGGGTGTGCTCATTGGCTCCGGCAGCAGCCGCGGCAGGCGTGTAAGAATATCCAGTTTAGGGAATGCTGAACGTCTTTACCACCACTGTCTCACTTCTTCCTCTTCTTCCTCGTCCTCCCCTCTGCTGTCTCTCTCTCACTCTCTCCCTCTCTCGCTCACGCGCTCTCTCTATGTATCTATTGCTCACTATCACTTGTTCGTCCCTCCTGTGTTACTCTCTCTCTCTCTCTGCCTCCTCTCCTCACACCCTGCCCGCCTGTTTGCTCTCTCTCCCTCTCTCTCTCTCTCTCTCTCTCTCTCTCTCTCTCTCTCTCTCTCTCTCTCTCTCTCTCTCTCTCTCTCTCTCTCTCTCTCTCTCTCTCTCTCTCTCGCTTTCTCTCTCGCTCTCTCTCTCTCTCTTACTCACACTCTCTCTCTCCCTCTCTCTCTCACTCACTCTCTATCTCTCTTGCTCTCTTTTTCCCTCTCTTTCTCTTTGACTACACTCAGTCACCAGCCAGCTCTCTCTGTACGATAAAAAATCCCTCCCTCTTGGCTTCCCTGTCTCTGACACCCTGCTTCTTGTCCTGCCTCACAACTCCAGATCATCCCTTCTAAGCAACTCCTCTAACAGACTCACTATCCCTTCCCAGCCGATTCTTACTCCTGTCTAATGTGCTGACTCCCTCTCTCTCTCCTCTCCTCTCTCTCTCTCCCCCTCTCTCTACCTCCCTCTCTCTGTGAGAGTGTATAATTAGACAGAGCTCAGTGGTAACAGAGCCAGGCTCATTGTAGGAAGCCTTAGCGTTGCTGCCGGGCGGCTCGTGTTTGGCTGATAGCCCAGCAGCTTCGCTCATTAACCTCCCCGGAGCTGGGGAATGGATCTGCCCATGGTGCTCTGCCATTGGACAACAGCATTAGTCCCTGGGCCAATCCCCAGCCTGGGAAGTGCTTGTTAATGGTGTACTGCTGGAGATACGGGCAAAGTCAGCTGAGGCAGCCCAAGTGTTTCAGTGAGGTTTAAATGTTACATTCACCCACTTAAAAACAGATGGAGTTTGTTGACTTTTTATTCCAGTGCAGTGGGAATCATGCAACGCTTTATATAAAACGCTGTACTGCACTTGTTGACACTTAGCTGTACATTAAAAACAGCTATACAATATGAGCCAAATAAATAATTGAAAGGACCCTTTTAGCTCAATCACTTGTTCATAATCGTCCTCCCTGCCGGCGTCATGTGCCTCCCGCTGCTGGAGCAGAAGAAGCCCTCCGAGGGCCGATCACACGTCTCTGTTTGGAGCGATGGG
>NC_079412.1:17236506-17356506 GCF_026213295.1 Gadus chalcogrammus
TACTCACATACACACAAACACACACTCACACATATATCATGTAAGCAATACATCTCTTGATGTTATTGCGGGCTGTTTCATGAGCAACAGCCCAGAATAACATGAGGGTATGTGTACATATGTGTATGTTTGCATGCATGCAAAACAGAGTGTGCGGGCCTAAAAAATAGATTTCACCTTCCAACAAATCTCTCTCACGCACACACACACACTCCCTCTCTAGACCTTAATTGAGAGACATAATTAGTATTGTTTGGCAACAGAGCTTTCCTCATAAAGGCTATTAATATGACCTGCATTTCCGGATCTCTCAAGGTCCCAATAGATAATGAGTTTACCAGCACATTCCTGAATACCTTAACGCCTAATTATACCTATGAGGTATAATTGAGCATGTGGGTGTGGGTCTGAATTCTCAAGAATTAAGTTGCCGAAACTGATGAATCATTGCAAATGATCAAACACTAAACAAATAGTACCATACCAACCGGCAGACCTTCTGCCAAATCTGTTGAAATGTGTGCTGGTTGTTGTATGGTGTGATTGGGTGCGCCTTGTTTTGCTTCTTTCTATTTCCTGGTTCGTTATTTTATAATGATCTTCATTGTATTGCAATCAAATTATTGACTCATTCAACACATACTATTATAGCAATGGTAGATGGTAAACACAAACACACACAAACACACTCACACTCATACAGAAGGCCTTAGCTTACAAGGCCTCCAACTCCTTACCCCTAGGGTGAAACAAAAGGTATTTCGAGTCTATACACATAGTCTCTTGGGTCTCTCATGCCGTTTATATTCCCACCAAGCTCACTGGGAAGCAACGCAATGAGACTAAACTATGTTTAAATGCTAAAAGGGTATTTCAAGCTATGCCCTCATGAAAATATCTCAGGGAGAAGATGGTGACTGTAGCAGCACTCCCAGTAATCGGCTGGAGAGAGGGGTGTACCTCCCATATGCCGCTCTGATTGGGACAGGCCATCTTGGAGTGTCTAAATTACATTGGCTTTTATGCGACCAGACAAACCTGCAAGACTATTCAAACTGGAGAACTTTTGACTTAAAAATAATGACAGCGTGAGAGAGAGAGAGAAATGGTGAGAGAGAGAAAGAGAAAAGTACTTCGGAAAGGAGACAGAGGCAGATATAGAGACGCAAACACACATGTACTCAAGTGCAATATAGAGTATAGGGTGGAGATGAGGTTTACATAATGTGCATTCCAATCATTGTCAACACAAGGCTGAGCCCCTGCTGCACACACACACACACACACACACACACACACACACACACACACACACACAACACACACACACACACACACACACACACACACAGGTAACCCGCTTCCCAATGTGCCGGGTTCCAGGTACGAATCACACGTTAAAAGAGGGTTAAGCCACACTCTGCATTTATTGCAATGATCTCCGACAGGGAACACAATCACTATCTATAGGGTCTCCGTGAGCCTCTAGTCCATCGTGGTCTCGAGTGCTTCCTTCTTGCCACTGGCTCCCGTTCTTCCATCTCGTCCCCGTTTCGTGCTCCTGTTAAGACAGCTACCCGGGACTTTCACCCCTCAGGCAAGCGTGCCCCTATCTCGCTTGATTGGGGGGAGAGGAAGTGATGCTCCTCTGGCGCCAGGTTAGTGGTGCGGCGTATACCGCCCGTCACCCACTAAACCACTACCCACACTATTAAACCCTTGAAAATCTGGTGAAAGTACATGCATAGTTAAACAAAAAAGAAGAAAAAAGACTGCATTCGCAATGAGAGGAAATAACATAAGGACCCAATAGCATTACACACAATGAAAGTAAAACTTCAAGTATGTTTAGGTTATTCTGGCACATAATTTGTTCAACCTGGCTAAAACATTTATGCAAGAATTAAACAAAAGGATCACTAGTGATCCTTTTTATTATAAAAATAATACTAATCTTGAAAATAGTCCCAGAAGTTGTCCAGCGGTCGTTTTGTCCCACACAAAAGTGTTTCTTCAAGGATTGATTCAGCCATAGTCCAGGTTACAACACTAAACCCCGGACCCGCCCGGGCCGAGGTTTAAGGGGCGGGATGCCACAACACACACACACACACACACACACACACACACACACACACACACAACCACACACCAACACACACACACACACACACACACACACACACACCACAAAACACACACACACACACACACACACCACTCTCACACACACACACACACACACACACACACACACACAACACACACAACACACACACACCACACACACCACACACACACACACACACACACACACACACACACACACATACTCACAAACACACACATACAAGGGAAATTGTCAGCTTGGAGCTCAGTGGGAGTGGGCTCAGAGCATGACAAGGGGGTGTGAGCAGACTTGCACAACCAAAGCCTTAGGTCAGAAAGAAGGATTGTGTCGCTCGTAGCTCTTGTTCCTTTCATACACATCGCATGGAAAATTATCTGGTCACATTATACTTTTGAATGTACAATATATATGAAGATATGTATATTAACGTGCATCGTTTATTAGGAGTGGTATGGACACATAGCGCGTCTCAATGCCGGTACAACAGAGCTGTCGTAGCCCTTCAGAGTTTACAAGCCTGTCGAGCCGGGCATCATTGACGGCAGTGGATGATTCGTGGTGACAGTAGCTCGCGTGTGCCCTGTCTGCTTCCCTTCGCAGCGGAGACAGACAACGCACAGAAGATGAGGGACAGCGACGGCACAACACAGCCTCTGAAGGTCAGGGAGCGACAGCGCTTCTTCGAGGAGGCCTTCCAGCAGGAGGCCGACGTCCACCTCTCCTCCTCTCACCTGCAGATCGACTGCAGGAAACGTGAGTGGATGAACCGCCTATACCAGTGCCTCTGTTCATGTCAGGTCGTGTGACCTTCGTGACTGCATGACTGTGGAATGTGAACACGCCTGGGTTGGTGCATGTTGAGGAAACAAACCGCACGTATATAATTACATTTATTCTAAACACTTCACGCGTTAGAAAAGAGCAAATGTCAAGAGACAAAAGAAATGCTCAAGAAATTTAACATGATCAATGAATTTATTGTAGTATTTGTTCCTATATCTTTCCTCAAGTGGCCTACTTATCACCTTGATGACCTTTTACTTTATGAGCTATAAGCATAACTCATAACTCCCCCCCTCATAACTCCCGGCCATAAACAGAAACAGATGTCAGATGTTAAGAAATATTTTTGTGGCATTGTAATAATTTGATATCGTAGATAATGATAATTTGCAGCAGATCTCCTACAAACTGTTTGGTTCCCACGAAAATTGTCTGAGGGCAAAACAGAGCTGGAGATGTTTTTACTTTAAGGGATTGACAGCGTGAGAGAAAGAGAGAGAGGGAGACAGAGAGAGCACTGTTTAAACGGCTTGTCATTGATCTACATGCCTAAACTGTATCTATACCTGTATGTGTGTGTGTGTGTGTGTGTGTGTGTGTGTGTGTGTGTGTGTGTGTGTGTGTGTGTGTGTGTGTGTGTGTGTGTGCATTTGTGTGTATGCGTGTGTGTGTGTGCGTGTGTGTATGTGTGTGTGGGTATGTGTGTTTGTGTGTGTTTGTGTGTGTGTGCGTGTGTGTGTGTGTGCGTGTGTGTGTGTGTGTGTGTGTGTGTGTGTGTGTTAGTAAGTGTGTTTGTTAGTACGTGTGTTTGTGTGTGAGTAAGTGGAAAAAAGAAAATGTAATAAAAACAAATTAAAACAAATCACTAATTATTAACAGAAATACATTTAAATGTGTATCTTTAGTCTAGTCCTTCTCATGTCAAATAATGTGTAGTGAAGTATTCTGCTTCTACACAATGCTAATGCGCATAATTCATTAATTGTATAATCACTACTATGGTTATTTAAGTAATGTAAGGGGCCAGAGTGCATGGGTAAACCATCAAAATATTGCTTGTTTATCGACCCTATCTCCTCTGTGCTCTTTGGCTCCACAGCCCCGATGGGCAGCATCTCGTCCATGGAGGTGAACGTGGACGTGCTGAAGCAGATGGACCTGATGGACATCTCGGACCAGGAGGCCCTGGACGTGTTCCTCAACTCAGGCCTCGGGGCCGACGATGGGGCGCTGGCGTCCCCGCTGCCAGGTACACACACCCCTTCCTGCTGCCGCCGTCCGCCCTCCCCTCGCTAGCCCCAACCATTTAGACAGAATTACACAACGACAGAAATACAAAAAAAAAATCTTTATATTCATATTTGCATATAAATCAGATGTAGGATTGGGTGGGGTTGAAACTTGAATGGCCCTCTGACTGACATGCACTGATTAGTAATGGGCCTCTTTTATACTTTTTTTGTTCCTTTTTCAGTTTTGGCATCTAAACCCGTGTTTGACACGCAAACATGATATGCGTTTACGTGAATATTTTAAACTTGGATTAGTCCATGGGAATTGGTGTTACGACTTGCCAGTATGATCTTGCAGAATGACTCATTCGTATTCCTTCCTCCTCATTCCCCCCCCCCTCCTCTCTTTTTCTCGATAATCTACGATTTCATTTTTTTAATTGTGGGAGTGACAGTGGATAGGGAGACAGGTCAAACAAGGCTGAATCGCAGACATGGCCTCCCGCATGTTCCATGGTGTTGGTCTATCACAGCTGCATAATTGTTGGTTGTATCAGGTAAAACGTAACACTGAAGGCTCAGTTATGGCTCCACGTTGCCGCAACACAATGACCACACAGACGCTTCGACGCAGTCGTGAACCTGTCAAGGTTCTGTGTTGGGTTGTAGTGAGTGGACCAATCACAGCCCTTGCTGCTCACCTCCACGCAAGGCTACAATTTTTGGGAGGTGCACGTCACGCCCTTGCGTTGGAACCATAACTAAGCCTTTACTTTCTCCGGGCCCCATTTTAACAGTCTGAAACGCAAGTGAAAAGCGCCAAACGCAAGTAGCCTTGTGGGCGGTTCTATGGCAATGTTGCTATTATACAGGCGGATAAATGACTCTTGTGCCCAACGCAAATCTAAAAACGGTGCCCTGAAGTAGCCTAATTACCCGTAGGTTTGGTTTGGGCGTAACGTGCAATAAACCAATGAGAGTGCCATCTCCCAACCCCTTTAAGGCCCCGTTCACACGAAGCCGAAACGGGCGAAACCGTTACGGTTTCGATCTATCCGGTTTCGAAGTATCTCCGTAAAGACGAAGCCAAGCGAAACCGGGTAGATCTGTAGAACGCTGTAGTACACATTCCAGGCCCATAAGGGGCGCTGCTTCTGGTACAGAAATCCAGAAGAAATGAAATAAGAAGTAGAGGCGAGCATGCGCATAAAGGCTGCCCTTATGCGCATGCTCGCATGTGATTTCTGAGACTCCGCGGGCTTAAGAGCCATCTGGCTAGGAGGTCGAGGGGTGGGGCGATGACGTCATGGTTTGCGGTTTCAGTCGGTTTCAGGCGTACACACGAATCCAAAACGAAACCGGGTAGATTTGAAACCCACCTCCGAGGGTGGTTTCAGAAGTTTGCGGTTCGGTCAGCAGATTCGCCGGCTTCGTGTGTACGGAAGGCCGAACCGTACAAGACCTTTGCGGTTTCGCCATGAAATCGGCTTCGTGTGAACGGGGCCTAAGACCCATGAGCGCATTTGAATCAGACGAGTTGATGTTTTGACAGCGCGTTTTGTCACGGTTAGCGGGTGGCAGGCAGACAGGTAGGATCCAATCACGCTCTGGTCCCGCCCTCAGGAACGTTTTTTTTTTCTTCAGACTTTGACAGAGCAATTGACTTTCTACACTGACGCATGTGTCGTTGCTAGTTTGCAACTGGCGCAGAGCGTTCTTTTTCCTCCACCGCCACGCGTCGGTAAATTAACTGCGGTCAAGCCAGCCGACCCATCGAGATCGGCAGGCAAGCCAGCCGACGCAGTTTTTTGCTGTACCTGTTTATACGAGCCATTACGGTTATAGCGTCTCAGAACTAGTTTAAAATAAAAGTATTCGTCGGGTACATACAAAAAGACAATAAAAGCAAATACTATCACAGGAAGTGTACGTCCGTTGTGATATTGACTTTTAAAATAAAAGCCCACCAAAGCATTCCAATATGAGACATATTACATATGATTTTGGATTCGATTTAAAAGAAAATGCCCTGTTATTCCATGCTCATTTCACTTCACGGTTATAGTTCAAAACCCCATAGGGTCACCCAAGAAGTTTCAGGACATTCTGATGTGTAGTTTGAAAATAAAAGCCCACCAAATATGAGAAATATTACATATGATTTTGGATTCGATTTAAAAGAAAATGCCCTGTTATTCCATGCTCATTTCACTTCAGAGCTATAGTTCAAACCCCACAGGGTCACCCAAGAAGTTTCAGAACATTCTGATGTGGAGTTTCAAAATAAAAGCCCACCAAACATTCCAATATGAGACATATTACATATGATTTTGGATTCGATTTAAAAGAAAATGCCCTGTTATTCCAGCCTCATTTCACGTCAGGGTTATAGGTCACAACCCCATAGGGTCACCCACGAAGGTTCAGAACATTCTGATTTGGAGTTCCAAAATAAAAGCCCACCAAACATTCCAATATGAGACACATTACATATGATTTTCGATTCGATTTAAAAGAAAATGCCCTGTAATTCCAGGCTCGTTTCACTTCAGGGCGATATGTTCAAGAACATTTTACGCGGATGATTACAAACTGATTATCCAAGGTGTTCTCGGTCAGTCTTATTACCGTAACCCTATAAATGCAGAGGTGAGCGCCGTGGTTAATGCTGCACCATATGGCACTTCTGGCGGACCATAAAAATGACAGGATTCGGAGGGAGATGGTCTTTAGGGACCATAACGATTTATTGGTAGGCTACATAAAAATATGTAACTTCATGTCAGACCACTTCTTTTTTAATTCTGGGACTGTGCGCTACTGCGCTCCTTGCTACTGACAGAGTTCACTGCTGCAGCAACATGTTGCCACTCACTCTGGTTTTTGTTGTTGGCGATCCCAATCCCGTGACCGCCGAACAAAACTACTTTTCGGGCCTCCATCTCACCCACAAGTGTCTCCACTTCAACCTCCGTGAAATTTCGCATTTCAGTACTTCTGCCATTGTTTCCGAGAAGACATAACACTTGCATCTGAGTCTGTTTTATATGCAGATCGAATTCATGAGGTCATTTGCATTGACCATTTATGGTTAAAAAGGGGCGTGTACAGGGCGGAACGTGAAGCTGATTCAGCTGCGCACACTTGTAGGCAGTCTGTGATTTATAAAGAAAAGATTGCGTACGGTGTGCGTACGCAGGGTTTTATAAATCTGAATATTTTTTGGCGCACGCAAAACTTGGCTTTTGGGCGTACGTACACTTTTAGTAGCGATCCCAAGCACAGTTTTATAAATGAGACCCCAGAACATTCTGATGAGGCGGTCCAAAATAAAAGCCCACCAAACATTCCAATATGAGACACATTACAAATGATTTTGGATTCAATTTAAAAGAAAATGCCCCTTCAGGGCGATAGTTCAAGACCCCATAGTGTCTCCCAAACAGTTTCAGGACATTCTGATGTGTAGTTAAATTAAAAGCCCACTAGATATTGAAATATGAGACATTAAATATGAATTTGGATTAAATTTAAAAGGAAACGCCCTGTTATTCCAGACTCATTCCACTTCAGGGTCATGTATTTTTTTTTCCACAGAAGCTGTGTTTTTTACAGGACAGCTTCACAAAACAAATGCCTATACTTTTACAGGTCTCTTAAGTTTTGAAGACAAACAATTATTCATTCATTATTCATTTTCCAGTGTGTGTGTGCACGCATTGTGTGTGTGTGATGTATTTGTGTGTGTGTGTGTGTGTGTTGTGTGTGTGGGTGTGTGTGCTGTGTGTGTGTGTGTGTGTGTGTGTGTGTGTGTGTGTGTGTTTGTGTGTGTGTGTGATGTGTGTGTGTGTGTGTGTGTGTGTGTGTGTGTGTGTGAGAGAGAGAGAGACCAGGCTGTTGGCTAGCATCTAAATTTAGATGCTCAGTATTGAAAAACTGATGCGAATTATGTGGGCAACATTCTCTAACAGCAATCAAGTTGTCATTGTTTGTGAAAAACAAGTTGTGAATTTGTTGTAACATTA
This sequence comes from Gadus chalcogrammus, assembly GCF_026213295.1. Taxonomy (NCBI): domain Eukaryota; kingdom Metazoa; phylum Chordata; class Actinopteri; order Gadiformes; family Gadidae; genus Gadus; species Gadus chalcogrammus. The sequence goes on from NC_079412.1 coordinate 17,244,678, forward strand.
AAGCAGGGGATGACCTACTCTGTGCTGTTTCCAGCTCCCGTGGTTTCCACTGTGTTTACGAAGAAACATTCAGATGAATCACGTGAACGATTCCAGAATAACTGCTTTTTTCAATGGTGTTGTTGTGTCAAATATTACCCAGATACAGTAGTCCTATTCTCTGATTGGCTATTATGTAGCCCCTTTCTTTTTTTTGATTGGCTGGTAAGTGGCAGGCTCGACGCAGGAGTCCCGAGGCAGCAGGAGATGCGCTTGATGAATCCTGCCGGTTCCATAGCGAGAGCGGCGCTACTGCAGATTAATTTAATAATGATCACTGGAATTTTATTGGGGAACTGGAGACGTTTACTGGGGCTCTGGCTCTGTTCGCTCTAACTTTCTGTGCAACGAAGTGACACAAGCTAGTGTAGCACAGCTGGCTATCCCTTTCATTGATACCATGATTGAAATCACTTATGACGATAGAAAAGTCTCGGTTATTTGAATCTACGAGCTAGTTGAAAAGTCGCACAGTGCGACGGAACTATAAGGAATAATAAACTAGCTGTGACAACACACTCATTCCGATACGTTTTTTCCATTCTTGCCATTGATTAATTTCTCTACATCTTTCCCCAGAGGGGGAAGACGAAGATGAGGGGGAGGAGGAGGAGGAAGAGGAGGAGGAGGTGGTGTTCTGCCAGGGGGTTCCCTCGAAGCAGCAGGACAACAACAACGGCCCGGAGCGCCTAGGCCCAGCGAAGAGCCGCGGCTCCTCCACGTCGTCCGGCTCCAGCGGCACCAGCGACGGAGGCGACACGCCCCTCGTCCAATCAGATGACGAGGAGGTGCACGCCGACACCGTGCTGCTGACCGCCGTCCCTCAGGCCCGGGACGACGAGACCGAAGACGAGGGAGACGCCGAGTCTGCCCTCAGAGTGTAGCTTCGGCCAGTGTTGGTTTCAGATGTAGGCCAGAGAGCGTCTATACACAGGTGAAGGGTGGACTCGTATTCCTTCTTCTTCATCTTCATCTGCATCTGTCTTTCTCCCTCGATCAATCTCTCAGTGTCCTGTCGTGTACATTGGAAAGCAGGGCAAACCCCAAAGTCTCAAGGAATGATTATGGTTCCACATCAACGCAACGCAAGGGGGTTAAAGGACCCATTACGTCCTCCAAAAATGTTAACCTTACGTCGAGACGGCAGCAAGGGCTCTGATTGGTCCACTCAATAAAATCCGACGCAGAACCAAAACAGGTTCACAACTGTGTCGAAGCGACTGCGTGGTCATTGCTTTGCGCCGATGTAGAACCATAACAGAGCCTTTAGCAGTGCCCTTCCCTGCCTCAGTTGACCGTATTGTGTAATGCTTAATCCGTCAAACCAAATCCCACTCCACCCTGGGTTTGTTGCCGTGAAAAACACTTGTTTAAAAACACTTGACACCTGCCCGTCTGAAAGTCGGTTTTACATCAAAGTCTCTTGGTTCATCTCCAATAAATCCACGCATAAAATAAGGAATGTTGGGGATTTGGATCGCAGGCCGTATTAAAGCAAAATAACAAATAAAAATGGGGAAAGGATTTACGACTTTGGTGTCGGTTAAAGCCTTCAGGGGGCCCCTGTCTGCACCCGCCCCACTGTCTCTTCCTCTGCCCTCTACACCCACTCATTATCAAGGAAGGTGCTGGATGGTTGAGAAGGGCGTGCCGTTGTACATACGATAAACACAATCTAAACCACTGATGTTGAATGCATTTCATGTGAATCCCATATGTCGCTCATATGTACCTCCAAGAGACGCATGGAGGAGACACTGGGAGACACCACCCTGATCTTGATGACGGGGTATGTGGTCATGTGAAGTGAGTGACTGAAGTGGTGAAGTCGGTTGGTTGTCGCTAGAGTTTCCCCAGACGCCCTGATGCCGTCCTTAGAGTTGAGATAACGTGGCGAGATAAGAAATTATTTATTATATTTAAAGACTTTCTCATCATCGAGGCGGCTAGAATGGCTTCAAAGTATAAAACCTTCAAGATGGCTTCTCGTGAGTATGGGGCCGTGCTGCCTGAACGGTCTTCCGGGGCCCTCGAAGTACTATCGACCCTTCTCTCGAGTTCGTTCTGATCTGTCCGTATCCCAGACGTTGTTAACGTACGGAGTGACATTCAATTCCTTAAGTTTGGCTGTGCTGTCGGCTCATTCCGCTCAGTTTAACATTCTTTCCCAGTTCGGGCCTGTACATGAGAAGACCGGTACATGAGCAGGGTCTATCTATGCATGAAAGTATTTCTTTATGGAAAATAATCGCTCCCACGTCTATCATGTGAGATGTCATTTTCAATGCAATTGCAGACTGAACTTATTGGTTCATGCGTTGTGTTTCTTCCATTTTAAATTCTTCAAGCTCAACCGCTGAGGGAATGTGTGTAATCACGTGTGCATCTTTGTATGTGTGTCGGTGGATGTGGGTGTGTGTGTGTGTGTACGTGACTGTGTACGTGTGTGTATGTTTATGTATGTGAACGAGAGGGCATGTTTCTGTTTGTGTTTTCTTGTGTGGATGTGCAAATTTGTGTGTGTGTGTGTGTGTATGTGTGTGTGTGTTTGTTTGTTTGTGAACATGTACTTACGTGTGTACATGTGTGTACGTGTGTGTACGTGTACGCGTGTCTACGTTGGTGTGGCTGTGTATGGTGTGAACGTGTGTGTTGAGGATTTTGTGTATGGGTGTTTGTGCTCTTCCTGGTTTTCTGTTGATTTAAGCCTCTTGTGTTAAAAAGCCAGTGATGACATGTTGAATAAAACTGACAGCAAATCATTTACATTGTGGGCTGTGTTGTTTCATTGAAACTATGGTCACATTAACGCAAGTGAGAGTTTGCTTTCTCTTCAACTTTCCAACGGTTTCCAAATATTTGTTTATTTTGGATTGAACCCAGATGTTAGAAAAATATGTCTTGCATGAAAAGGGAAGCGAGCGCCCAGCTGCCAAGAAGACAAACGCTCAAGGCCGCCTTAATGCACGGGCTTGTCGTGCATTAAGGCAAGCCCGTGCTTGGCTTAATATAAATATAAATATTTATATTTTATACTGGCCCATGATAGGCCCCCAGATCGGCGAAGGCCCATGTGATTTTTTGTTTGGGTCTTACAAAGATCAGAGGCCTATTCATCAGCCAAGAAAAAGAGGGCCAGTGCCCCCCCCCCCCCCTGTCAACAACGGCAAAATTTCGGAAATAAGTTACACATCTTCATTTTAAGATCCCCTCTCAGGGGGCCTACAAAACCTCAGCCCCAGGGCCCAATGGCAGGTTAAGGCAGGCCTGAACACGCCCCCTGCAGCTAGAGATAAAGAATATCAAAGATGACGTATGCAGGAAAGAGTGGCCCACGATGGGGGTGGCGAAGCTTGAAGTCCAAAGAACTGTGTGTGTGTGTGTGTGTGTGTGTATAAGTGTGTATCCATGTTTTTGTATAGGTGTAGTTCAAAGAACTGTGTCTGTGTGTGTGTGTGTATTTCTTTGTGTGTAAAGGTGTATGTGTGTGTGTATGTGTGAGGGCAAGAATGCCATGCCATTCAATCATTTGGCCTTTCTCCAAAGAGAAGATGCATCCTTACTCATCACTCATGTCACTAACTAACTTGTCCAACTGGCTCCAGCACCTGCCTTTTGATCTGCCGGGTATCCTGAGAAGCAACGGCAGGCGCCTTCCAAGTCACACTAAATCAGATAATAAGACATAAGTTTGCCCATTACAATTCAAAGGGACAATTCGAAGACCTAGTGGAGATGTGGAGATGGAGAGGGCCACATAAGAGCACATTTAATAGGATGGGACAAAATAAATGGGTGCTCCGTCTCCTCTTTATAGAAGATTAACATAGGTGTGGTTACAAGGTGCGTCTAAATAATGTTGTTAAATACGGCCTAGGGTTAGGGGTTAGGGACGGGTTCTTCGAGGTTCTGCCCAAATGGTAGTTAAAGTTAATATTTTAATGGAGCCTCAGGAATGGACGTATTTTTAACTATAGCATAGTAGAGTCCACTTTATTATTCCACCCATTATATCCCATTGTCGTCAGCGTGACAACAGTAGGGATCCAAATCCAGAATAACAAAGCTTCCTGACAGCGCTTGATGCCTTCTGGGATCAGACAAGTTCTGTTCGTGCTTGATTTGCATATCTTACTGAACGCTATCCTTTGTTAACAAAGGCAAGTTCAGGGCCAACAGTTAAGCACCTTGAGTGGGATTTTCCGGACGGGTGGTCCCCCTAAGCCTATCCTCAGAGGTAATAGGATAGCAGACAAACAATGATTTAAGTGGCTTGAACGAAACAAGCCAAACCGGAAGACCCAAAATAAAAATTAGCATAGATACAGCCGCAATCTCTTAAGCCTGGTAGAAGAGCTGTGAGAGCTGTGTGTAGATTGTGTGTGTGTGTGTGTATGTATGTGTGTGTGTGTGTGTGTATATATATATATATGTACATACATATACATGTCCATCCATTTAATAAACACAGTAGCCTGAGCACTACAGGTGAGGCTCAGTACACCTGAGCTCTCACAGTTTGTTAAACACACACACACACACACACACACACACACACACACACACACACACACACACACACACAACACACACACACCACACACACACACACATACACACGCAAACGCACACATAAACACATGTACACACACACACCCGCACGTACATACACGTGCACACACATACACACACACACACACACACACACACACACACACACACAACACACACACACACACACACACACACACACACACACACACACACCCACCCACATGCCTGACGCCTGACAAAATGAGCTGCCTCTTGTGCCTGCCGGCACAGAATGTACCTTCAGTGTACATATGCATCTATGCGGGATCACAGCAACTTTCTCACCACAATGAAGAACTCTTGCCTTTTTTTACTGGTAAGTCCAACTCTTCTTCTATTCTTAAAACCTTAAGACCAAACAAATTATACAGGGAGGTGGATAATTGAAGTGTTCTTTTGTTTAGGATACTTGAAGGTTTGGTCCGGTAAATATATAAAAACAGATTGTGAGAATTGATGATGAGGGTAATATAAGGGTTTCCTGTCCATCATGTGTCTGTGGGAGTTGGTTATTAAGTTATGATTGCCAATTAATCTAAATGAAAACAATTAAAGTTATGATTGAAAAAGCAAATGGCAAACACCAAGTTCCCTCATTCGATTTCAATTATTGATTGAAATCGTGTGAATTTGGGAGTTCAACTATATATCTTTAGTGTTATGGCTGAGGTCATTGGGACCGATTTTCTTTAATGGTCAAATGGAAAGCATTGTTATTATCTTTTTAATATTAACTCGTTGCCATTGTCAGCATCAGGATTATAAACAAAAATGTAATTGATAATATTCAATACTTAATTCAAATACTATGCAATATATTGTTAAAGTTATTTCCTCCTCATAGTAAGCATGAGTTAAACTGTGATTTGTAGACTTGTCTTAAATCCACTGTTGGTTTTTGGGAAAACAAATAATGGACCCTCTTTCAATTCAATAGTTATGTATTTAAGGAGCAATATGTTACAAATGTACCATACAAAATAATCAATTGAAAATATAAAATAAAAATTATAATATTGCGTTTGGCTTATCATAAGGCTTAATATAAGCTCATGTTTGTTCAGTTTGTCCTCAACCTGTCGACCGGTGTGAGCTTGGAGTCTGGGGAGGTGGGGGTGGGCAGACACATCGCTATCTAATATTGTGATTTTTCACTGCAGTACCAATATTAGTCCTATGGTGTCACTGATACTGTCACACGTGTGACTAAGACTTGGTTCAACGCGGGACCAATTATGACACAGCAGGCAGATGAAAGTGGAGGAAAACAGATTGATCAAACAAAACAAAAGGATGACACAAATAGATTTGGCCATAGCATTGCTCTGAAACATAGAAGATAAACATGAAAACACCATGGTGGTCTTGATGACACCGCAAGGTTGTTCTGCTGGCTAACAGCAACTCAGCGGCCATTTGAACCTATTACTTAGCTCTATACCTTTAGGTGGAGTGTTTGAACGAGCTCCCTGCCGATGTCAGGATCGCAGAGTCGCTCACCAGCTTCCGCAAAAGACTCGAAACTCACCTGGTCAGAGTTCACCTCGACTCTGCATAGCTACCCGGCCCCTTCCGGCCACCGTTGTATGTTGTACATCCTGGCATTAATGTACGCACTTATTGTACGCACTTAATCTACGTTGCAGTTATTCATAGTACTAAATTGTGTAATATCTGCAGTAGCTGCTAGCATTGCTGTACACGGGGAATGGGTTAACGTTGTGATTGTTAGTACTTGTACTTGGCTCTATGAACATCTTTACTATACTGACAGCGATATATATTGTTTCACTTCTTATGACAAATAAAGATATTGTAAGTCACTTTGGATAAAAGCATCTGCTAAATGCCCTAAATGTATAAAGGGCACCAGGTATACATGTTCTCTTTGGCCAGTAAGTAATTTGGTGAGATGTTTGTTTAAGCTATTAGGTAAAGGTGGTTATAGTGTGTTATATATGTTGATGTAAGGGGAACTGCTACAGGATATTGAAGTTAGTGACTTAGGGCTCATTTTCAACCTACCTCCCCCCTCTCTAGTGAGGGTCAGTTCTGGTAGCCTAGACGGGTAGTCTGCAAAACGGTTAGACTTTCCTGATTGATGCCGGAACCTGAAGCTGAGTGGTTGCAGTGGGTCACCGAGGCATTTTTATCCTTCATCGAGTCAATCCATGTTAGTGCCCTTTGGTCGGTTTCAAGAATGAACGTTTGTCCTCATAAATAGTAATGCAGGGATTCAAGGGCCCACTTGATGGCCAGGCAATCTCGTTCAATGGTGTAATACATTGTCTCTCTTGGTTGAAGTTAGCGACTAAGATAGAGGAAGGTAGACCAGTGCTACAAATCTTGACCAGGATGTGGCCAACTCAGTAAATGCTGTTCCCAGGTACTACTGAATATCATGTCATCTAAATAAACTGTGCTGATATATCCTTGTAAAACTTTGTCCATGAGACGTTGAAAGGTTGCAGGAACTCCCTGTGGTCCGAAAGGCATAAAAGTTTGATACCGATTTTAGTTTCTTCTGGTCATTGTGTATCCTTGGGATGGCTTCATTCTTTGGAACAAGAACTATTGGATTATTAAAATAGCTATTTGACAGCTCAATTATTCCAAGTTCATGCATGGATTTGATTCCTGGATGAGAGGATCGATAAGTCGTTCAGATACATGGTAGGCTCGTGGAAAATTATCAAGAATTATTGGTATGGTAACAGCTTGGTCAGAAAGATGTTTACTCTGATTCATCCTCCATCCTGAGATCCTGTGTGAGATTCACAGCTTTCAACTTCGGCAAGTGGAGGCTGGGATGATAAGTGGGAGAATTTGTATGCCATTGGACCAATGCGATGACTGACTGAATAAGGTCACTGAGCCTACAGTTTGTTACTAGTGGTATGTAGCAGAAGAGCAACCTTCTGACTGGGTTCCAACTCCTGCTCCCAGGCTTTTAAGTCATACCAGCTGTTCCGTTTCCCCTGGGCTTTCTGGAGATTATATCTGGCCTCTGCTCAGAAGGTCTTCAAGCCACCCCTCATTTGAGGCACATAAGAAAAACACTCTCCGGATCATTTTAATTTCCCTCTTAAGACTTCTTTAAAAGGTCAAGAGGGCATGAATGGAGAACCCATTAACCGGTTCCAACGGTGAGAACCCTGTAGAGGCCTATGGGAACTCTGGCTTAGCAAAAACAAGAAATTGTGTCCCAATATCTAGCTGTGTTGGACACAAAGTTGCTGTTATTTGGTTTTCCGGGACTTTTGTCCACTATTGAACAGCTATCTCTTAAACAAATCCTCCTTACGAATAATCACGTCATCGCACAATCTGTGTGTGAACTTCAGGAGAATATGAAAACCGCCCGGGGTGCAAAACGCATGACAGCAGACAAATCAAACGATCCCAACAGTAAAGCTTTTTCTCTTGGTGGATCGAGTCATCCTCGGGTATCGAAATTGTTGTTGGGAGTTGAAATTCATTTCAGAAGCTTTGGTTTATTTAAGTTGACACTTATTTAGGAATACCTATTTACGCTCTGATGTGGGTCTAGAAAATGGCGTACTGTCACGGTTAGCGGGTGGCAGGCAGGACCTAATAGACAGTTCAGGTAAAGGGTAATTTATTAATGCAAAACGGCAGGAACGCCGAGAACATGGGTAATGCTGGTAACACACAGGACACAACTCACCACAAACCATAATGATCCGACGGGGAACAAGGGAAAGACAAGGGCTTAAATACCAAACACAGGGCACCCAACGAGGAACAGCTGAAACACATTAGGGGAGGGAGCAGTAATCACACAGGAGGGGAACTTGACCGGACATGGGGAGAAACAAGACAGAGATACCAAAGTAAAACAGGAAACACACCAAAACAAGACAAGGAAATAGATGACACGTACATAACAAATCAGAAACAATGTCCTCCTCAATATCGGTTACATTACTCGCAGCGGCTGCCATTGTGAAGTATACCAAATCACGACCTATAAGATAGCCAGCTAGTTTATTGGCCTGTGATTCGTGTTCCTCACATTGGTCATTTGAAATTAGTCTCATTGAATTACTATTACCCGGCCCCTCTGTAATATTATAGCGGTACCACCAATCACAGAGCTGCATAGTATTTTCCTTCCCAACCACTGAGTCAGCAGCATTCTGATAGGCTGACAAGTGGCTTTTTTTGTTCTGATGTTGATTGTCAAACTATTAATTAATAAAAAATAAATGAATATCTAGAATATCTTAGGGCCTCTCTGAGGGCCTAGAAGGACCCTGACCGTTCCTCCCTGTTGTAAACCTATAATTACTCTGCATGACAAAATTTCTGCGACATAAAGGATTTTTTTATGAGGGACACTGAGTTACTAACAGATATAAATCAAAGCATTAACAGGTTGACGACAGACCAAAGTGTTTTGCTTCAGGAGAAGAGACTGCTCCCTCTGCTGCTGGACAGGGGACATACCAAAACATTGACCATTTGGGCCTTTTCATGGGACATACTATGCCCGCTGCTATCCCGACCTTGACCACCTATATGGTCCCTGCTCTGGCAGGGAACCCCTTTTACATCTGAAAGAAATCCTCCTGTGTTATATTTCCAAAGTGCTGGCTTGAATCCACTCCGAGCATCTAATTACTGGGTGGCCAGTTTAGCTGCTGTTAGTCCATCTTCAGGTTCATGTTATATTTCCACGTTTTAATGTAATTTGGTAACATTCCTAGCCTCGGTTGTAGAATTTATGATTCTGTAATTTGCTCTTATTCTTCCCCCTTTATCTTTGATATGTCTCTGATGGAGCCTCACAAATTCATACAATGGTTGAGCGAAAGTGTAGCCAGTATTTCTCCGGAGATATGTCCAATTTAGCAAGCAGTGCAACTTTAAGGTCAGAGTAAAGATTGATCGTCTGCTCCTATATTGCTGAATAGGCCTCTAGTGCCTCGCAAAAGCGAAGAGGAAAGAGGTGGCAAGATCAGACTCGCCTTGCGCTCAAAGCGAAGAAGAGCATTTTCAATGTCTTCGCCTGTAGAGAAAGGGATCGTTCTTGCCGGAACAATACCTTGGGCTGATTGTGTGTAGGGTGAGCTACTATAGGGTGTAGGGTACTAATATCTCTCTGTTTTGAAAGCCCATTGTGGAGATGTCGGGTGACGGGGATTTCCCTCTTGGTTATTTGAGCCAGGTGGGATCATGTATGTGAACTCCTATCACGACAGAGGGGAGAGCTCAGAGGGTTGGGAGAGTTCCTGAGTTCCTGAGATTTTAAACAGTTCAAATCTGTCGCACTTCTCTGATTATGATCTTCTCTTTCTTGCTTGGTTCCATTAAGAAGTTCTAATAGGCAAACTACTTTTGGTGTCAGTAGTGGGATGGCCAGCCGCAGAGGTGAAATTAATAGACCACACAAGATCAGGGAGCTTTTACGATCACAAACAGGAAGGATATCATGTATATATTGTAAATTTTAGTGTCCGGAAAGAAAAGAAAATATGAGGAAAATGGGAAATGGGGTACAAAAATAAACCCAGATCCCATACTAGACTCTCTAGAATCTAGAGTGATCGTATACCTGACAATTATACATTTACACAACAAAAACCCTGGGGCTGATTAATAATTAAACCCATTAGAAGAGAAGAAGGAACATAATAACCTAAGTTGTGTTAAGAAAACATGTTCCTAACTACTAGTGACTACATGTTTATTAAAGACAATGGCCGAAAACAGTAGTAGTTAGCCCTACCTGACTATTGATTTTTCCCAACGGATTTCAAGATCGTCATGATGATTGCAGAAGCCCCTGGTAACAACTGCCCAGAGCATAAGCGGGAAAAACGAGTATGTGACTAACATTTCAAACTCAATTTATTTCAAAAGTGTAACCTTTTACCTTTTCTACCCAAAATATAAAATAACGTGACCTTGTCTCTGGCCCACAGGATCTGTTGTTGCGTTCCAAGAGAAGGTGGGTTCTTTCCACCTTTGAACTGACAGAGGAAGATGAAGGACCATTCCCAAAAATATTCACGACGGTAACGAAAGACATTCATTCATCTTGTTTAGTTCATACATTTTTTTGTCCATCATTGATATTTGTTGATTGATGAACCTCATTGCATATTGTCCCCATGGCTGTCATAACAAGTCCTATTACAGTTACAGTCTCTACAGTCCTACAGTGAGGACTGTGAGACTGTAAAAGACTGACGTGTGTGTGTGTGCGTGTGTCTCATCAGATGTTTAATGATAAAACCAAACTGGCGAATGACATACACAAGTTTTCTATCTCTGGTAACGGTGTGACCGAAGCCCCCATGGATGTGTTCTCCATCAATGAAACATCTGGGGTGGTCATGGTCCGCAAGAAGATCGACAGAGAGACATACCCTATTTTCCATGTAAGCAAACACACTGGAATACAGAGTCTGTATTGTAGGTCAGAATGCATCATGGGATTTTTTGTTTGAGATACCCCACCATATCGAGAGGAGAGAGAGAGAGAGAGAGAGAGAGAGAGAGAGAGAGAGAGAGAGAGAGAGAGAGAGAGAGAGAGAGAGAGAGAGAGAGAGAGAGAGAGAGAGAGAGAGAGAGAGAGAGAGTGAGAGAGAGAGAGAGAGAGAGAGAGAGAGAGAGAGAGAGAGAGAGAGAGAGAGAGAGAGAGAGAGAGAGAGTTGTAGTACTGTAAAGTATTTTGTCAACATCCTTAGTCAAGCATATAATATGCTAGGCTAATGTCAACTTTGTTTAGCCACATCTCCGCATGAGAAATGCTGTGCCTTTATCATTACTACAATAGCATTCCTTGTAACCAAGCATGCTGAACTCTTCCAGTAGTATCAGCTCTTGTAGATTTGTTAACACTTCAAGTAAGATGCTATGTGTTATAAATATCATCTATTAAGCAATTTATATCAAAAGCATTATAAAGTGTGCTGCTAGAGCATTCAAGTTAACAACGATATATTTAGCATATGTACCTCTATAATATTAATAACAATTACAATCATAGCATAAATACAAAGGTAAAAAAGAGAACATCAGAGGTATTCGGGATAGACAATGTGGGGCACAAATTAATTACATGACGCATTATTTAATTTTACCCCTTTTTCCATAGATTAAATTTGATATCCTGAACAGAGAAACTGGCAAAAGTATTGACAAAACTCTGGGCTTTGATGTCAACATAATAGACATTAATGACAACCCACCTAGGTTTAAAAGTGATATCATGAGAGCCAATGTGAGGGAGACCATTCAAGAAGGTAAGCTAATTTTCAGTAGTATAACAGTATAGAGCTGTATAAGTGAGACAATGCCAGACCAATCGCAAATGCGTACCAGTCTTGAATTGGTTAATTAAACACATCTTTCTTATCAACAAAGACTTTAAGTGCATTTGTTTGTTTTTCATTTAGAGAAATTATGCATAACAGTTTCTTTAATACTGTATGGATAGCCATTCCACATCAGTGGCCGCCATCTTGGTTGTTTATGACTATTCCTCACAGTCTATTGAAACCCATCCCTTATTAGATAAATGGTTGTGATTGACCAACCAGGCCAGATCAGCTTGAAATATGTCAGAACTGGAAGGGTATTTGGAGCGTCAATAGTAAAATTCTTTGAAAAAAAGAGAGAGGAACGGGCTGGCCAGCATGTATAGATATTTTTTTCTTTATCAATCATTGGATATGACTTTATTGATTACGTTAGTTAAATCACTATTGATTAGCATTGAGTACAGCTTTATCCAGGTGTTTTCAAGCTACAGGCTGGTTGAAAAGTTACACATAGTTACCATAACATTGTGTTTTCTATCCATCTTGACCTTTGACCTTTATGTATGTATATATGTATGTATATATATACTTTTTTATTATTATGTGTCTGGATTTCAAAAGCATGAAAGGTTTCTTTGAGTGTCTTGAAACTTCTTAACACCAGATGTATTCTCAAAGGGTGGCTCCCAGTGTGGCTGGAAGTAGAAGACAAGGATGAGGCGAACACCATCAACTCTACTTTCACCGTCAGGATTTTGTCACAGGAACCCAAAGAACCGGTGCTGAAATTAGCGAATACTCCAAATTCCAAAAAGTCGCAGCTTTCCTTCGATGGGTGCTTTGACTATGATGTGAGGCTTCCCTGGGAATAAAAAAAAGAAAACCAACAACACGCACACACACACACACACACACACACACACACACACACACACACACACACACACACACACACACACACACACACACACACACACACACACACACACACACACACACACACACACACACACACACACACACACACACACGCGCGCACACACACATACACACACTAATACACAAATTCTCCATCTGTGATCAATAAAGTATGATATTTTCTCATCCCCTTATCTTACACACACAGATATGCATGCTCACACACACAAATTCAGCACGCATTGACACACGCATGCACACACACACAAACACCCACAAAGGAATAACAATAGAACAACTTTGATAAAGTGTTATTTTACAGAAAGTGAAGAAGTACAAGGTCATTGTTGAGGCGAAAGACCATGGGAAGCCACCCCTCTCCTCCACTGCTGTGATCCATCTGGGTATTATGGACGGCAACAGTCATCTTCCCAGATTCAAAGAGAGAGAGGTAAAGATTGTAGATAACTTAATCTTAAGGCCGATGAAGGGCCTAAGCTAAGCTGAACTAATTTTAACGTGCCATCCCGTTACATGTACCACCTGCACATCCAGTACAAAGGGCAGGTTATGGAGATGGAGACCAACAAGGAGGTTCTGCGTGTGGGAGTTGAAGATAAAGACACCCCTAATACCGCCGCCTGGAGGGCCAAGTATTTCTTCGTCAAAGGGAATGAAGACAAAATCTATGATATTACCACTGATCCGTTAACCAACGAGGGCATCCTCACGGTGGTCAAGGTACACTTTGGTTTACCACAGTCGTCAAAGAACATAGTAACAGCAAGCCAGAACATTTGTGCAACCTAACTCGGAGCTTTGCAGCACTTTGATTCAGCCATCAGTAGAACCTAGCCTGACTGAGATAGACATAGCAATTCATTAAATCTTCTATACCATTTCTACAGGGCAGGGATTTTGAAAGGACAACCAACAGCACCCTGCAGATCGGAGTGGAGAACGAGGAGGAACTGTTTGTTTGTGCGTCTAAGAAGCCCGGATACAAAATAGTCACCCCCAAAACGGACATCATCAACATCACCGTGAAGGTCATCGATGTCAACGACCCCCCTAAATTTGTCAAGAAGTTGACGGACGTGTATCAGAGAGAGGAGGATGAACCCGGGCAAAAACTGTTCGAACCAGAGATCAGTGATGACGATTCGGACGTAGACCAAATCCGGTGGGTGGCTCTTCACGCCAGATTATTTGACACAGAAACAACCTCTCTCTCTTTCCCTTCGTCTTTCTGACTCTCTACCCGTCCCCATGTTGTCTAACCAGGTATACAATAATTGAAGACCTCGCAGGCTGGGCCAGCATCGACCCCAAGACGGGCATAGTCCATGCAGTTAAGAAGATGGACCGAGAGTCGCCGTTTGTTGACAAAGACAACGTTTACAAAATCGTAGTCGCTGCCATAGACAACGGTATGAGATACACGAGACGGTTCGCCACGTAGACAAATACACACTACAATGTGTGTACACATTTAGATATACACCTAGGTAAACTGCAACATGTAATAAAAACATACATCAATGCACACGGTGGATAAAACAGTAAAAAAAGAAAATCTTTGGACTTCTAGGGGAGCCCCCGGCCACTGCCAGCAGCACTATCCTGGTCCACCTGAGGGACATCAACGACAACCTCCCAGGGCTGGTCAACAACAGCGGGGTGATGTGCGTTAACAAGGTCAACACGCTGACGGTTTACGCTTTTGATTCAGACTTGCCTCCATTCAGCGGACCATTCTCCTTCTCTCTGGGGTCGGAAGACAAGGAACTGAAGAAGAATTGGAAAATTGACCCTGCCACTGGTAAATTACTTTAATTTACTTTAGATTAAAGTTTGAAATTTCAATTTCAATGCAAACATTTCTTCTTGTTTCTCTTGGCCGTCTTCAGGGGAGGAAGCGGGGCTGGTAATGCTGAAGAGCCTGCCCTACGGCAACTACTCTATCCCGCTGGTCATCAAGGACCAGCAGGGCGGGGGAGGGGCGGAGGACGTGGTGATAGCGGTGGTCATTTGCGACTGCGGCGGAGGGGACACATGCCGCGGGAAGCTGCCGGCCTCGACCAACGTCGGCCCGTCAGTCATCGGACTCGCATGCGGTGCACTGTTACTCTTTCGTATGTCTCCTCATCTATTTTTATTCTTTTTTTTTTTCTGCTGCAGCTTTTTGTGCAGTTTTAATAACGACAAATACAATTCCGATTACTTTATTGATCCTTCGGAAATTTGCTTTATTTACAATTCCTCTGCTCGAAATATTAGAAATAAATTCAACATATATGAACAAAATACAACCCAAAAACCAAACACAACAAAATATGAAAAATGAAAAATTTTATGTTTGTATGTTTTGGCTCTGGATATGTACAGAACAGAACTGGGCTGTATGGGGACAAATTGCAAAAAATTACAAACCAACCCTATATATTGTCTCACCCCAATGGAACACATTTGCAGTGCTGCTGCTGCTCCTCTTCACGTGTGAATGCGGCAACAAGTTCCAGAGCATCACAATCTCCCAGAGTGAAGGCAACCAGTCGCTCATTATGTACAACGAGGAGGGAGGGGGCTCTGCTTGCAAGGTCTGTGTGTGTGTGTGTGTGTGTGTGTGTGTGTGTGTGTGTGTGTGTGTGTGTGTGTGTGTGTGTGTGTGTGTGTGTGTGTGTGTGTGTGTGTGTGTGTGTGTGTGTGTGTGTGTGTGTGTGTGTGTGTGTGTGCTTGACTGTGTCTGCATGAGGGTGTGTTTGGATTTGAAAAAATAAATGGACAGGATTTGAGTGCCGGTTTTGTGTTTCAGTAAATATTGCATAATGATACTTCAATAGTGAATATATATTAAGTGAAAGATAAATATAACTGACTTTCCACAACAACCTCTTCCTCCTCCTGCCCCCCAATCCCCCCCTCCCCCCCTGTCCCACCCACACACATGCAGATGGAGCCCACCTTCCACCTCACCCACATCAGCAGCCTGACAGTGACAGAGGGGCAGAAGCTGGAAAGAGCGCAGGTACACAGAACCCCCCCCCCCCTCTTACACACACACACACACACACACACACACACACACACACACACACACACACACACACACACACACACACACACACACACACACACACACACACACACACACACACACACACACACACACACACACACACCACAATCCCATCCCTTATTGCAACAAGCCTTCTCAGGCCACTTTACCTGGGGTATCAGAGGGAACTCACAGCAGGCGTGTCTTTGTGTGCACACACACACACCACCCGCAGGGCTCACACAGCCTTAAAAAGACCTATAGGGAGAGACTAGGCAGGGCTGAGGGCCTTACACAGACCTATAGGGAGACTAAGCAGGGCTGAGGGCCTTACACAGACCTATAGGGAGACTAAGCAGGGCTGAGGGCCTTACACAGACCTATAGGGAGTGGCAGGCTACAGCTTTAATCCCACGTCCAACGTGTAAATCCACGTCAGTCATTGCTACGTCTACACACGAATGACGGAAGGGTTACCAATATTGATTTTGTTTGGCTTGACTAATGTCATGCATTGGTTGCGTTGTATTTTTGGGCTTTTCTTCATCAATCTCTTGCTGCCAGCGAGGGCTTATGAGCTTAGCAGATCAAGCATGAATTATTTGTATGAAATGACAGTTTATTGGGGATGTGCGGATCATCTAGGGTCAGGTGATGGTGAAACTCAACATCGGAGTTCGCTTTCTCTCTCGACAATAGAGAAAAAGTAGAGAGACATGGTTGCAATGCCGATGGAAAGGGTTGAAACAACATATTCTTCTATGCCCCATGCTCAAAACACTACGGGTCACAGACCATAACTATTAAAACACAACTAAGTAGATTTGATGTCACCACTGATCCGTTGACCAACGAGGGCATCCTCACGGTGGTCAAGGTACACTTTGGTTTTCCACAGTCGTCAAAGGACAGTGACAGCAAGCCAGCACATTTGTGCAACATTTGATGCCTTTTCAGCTATTATGTATTGTCGCTTGAAGAAGAAACAAAGATCTTTGAAGTCGGTTGTGAGTGAAGGCTCCTTTCTGATTCTTCTGCTCCCTCAGATGTCACAGATGTCTCAGATGTCTCAGATGTCTCAGATGTACGAGACAACCACCGAGGAGGCAGACTACTACCAGAGCTCCGCACCCAGGATGGTAATACCCTTTTGTTTCACCAAACAAACAAGAATATACATCACACTGAAACAAATCACGAAACCAGTGTTGCTGGTTAACTGTACCTTTGTGCAGGGACGTGCACAGGGGGGGTTGCTCAGGTTGCTTGGGCAACTGCCCATATGCCCTCCTCGACTCAGGTTGCCCTTCCGAGGAAAAAAAAAAAAAAGATTTTTTTTTTTTAATCATTTAATAGATGCAGAATTTCATGTAGGCCTATAAAAATCGCCACTCGAAACATTTAATAAAGTATCCGTTGCCTCATTCAATTCCGTTCGGGCACTGAGAGTGAAAGTCAGTAGGGGGAGGGCAAACTCTGCCGCGCGGCAACAGCCGCTTTTGCCGCCGCCCCTCTGCCGCCCTTCCCCCATTGAAATTAATGGAGGCGGCGAGTTGCCGCGCGGGCGCGGCGTGTGAGCAGCGCTGCACGCGACCGGAACACCGGCACCTGTGAGACGACTGCCTTGATGTTCTCGGAAAAGGTGAATTTGAGATGTATAACAAACAAACAATCATCATCACGTTTTATGAAATGAATTACAATCTTCATAAATCCAGGCTCAGTTTGCCACGTAACGTTTAGCCTAAATAATCAGACAGCTAGCTAGCTTGCAGACAAGCAGCCCGTTATCACATAGTCTAGACTCTACACATTCTTAGGCAAACTAAACTACATGTCTGCTGATAGTTAGTTTCTAACATTTCCTTTTAACAAGAAGAATAAATGATGGAAGTAATACATCACATGAATTCTTTCATTCAAAATGGTTCATGCCTAAATCTTATCACTATTTTGGGTAGCCTATTGTTTGTTATTTTTAAGTGAAGCCGAAATGCCCAGTGAAAAGAGGAGGATTCAGGAGAGAGAGAGAGACAACTAAAGGAGGCAGCTAAGAGGGCACATTACTACAGGGTAGTGATGTGCTCCGAAAAAAATCCGAAATCAGTGTGGTCAAGAGCGGCTGTCTGACCTCCTCCTGCTGTCCATAGAGAAGGACATACCAATCGACAAAGAAGAGGTTCTGAAGGCTTCTCTTTTGAAGCTTTGCATTTTTAAAA
This sequence comes from Gadus chalcogrammus, assembly GCF_026213295.1. Taxonomy (NCBI): domain Eukaryota; kingdom Metazoa; phylum Chordata; class Actinopteri; order Gadiformes; family Gadidae; genus Gadus; species Gadus chalcogrammus. The sequence goes on from NC_079412.1 coordinate 17,262,797, forward strand.
TGTCAATTTGGAGAAACTTATCAGTGACTTGATAGGATGTTGTTTAATTATGTTTGTGTTCATGTTATGTTCTTCTTCTTCAAGTCATGTTTTTCTGCATTATCGTTAGTAGTAGTTATTTCAGTGTTTTACTTATTTGTAATTATATATTAATAAAGACCCTGTTATTCTCAGTACTTCATATAGCCTGCAAGTTTTTTTTTGGGGGGGGGGGGGGGGGGGGGGGTGCCCTTTTTTCAGGTCAGAGCAACTGCCCCTCAAAATTCCTGTGCACGTCCCTGCCTTTGTGTCATTGCTGGATTGTTGTCAAGTACAGTTCTAACACACCCATAACCCCCCACACAACCGCAACCCCCAAACCCCTTTCAACCCCCCAGGTAAACCTCTTCCGAGGTCTGGGACAGGGGCAGCAGCGTAATGGAGACCCAAGGGAGTCTCACAGGAGCAATGGCGGTCGGAGCATGGTAGGCGCTTGCAGTGTCTTTTATGTCCACAGGAGTGCGCTATACCCTTTCTTGAAGTCATCCATTAGGACGAGATCCTTAAAAATATGATGACCTTCGTAACAGTTTTCAAATCAAGATTTCTACTTACTTTCAGTCCTCGACTTGGAATTCCAGGATGATGTCCGCCAGGGTAAGTTGCGTTCACTAATGCTGGTACTTAAGTGCCTGCTTCTTATTGCTTTTTCTTAGTTCTTTTTCTTGTTCTTAAAAACCTTATAAATTCTGATCACAATTCTGTCCATCCCTCTTTTTTTAAGAGTGTTTCACGCAAACAGGCCTCCACCCTGCTCTCGGATCAGCTCATCGCAGAACACATAGACACCGTAAGTTATATTTACCAATGCCCAGTGGTGCTATAATCCTATATTTCTAACTTGTTATGTTGCACTAAATCGCCAATTCTAGGCTAGTTTTGTTTAGTTTGGCCTTAGTAATTGTTTTAGTGTATACTACACGTGAACACTCAAAAAATAAACAAGATAACACTTTTTGCCAGGTTTTATTGTTTTCATCAGCGGTTTATTTGTTTGTTTAAAGTTTAAACTTGAAGTTGAAGGTTTGTTTGCTTAATAGGTTAATTATACATGTATTAACTATAATAATAGCCTAAATATACACTCATGGGCAGTGCTCACCCTTCCTAGACAATCACACCACTGAAATCACTAACAAAACATGCTTATAAAAAGGCAAATAAATGACATTATATGGATGAGTGAACCAGGCATATAAATGGTGCTGGCCATGTGCTGTAAAACGTGTTTTACATTTCATAGTAAATGCCCCTGATGGTTGTCCTTATTGACCTGGAAATCTCAGGAAGATGCACTCTTCCATTCTCATGCACAGCATGTGTTTCAAAAATGTATGGTCTGCCATAAAGGGGATTATCGTTTGTCTTTTATGGGTGTTTTTGCACCTTTAAATAAAAAAAACGGATGGAAAGGACTAGATTTGTTATAAATCAGGGCATAGAGCAGGCCCATTAAGGCAGGGTCATAATTGCTGAAGAGATAATATCCTTTTTTAGATAGAATCCCTGAGTAAATCATGCTACTTACACGTTTCCAAATATAGTTCTTAACCAGGCTAAAAGGTCTCATTTTATAATACTGTTCAGTCATACAGTATATTATAAGCCTTTAGTTAATTATTTACTAATCTTGAAAATAACATACATTTACCAGCTTTACTAGTTAATGATGAACTAATCATTCAACAAAACACTCATATACAGTTATATATTATTAAGGATATGTTAAAGGCCCATATTTGACCACATTCAGATGTGGTGTTGATTGTCTATTATAAAACAATGTCAAAATCATCCTAGTGACAATCCCAAGTGGGAGTGTCCCCTATATGATGGTACGCAGTACGCACAGTACTATCCACTGAAGATGCTGGAAACCTGACCTATCCACCATATATAAGTTCAATCAATCAATAACAAACGGGTTATCAATGACAAATGACTGAACTTTATTACCGGATATTAGACACATGCCAACATAATACACATCACAAACAATGCTTTAGCTAGTTTTACCTATAATAAAGTAAATATCATGCCTGATTCAGCTTATTTGCATACAATTGTGATTATGTGGTAACTTAAAACATTAACGACACGCCTTTGCTAATTAAAGACACAAGGCTATGTACTGGCACGTTATGACATTGTAATCCAGATGAAAGCAACTGTAGGAACCGGATTTTGGCAGACTTTTTGACATGGCGCCTGTCACTAGTGGCAGTCAGACACAGAGGCCTCTCCCTCTCATGGCCCCCTTAACCTCCATCCCCTTTCCCGCTCATTACCATGCCGCTGTCTGTCGTGGCTTACCGACCGACCGTGGGCTCCTTTCTCTAATACAAGAGGAGACAAGTGCTAACGGATTTGGAGACCCTAGTATTTATTTAGAAGTTGCTTTGAAGGACGCCTCTGAGATGCCCTCTTGTTGGTTGATCCTACAGAAGCTGTATGAGCTAGGGGAGGTGCCTGGGGACTACCCGATGTACAGGCCCACTGTGTTCACCCACGAGGGCCAAGGCAGCCGGGCTCAGTCGCTGGACAACCTGTCACTGGACCTGGGGGACGACCTTGAGTTTCTCAGCGATCTGGGCCCCAAATTCAAGACCCTGGGAGGCCTCTGTGACAAGAACTTAAAGTAGAAGAACATACAACTTTGATATGTCTGTCAAAGAAAATGTGGCCTTTGATGCAGCTTTTGGAAAACAGGGATCATCACTTTGTCACCTTGAAAGGAGAAGCAAAGGAAAATAGAATATTGTGATGATATTGTACTGCACATTTCTTTGATTATACTTTGTATATATATATATAAATATACATATATATATATATGTATGTTTCTCGGGATATTGTATATATATATATATATATATATATATATATATATATACACGCTTACGAGCGGGTTATGCTTCTTCGGGCACTTATAGTATAAAGTCATGGTGTGTGCTGCATTTCATTTACAAAATCTCACATTATATCCCACATACACAACAACGTTTCAAAAGAAATATAACAAAGTTTGCGTGGGTCGTAACTTCAGGATAACACCCCCCCTCCCCCCAACTCAGCCCAAATCTCATTGTGTCCCAAATTAGGCTGAAACCGGGGGATCACTTACACTTTATCAACGTCCATGGCCCACATGCACTTAAGAAGTCTGGATGGTGGTATTTAAAAGAATGTTACATGTGTTTACTTTGCTTTTCGGATGGTATCAGTTAAGCTCTGCAATGTTTTCTTATTTTTTTTTTTCATTATGCAAATATTTTGATGATTGGTTTGATCTTAAATTCAACTTACTTGTAGGTTTTACAGGTTGTTGTACTGACCTGTTTTTTTCTTTATGTTTATGATAATGCTCCCTCCAGTAAGTACACTGTAAAACCTAACAGTACATCTTACTAAAATAACTAAGTAGACGTAACTTAAATCTCAAAAATCGTTGGGGTTACTCATTCACCTGAATGAACAGAACCTAAGAATCAATAATTGATATAATAACTCTTTTGTTTTGAGTGCTGCTCAAATATGGAACATTTTAAGTCTAACTTATTTATTCCAGTGTGTTCCATTGACTTATTTAACTTAAATGTAGCTATATCATTTTCATTAGACTATATAAGCTACACTTTGTGTAATTAGTTTTTATTGCTATCTCTATTATTTATAATCATTTCTGATGATTATGCAATGCCCAATTAAAACAAATAATTACTGTGACATAATTTCAATGATCACAGTGTAAAGATTTAAAGTTAATCACAGAATATTGGCATAAATAAATAAGCTACACACATTTTCGTTCAACTTTTTTTGATTGTGTCTCAAACAGCTTGTGTGTCTTTTAACAGGCGCTAGCTCTTTATATTTGGGAAACCCATTTATCAAAAACGGCTGAATCCGAATACTCATACTTGACTACTATATAGTATGCATTTTGCAGTACGCCAAAAAGTATAGCGCGTCGGAATGCTCAGTAGCCTACGCATTGTGTAGAAGACGTTTCCGAATGCGTGCTACCGCCAAAGTAAACCACGGAGTTCACTACGCTATCCCACAATGCAACCGGAGTCTAGTAACGAACGAAGAAGAGATGGCTGACCCGACACCAACAGAAAGACGTCGTAGAAAGAGAACACCGATGCTAAAGAGATGGCATGTTTAAAAATAATAATAATTAGTAAAGCTGTTTAAATGACTACTTGAAATGACCATGGAAATGTTATGAATGTTCAGCATTCAGCTTAATAAATAATGTGGCGACTCCTACCCCCGGGGAGTCTGGGTATTCATAATGTTTGGGGAAAAGGGGTTTTATTGTCTTTTTATAACTTGATGTGTTATTAGGTTAAGTGGAGTTAACGGGTTTGGGTTCTTTATTGTTTGTGTGTTAATTGTGATGTGTGTGATCGGGACCATTAGTGAGAGTGTTGTGTGTGTTGGTCAGTGTTGCCGTGTTTTCTGTTGTGTGTCTATGTTTGAATATAGCCAGCTCTCGTGGTCGTGCGGTGCACTAAGGCACGAGAGTTGCGCCGCCATTTAAACTTGGGCTCCCGTCTCGTCCTTCCCGCGCTGCTCGCCACAGTAATTTAAGTTGGATCAGAGATTGGTGAATCCATTGTGTTCATTTAACTTGATTGGTTTAAGGCAATCGGTTTCCTCAAATTAATTGAGTAGACGAAATGTAATTTTAAGTTGTTGCAACTAGAATGTAATAAGTTACATGAACACATGTTATATACGTTGAATGAATTGCTGCATTTAAGTGTAAAAAGCTAATTCTTTACATTTCACCTCAGTAAATGGAATTAGTAATGCTAACTCATAATACACATGTCACAATAACTCTAGCTATAAGAGTTATCTTTACTTACATAAAATAATTGCTGGTACTTAATTTATTTGAGTTAGTAAACTTAAATAGTTCAAGGCAATCGGTTTCCTCAAATAGTTTAAGTTCAACTAACTTGTCAGGTTTTACAGTGTAACTCAAAAAACGTTTAGCTACTTGTATCAACCTGTACAGACCTTTTGTGTGCGGAAAGATGTACACTGGGCATATCTTGAAAGAACTAGCGTGATTAAATTAAGATTTGCATATAAGACTCCCTCAACATTGCAGTTGAGGGAGAGGTTGGGCTTTGGGGAGTTGTGCTGGCATGAAAACCAAGTCAAGTGTGATTTGACATGGAAAGGTTGGTTAGGCCTATTTAGTAATTGCTACACGTGAACCACCTAGTTAGTAGAACCTCTTTGTAGTAGAAGTAAAAGTAGTAGCTTATGTTAACGTGTCGGTATAGATGTGAGTAAGATCACAATTAGGTCCTAATAATTTATAGTACATGCTACACGTGTACCTCCTAAAGTGGCGCAATTTGATTGGTTCGCTTTCTCGGGATATTGTAGCCTGGCCAGACCATGTTTAATCGTACATTGCACGTTCGACTTGGGAAGCTGCTGTCATTTTCTTCAGCAGAAGAGACGTGATCAATGGGCCTAGTTCAAAAGACTCTGTCTGTACGCAATTGGCTGCTTGCCGTCGCTTTCCTGTCGTCTTTGCGTGCCAAGGGGAAAAGCCAGCTTGGTGATAGGCTCCCGCAAAAACGTATCGAACCTAGAAAGAAATGTATTGCTCGTCTTGTCTAGACCCGTCTGCAGGGCAAACTAAAATCGCTGGCAAAATGGGCGGGGCTACCCAGTCTAGGGATATTGGGCAATATGTACACTGGGCATTTCTTGAAAGAACTAGCGTGATTAAATTAAGATTTACATGTAAGACTCACTCCCTCAACATTGCAGTTGAGGGAGAGGTTGGGCTTTGGGGAGTTGTGCTGGCATGAAAACCAAGTCAAGTGTGATTTGACATGGAAAGGTTATAGGCCTATTTAGTAATTGCTACACGTGAACCACCTAGTAGAACATCTTTGTAGTAGAAGTAAAAGTAGTAGCTTATGTTAACGTGTCGGTATAGGTGTGAGTAAGATCACAATTAGGTCCTACTAATTTATAGTACATGCTACACGTGTAGGCCTACCTCCTAAAGTGGCGCAATTTGATTGGTTCGCTTTCTCAGGATATTGTAGCCTGGCCAGACCATGTTTAATCGTACATTGCACATTCGACTTGGGAAGCTGCTGTCATTTTCTTCAGCAGAAGAGACGTGATCAATGGGCCTAGTTCAAAAGACTCTGTACGCAATGGGCTGCTTGCCGTCGCTTTCCTGTCGTCTTTGCGCGCCAGGGGGAAAAGCCAGCTTGGTGATAAGCTCCCGCAAAAACGTATCGAACCTAGAAAGAAATGTATTGCTCATACAAATATTTTTCATTAAAGATTATCAGATTTCAGATGTAGGCTATATCAGATATATATTTATAGACATCAAGTAAATTTAAAATTTTGATTAAAGGCTGTGTTGCAGGGTATATTTTCCAACGAATTTGTGCAATTTGCTTGTTTGTAATAAAGATTTTAACTGTTATCCATTGTATTTAATGTTGTTAGGCATCACAAAACCGAATGTAATACGAAAAAGTAGGTACTATTTTAGCGGTTTGCTATTGATTCTCATTTCGGAATACTGCATTGTTATGAAGGGATTGCGGTTAGTTGTGGTCTTAGTGAAGCAGCCTAGCCTTGGAGTTGGATAAGTTGGAGTGAAGCCTCGTGCCCACTGCTTCCGTCCGTTGACTGATCCCCATTGACTTTGAATGGGGACGGACGTGCAATGCATTGTGGATCCGTGCGCTCCGTTTGAGCCTTTCGGCTCCGTCAAAGAGTTGAAAAATGTTCGACTTTTTCGGCAGCGATGGATCCGTCATGCAATCAGATCACGAATGCAATTTTAAGCACTGTGACGCCCCGTGCCCACTACCTCCGTCAGTTGTCCGTTGCCCATTGACTTTGAATGGGGACGGTCGCGCAATGCATTGTGGATCCGTCCGTTGACTTGGAGCGTTCGCCACCGTCAAAAAGTTGAAAAATGTTCAACTTTTTCGGCAGCGACGGATCCGTCATCCAATCAGATCGCGTATGCAAATTTAAGCACTGTGACGCGACTCGGGCTCTGACGATACTGGAAAGCGGGAAAGCGGGTAATCTTGCCTCGCAACAAGCAGGAAGAAGCGGGAAGAACCCGGCGAACCGATTTGATTGGCTGACGGATGCATCTGCAAAGACTACCCCCCCATCCGTCAGCCACGCCTTCTGGCGTCCGTTGACTGACGGTGCAGTGGGCACGAGGCGTGACTCTCCCCAATCCGTCAGCCACGCCTTCTCAGACGTCCGTTGACGGACGGTACAGTGGGCACGAGGCGGAGAGAGAGCCCACCCGCTGTGGTGATGTTTGGTTTGCTGTCTGTCAGCATCCGCCGGGTTGGACGATGTGCTTTGTATATGTGTTCATTCTGTCTGGTCATATTTGCGGTAGATTGATGGTTAAATAATATCACACCACGATCGGTCATACTTGCAGGCACTCATTTGCAAGTGCACTGATTGCGTGTCCGAAAGGCTATACAGTACCTGCCATTTATTCAGTTGATTGCTCTTCTAAGTGTGCCAGATTGGTGCCATTTATTGTCGTGTTTGCATTGTAATGCACAACTTTGCCTCTCCTTGTTATAAATCAAGGTGCATCCAAACAACCTTAGCAAATGCAGCCTCCTGTGTTGCTTTAAAATATATAGCATATCGGATTATCAAAACATGTTCAGTGTGTGCATGTTTGTGTTGTCATGTAGGCTAAATACTAATTGTCTTGCATCCATGAAATATTGTAATGTTATAGGCCTACTGCAAAATGTATATCGGTATTGCGCAACAATCAGGAGATGGGGACCCCTGAATATTGACGGGTATTTCGCACACTGGGTCAAATAAAGCTTAGAAATATAGGCAAAGATGTTGTTACTGGAGCTAGTTGGCTATCATCAAAACGTGGGATAACTAATCGGAAATTTGATTACAACGTCGGGGGTAAGATTTAATTAGGGATTATCTGGAGGAGATTTCACAGGTGGGACTTGCAAGGTATCCCATGACTTCTATTTCTAGATCTTCTGACTACGTTTACTGGTAGGCCTACTTATCTGAACGACATAATCGCTGTCACTAGATATAAAGAAAACGTTGACTTTCACTCTGTGCTATTCACTGACAGTAAAAAGAAAAGTGTCGTAATTGTATGCACTGCTGTTCATTGACTAGCTCCAGCCTCCAGCACTCATTGCTGCATTGCTAAATGATAGCAAGTCTCCACTCATTCACCTCTGACCATGCATTTAATTGGCTTTGACCGCCATCAGTTCTCGGCAATTCCTCATTCGCCCTCTCACGTCTGACAGGTTTGAAATTGTGGGCCATCATACATGTTATTTGTGGTTCTTGCCACCTCTTAGACGCCATTGTTCTAGTACTAGGTTGAGGCTACCTTCCACCGCGTCTCCCCAACTTGACGTCATCGATGAATGGCTTTAGAAAACACCCGTTACTGCCAAGAACGACAAAAACTGGACTTTAACACTATTTTGGAGACATTCTATAAATGATATACATATTTTGAGTGCTTTATGTACCCATTAATCAAAACTTCCAGTTAACCTGCACGTAGGCCTTGAAAGCAATGTCAGTAAAAACAAAAATAATATAGGCCCTACGTTTGATTTACTCCAAAACAACACTGCAAAATTTCTCATTGAAACAACTCAGGCCATGACTCATCATTGCATCATCTCTTTCTAGTCATGGCGCAATGTCTCTTTGTTGGTCAAATTGTTTTTTTTAATCTTCACACTAGTTTAAATTGTATACGCCTACGCTAAAAGCATATGCGTTTCTAGAGAAAAACAGTTCTCCAATATATAACATGGTGTGGTGACATTTAGTTTGAGACAAGACAGAGCCCATTTTTTAAAAAGGTAGTACCTAACTCACGGGAGGCTTCTTATTTCACATTGAAGGAGCTTTGATTTGTTCCAGGCAAACACAATGTGAAGCATGACTTAAACATTCCAGAAAGGGGCACATCCCTAACTGAACTTGTTCTGTGCTCGTCTATAGGTGAACTCAACCGTAAGAGAGGTGCGTGCCGCCTGACCTTTTAATTACACTTTGCCCCGTTATCACAACAAATATTTATTAACTGACATAAAGAATGGCTTGAGGAGGGAGCAGAAAGCAGCCACCTTCTAAAGTCTGTCACATTTTCTGTAGGTACATAATGGTATTTTTTTTTTAATTGGATAGTTTTTGATGTAGAAAATTATATTATATCACCCAAAGCCTGCCAAGATTATTTTAAGGAGTTTCATATTAAAATATTAGCAATTTATTTTCTCATTTGCCACCGTTGACTCGATTATGTGAAGGAAGAGGTGGGCGTGACTTGGCAAGTAGGCTATATGGTGGGTGGCATTTTCCTAAGAACACTATCAAACGCTGATCTCTAAGGTCTGCTTCCTTATGGTCATCTGACCAATTTGTTTCCCCAGTCCGCTGTCGAAAGCAGTTTTGAAACTGGCTTTGAATCTCAGGGATAGCTCATATATATATATATATATATATATATATATATATATCTGGGATGAAATTATTTGAAATTAGTTTGTCAAATGAATTGCCACGAATCACAAATCTGTGGCAATGAGCTGTGCCTACACTTTTCAGATAGAGCATGCTTGTGGATGAATCACCCAAGCCTTACAATATTAAGAATCCATCATCTGACAGCTGTCCTATGATTAAGAGAGAGAGAGAGAGAGAGAGAGAGAGAGAGAGAGAGAGAGAGAGAGAGAGAGAGAGAGAGAGAGAGAGAGAGAGAGAGAGAGAGAGAGAGAGAGAGAGAGACTTTATATGTGCAGTTTCACAAGCTTAATACCTGGATTTCCCTTCAGGGGTTAATCAAGGGTTATCTGATCTTCTTTTTACTGCATAATTAAACCAACCGTGAAATAACAGAACAAAGAAATCCACGCCCAATATTTGTGTAATCATGACGCAACAAAATATGTTTGCAGGGTTTAAAGTCTGGTAGGTACTGGTAGAAAGATGGATGGAAATCCCTAGTTGTGGAAAAGTATGTGAGTTACCCCAGTATGAAGATTTCGCTTGAATAGAGCTTTTACATCAGAATGCATCATTGGATTTTTGTTTGACTCAAGAGAGTTGAAGTATATATTGTATCCTAGGCTAATCAGACAACTTTGTAATGCCACGTGTTAGGGTTAGTTTCAAACATAATGATTTCTGCCGATAATGACAAATAAGTGCACAATTAATGTCTAAACAATGACCAAAATACCATTACTACCAATAACAATCCAATGCTCCGATACTTCCAAAATGGAGGCGTTGGGATTGGACGGGTAGAAAACACTGAAGCTGTTGTGTGGGTTGGCTGGCTAAAACCAGTGCTCTCAATAAAAATGACTGCTGTAAGAATATCAACATTGTTGTCAGAGGGAAGAAGCAGGAAACATCATGGTGAAATTTAGGTTTCATTTTAGATCACCATTTTTATTGCCTATTGACATTTTTCTGGTGCTCCCTGTTTAAGGATTTAAAGCATGGTATATGTCAGATACAGGATTTCAACAGCATGCAACAGTAAAAACAAGTGTTCTCGTGCCAATAATTATATGGCAGCGGGGTTCACAAGTAAAACGTCAATCACTATTAAACAAACACGTGTATACACACACACATACAGTACCAACATAGTGCGAGACTTACAACGCACACACCGTAACTAAGGCTACATACAATTCAACGCTGAAGCCATCGCTTTTTGTTGTAGTTTTTGATAACTTAAAGGTCCCATGACATGCTATTTTATGTATTCTTTAATATAGGTATTAGTGGGCAACTAACACAGTATTCAAAGACGTTCCCTAAATTCAGCCGTGGTGCAGAGTTACAGCCACTCCGAGCCAGTCGCACATTGAGCTTCCCCCAAATGTGCTGTTTCGGTGGGCGTGTCAAGGAGGAGGGTGGGGGTGTGGCCCTGAGCAGCTTGCAGCCACCATGCGCTCTGTTTACAGTGGATGTATCGCAATGGCGAGGCGCACACCCTTTAGCCGTGTTCTGTAAATATTCTAGAACACACGGGAGTCCTGGAGCTCTATATCTAAATATTATCATATAGCCTACACAGATATCTATATCATATAATATATTATCACGGCCAAAAGCTGTGTGAGCCGATATTATGAATCTCAAACGACCGCGTTGGGTTCTCCGACGTTCCTGGTTCTTCAACGTCCACATCAATGTGAATACACACACTGTAACGCAAGTGTTTCTTGTTGGTTCTTTGACTTGTCTTGTATTTCCACAACGAGACTGTCGTGGGGGTTATCTGAGCCATGGTTGAGAAGGAATTGGGGGAAAGGAACTTTGGTTTGACTCGCTGAAGTACATGAACTGCGACATGCCGCCGGTTGCCGCGAGGCACCATCGCCCGGCAGCGGGCAGCCGGCAGCGCGCGGTTCAGTCGACTTCAGGTTGATGTGAAAGTGGAAGAACCAGAGACGTCGCAGAACCCGACAAAGTCGTTTGTGATTCATAATATCGTCTGGAGGCGCACACAATATGTTATATGATATAGATATCTATGTATTATATGATATTATTTAGATATAGAGCTCCAGGACTGTAACGCAAGTGTTGTACACTTCCTTGTTATTTGGATAACCGTTCTGCTGTTGGTGTGATGGCGCATAACACGAATGAATGAATTGGGGGGAAGGAACTTTGGCTTTGACTCCCTCAAGAACATGAACCACGACATGGAGGAGAAAGGGATTGTTGGCGGCGAATGTCTCCCGCTTGAGCCCCGCTGAGGGACCACCGCCGGAGGCGGAGGTGCATAAGCGCTGCCCGGCAAAGATCCCTTTCTCCTCCTTGTCGTGGTTCATGGTCTTGAGGGAGTCAAAGCCAAAGTTCCTTCCCCCCAATTCATTCTCAACCTTGGCTGAGATAACCCCCAATACGAGTCTCGTTGTAGAAATACCAGAGACGAGAGTCCGACGTGATGCGCCATCACACCAACAGCAGAACGGTTATCCAAATAACAAGGAAGTGTACAACACTTGCGTTACAGTCCTGGAGCTCTATATCTAAATAATATCATATAATACATAGATATCTATATCATATAACATATTGTGTGCGCCTCCAGACGATATTATGAATCACAAACGACTTTGTCGGGTTCTGCGACGTCTCTGGTTCTTCCACTTTCACATCAACCTGAAGTCGACTGAACCGCGCGCTGCCGGCTGCCCGCTGCCGGGCGATGGTGCCTCGCGGCAACCGGCGGCATGTCGCAGTTCATGTACTTCAGTGAGTCAAACCAAAGTTCCTTTCCCCCAATTCCTTCTCAACCATGGCTCAGATAACCCCCACGACAGTCTCGTTGTGGAAATACAAGACACGTCAAAGAACCGACAAGAAACACTTGCGTTACAGTGTGTGTATTCACACACACACATGTGGCGCTCGCACGGTCGAGTCTCATTGGCGGGCCAACGTCTCTGGGCGGGCCAGGCAGATTAAGGGGAGGAGCTGAGATTCCTCATGACGTCATGAGCACAGATTTCCAAATCAGCGCGCTTGAGCCTCCGTTTTTTCAAAGGCGAGCAGAACAGCTAGTGCTCGTTTTACACCAAACGCAAGTTTTAGCCACTGGGGGACCATAGGCAGGCTAGGGGAACTCATATTTATGTTAGAAAACTTCATAAATTGAGATTTTCATGTCATGGGACCTTTAATAAGCATTTCCTCGACCGATGTGAATATATTCTGCAGCTAATTTAATCTTTGCTTGAGAAACGCTGTGGTAGTTTCCAACACAACGATTTCTCCCGATTAGGACACATACATGATTAATGACTAAACAATGACCAAAACACCATGACTACCTGAAGCATTCCTATATTCGTGGAGGCGGCCATTGGGATGTGATGCCACATTGTCCCAGTAGGCGACCGAGAAGGGGATGTGGTGTTATTGGTTGATATGGTTGTTTGCTTTGCATTACAGCGATGAGGCTGGCAAGACCTTGACCAATCTCTGTCTGTGTCATACGCAGCATATAACGGCAGTCTGGTGCAGGACAGCCTTGCAGTGGATGTCTTTTAACTAATGCAGTATTCTTGGGGCAACTCATCAATGGGTGAATTCAAATACATTGTGTGTAATTGTGCTGGTGTTTATCATCAGCAAGCGAGCAGAACCACAAAATATCCTTTTACATAAATGGGCAAATAGTAAACAAGCATTGACAAACAAAACAGAAAGAAAATGGCTGCCAGCATCTATGGTCAGTAGAAACTAACTAATAATACATATTTACATACATACATACAAACTTAATAGAGTTATTAGCTAAATAAGTTCCATAGGCTTTCTCATACTTTAATCAAGTGCAGACACGCTTAAATGTATCACAATTAAAACAAAATAGTTGCTCTTGGACAACAGGTGGAAAACACTGCAGCTGAATCCTGGTGAGTTGGTTGGCTAAATCAAGTGCTCTCATTCAACATTACTGCCATGTAGGCCTACTGTAAATATATCAACATTGTTGTCAGAGGGAAGAATCAGGACACGTTTACAGTGACATTAAGTTTTCTTTAAAATCACAAGTTCTACAGCCTCGTGACATTTTTTCCACGTTTCAAATAAAAATAATAGTCAGCCCCTCTGCTCTGCATTAAACACGCAACTTCCTGGTTTCACTTCCTGGTCAGGAATCACTCAAATCATAGATTAAATGTATTGGTAATACAATTACCAGTATGGTTCGGTATGGTTCCACTCTTTTCTGGTGCTCCCTGCTGTAGGATTTAAAGCATGACATATGTCAGATACAGGAGATTACCAGCACCAGCATGGACCAGTAAAAACAAGTGCTCTCTGCCAACAGTTACGGGACTTCCCATAAAACCAACAAGACACACACGCACGCACGCACGCACGCACGCACGCACGCACGCACGCGCGCACACACACACACACACACACACACACACACACACACACACACACACACACACACACACACACACACACACACACACACACACACACACACACACACACACACACACACACACACACACACACACAAGCCATCCTTTCATATTTTTTTTTATCTCTTAATCAGCATTTGCTCCTCCCATGTGAATATATTCTGCACCTCATATATCTTTGCTTATTTTTTACAAAGACACAGACACAGCAAGCTTTAGTGCTGTTCTGCTGTACTCCCAACATGGACACAATATCTTCCAGCTTCCTCGTCATCCTGGTAAGGTTGTAGAGTCTGTTCCTTAGTATGTTCAATAACTTGCATACAGTTTATACACTGCTCATTTGTTGCTTTTTATAATATGCATTCCAGTTCATCCATGGCACGGTGGAGGGCATTCAAGCGCATTAAAACATTGTACATAGTTTCCTCAGGAATGCTCTTGCATATCCAGTTGCGTACGTTTTGAGCCCAGCCAGACGTCGTTTAACCCACCGCAAACCTCTAGTATATTAACATTTGACTGCATACAAATGCGGTGCCATAAGGACATGGTGACTAATGTATGATAATAAGCATTATTGGCCCTTAACATTAGAAATCATAATCTACACTGCCTCAAAAGGCTATTGGCCTAAGCAAAACCAGTAGCGGCATATACTTTTCCCTGAACTTGTAAACGTTGCAAACATGCAAAAAATATTTATATATTTATGTGGCATGCAGTCCAATGCTTAAAATATATCTGTGGCATTCAGTTGGCCATGCTGTGGTGAAATGTGTGTAACATATGACCAAGTGTTTCTTTCTGTTCAATAGAAACAACTTTATCAATCCCCTGTAAGAGAAATTTGTTAATGTTTGTCCCTAAGAAACAATAATGGTAAAAAAAAAATACAAAACATGACGGTAACTCTAAAGTCACTTCCGCCAATGCAAAGAGACCAGAACGGAGTAGGAGAGGGCGTAGCCTAATAAAGGCGGCTGCATGCTTCAGCGTTGGTGTTACGTTGTTGCGCAAAATTTACTCAGAGCAATTCATTGCATAGTTTTTATGAAGCGATGCATGAAAATAATGTTTAATATATCAAGTGAGTTTATATAATTAGTACAAATTAGGGAGTTCCAATTCAAGTTCAACTGGTGACTCAACATAGTTCTGCTCAATGTGTGTATTTTTTTTTCGGCGGCTGCATGCTTCAGCGTTGGTGTTACGTTGTTGCGCAAAATTTACTCAAAGCAATTCATGCTCCCTTTAAGGTTGCGCGTGTTTTTCGTTGAAGACGACCTCGAGAATGACGTCTTTGTCTGTGGGAGTCGTTGGTTTGTTTATGTGCCAAAGTTTGATGATCTCCTTTCGCGAGTCATCCGATATCTTCCCGACTCTCACCAAAACCGGCCCTTGTCAGGGAGCAGCTGGCAGATTATTTTTTGTCAGATGCTGGCGTGTTTCCCCACCAGTACAATGTGCTACGATTGGGTATGCGCACTGACCAATAAATATATATACATTGGTCACTTGGAAGCATGACTTTTGATTCATTAGTTATCATGTTACACAAGTTACCTAATTTGGTTTACGTCAAACTCATTAATTCATATCCATGTAAAATGTTTATACAACAGCTACTGCCTTGACAGATGAATGAATTATTTAAGTGTAGGCCTATAGCCAAAGGCTTTAAGCTATAGCGCATAATGTCCACATAAATGATATGGTACTAGGCAGCATTATTAGAGAAAAGGGGTTTATTTATCAAATACAGAAAATAGTCCCACCATACACGCACACATTTTTCATTCACTACACACTCACGCTTTCAAATTTCATTCACTCAAAGAGGCTACTGAACTTATGTTTCACACAGAACATGAACACTTATGTTTCACATAGAACGTGAACACAAAACATTACGTAATTAATTCAAATAGGCTAACACTAAAACAAATAAGGCCAGTAGGCAGTAGGCCTAATAGAACGAATATCGGGTGACAAGATCATTAAAATGGCTCACAATCCCGCATCAGCTGTTTGATGTCGCGCATCAAAATAGCACTTTGCCCCTGTGGAAGGGTTCGCATAAAGGGTTCACATAATTATGTGCCAGATCGTGTGGTAGGTGGCGGTATGAAAACAGGAAATGTGATACTCCAGACAGGAAGTAGTAACCAGACGAGCAGACCAATCACAGCCTTGCAGGCTGCGCGGCTCGCGTAAAAGCTTAAGTAAAAAATTACGCAAGTCTAGAAAAATCGCCCGACGCACGCAAGACGTGAGAAGTCGCGCAAGGGGTGCGCAAGGGCGGTCAAGGGCCTCTTGCGCTTGCGCTTACGCTTACGTAACTGAGCATAAATCGGCCTTAACTCGTTTGTGAACTACCCAGAGAAACGCAACTCAAATTGAATGTGAACATGTATGAGCCTTTAATAAAATCCCGGACGATTTTGAAAAAATAAGACGTCTGGTCACCCTACGTACGGGGAACCCATTTGATTGCTGTTCCACTGTTAAATAGCGGCGCAAATTGGTGGGGGCTATCCTGGTAATTTCTCTGCGTGTGAGCGTGTGCATGGGTTGAAATGCGTGTGTGAATTGAGAGCCCCGATTGACAATGCTTTTGTTTTAGTTTCTAGGAATAAACTATTCATCGTCAGATATTTTGCATCGGCAGAAAAGAACCTGGATAATAGATACCTTTTCAATCGAAGAGGAATACAGTGGAACTCATCCGTATGAACTCGGCAAAGTGAGTAAAATGGATGTTAACACAATAGGCTACTTTCTTTTTTGAGCACAGTGATGCAGTGACTGTGAGACATTCATATTTTCTGCTGATTTGACACCTTCCTCAGATTGAACTGGCGAATAAGTTCACACTTATGAAGCTGCATGGTCAAGGAGTCGATGAGGAGCCCAAGGGGAAACTGAACATTGACCCAAACACAGGGATTATCACCGTGCTCGGCAAATTGGACTATGAGAAAAACCAAAAACTTATGGTTTGTTTCAATTCATAAAGTGCTTATTTTTTGATATGTGTTCTTATTTAGGACATCAATATGTGGCAAGAAAACTTTGCATATGTTTATATATATATATATATATATATATATATATATATATATATATATATATATATATATATATATACATAGGCCTACTTTTTTTTTAATTTCAGATGAAATTTGAGGCAGTCGACAGAGTTACAAACGTCGTGGACACCAAACTTTCTGTTGAGGTGCAAATCTTGGACGTAAATGACAATGTTCCTACTTTTACACAAACGTATTATATGGTCCATATGAAAGAGTCAGCCCCACAAGGTAAATACATTCTGTATTACATGTAAAGATGATATACATTGCATTATATAATTACAATATATAACCTCCATTTCTATATACATATATATATATATATATATATATATATATATATATATATATATATATATAGGCCTATATATATATATGGTTGGGCAGTTTAAACACATTTCTTCTTTCTCCCAATTTGGCTAGGTTCATATGTGATGGTTGTCTCTGCCACGGATTTAGACAACAGAAACACCAAGAATGGCACGTTTGGCTTCAAGATTGTGTCCGTCACCCCAGAGCCCTCTGACCTGGAATTCTACATGGAAAAGAACAGTGGTTATGGAAACATCTCATTTAGAGGGTGTCTGGACTATGAGGTGATAGACGTTTAGTATGTCATTATATCAGGGTTTTTTAAAAAAAAAATCATTTTTTCTTTTATCATGCAAGAAACAGACAAACAAACAGACATGTTTTGGACCAACTCTTTTTTCCGACACTCAGAAATCAAAGACGTACACTATCCTGGTGGAGGTGAAAGACCACGGGGAAGCGATTCAGCTGTCAAGCACCTGCACCGTGGTCGTCAATATCGATGACGAAAACAACCACCTTCCCGTCTTCACGGGGCCCTCGGTCAGCAGGTTCTCTTTCCTATGCCCCCCTTGTGGCGTCAAAGTTCAATGGTTGTGTTACATATAATATACAGCATATGTTATTATTGTTATTGTTTGATTTGTCAAACATTTATAAATCTCAGCAAAGTGCAACTCTGGAAGAAGGGATAGTAGGCGTGGAGGTTTTACGCATGCAAGCGACGGACAGAGACACCAAGGGCACAGATGCCTGGAAGGTCAATTATGTCATCCATGGAGAAAGTGGTGTAAACTTCAGAATCGTCACAGATCCAGAGACAAATGAAGGGGTCTTGTCCGTGATAAAGGTATTTTGCTTTTTAAGTATAGATTTCTAATACATTGTTTGTTTTTTTAAGTGCAGAGTGTGACACAATGTTGCCCCAGATCTCTACCCAATCATTTACCGGCATAGAGAGAATGTTGTTGTTTAGCTTACAGCATGATTTAGTATGGAATGTAATGACATGTTTATTTAGCTGTTTTTAAGATGTTGTTTGAAGCACAAATGTATTAGATTAAACTGTGCACACAGAGCTGCATGCATCCACAAATGTGCAAGAAGAATACTGCATATACAGGATTCAAGTGCACAGAATATAATTCATTCACAGCTTGGCAGGAAAAAAAACATTGGACGGAAGTGTGTGTACTTCGAGCAGCCAGCTGGAACATTGTACAAGATACAAGATACAAGATTGTTTATTGTCATATACACAATGGAAACATAGTTTACACTGGGCAATGAAATTCTTAATTTGAAGTTCCCTTCACACAAAATATGCTTAAAATAGAAGTAGATAAATAAACTAAACTACTAAAAATATCTGTACATTGAGCAGAATTTAGTTAAACAAAAACAGTTAAATATAAGGTGCTGTTTAGCATGTGCAATGTTCGCGTACAGCAGAAGGCCCTGAAAGACATTGAAATATCTTTGTTTACACTTTGTTTACATTGAAGTGTAAACAATACTGCCTGAGTATAGAACTGAAACTGAGGGGTATTTAAAGGTATTTTTGATCGCTGAAACAAAGATGTGGTAGAATTTGTTCATCACATTGGTGTGATGAGTCGTAACACCAATTGGTAAGGCAAAGACATACCAATTCTTAAACCACTACATAAACTACTGGCATATCAAAGGCCTTATTATCAATCCATCCATCTGCTATGCTTCTGGAGGCAACAGGGCATGTATAGGGCAGTCCAGCTGATACATGGAAGGCCTTGCTCGACCCACACTTAGCCATGCTCTACCTTTGTTCACTACCCAAAATGTTTTGCCATAGGTGACAAAGGATTGAATACACAGATATAGATTTCCACAAAGTGCTCCCTTGTAGTAAATATAAACCATCTGCTACGTTTTTCTATTATGGAGCTTTGCTAATGTCAAAAAATCATGAATCTGTTGAGTTTTAAAACTCTCAACCTTACAGGTCTAGAATCGTACCTACAACACCTTAATCCATTCTTTCCTCGTTTTTTTTCTCACAGCCCTTGGACTACGAGGACCAATCGCTTTTGAACTTGACCATTAGTGTGGAGAATTATGGGAAATATTTTTCATGCCAGGTTGTGAACAAGAATGTAAACAGCAATGGTCATTGGAAAGTGTTGACAACGAATGAGAAGCCTGAGCTGTCCACAAAGGTTGTAATATTGAATGTTTTAGATGTGAACAGCGCACCCGTATTCAAGCCCGAGAACAAAACAGTGACGGTGTATGAGGACATTTCTGTTGGGTATAATCTAGGGTCTATGACAGCAGTTGACAGGGATGTGGCACATGGAAACAAGATTCGGTGAGTTTGAAACATACATCCTCTATTTCTATACCGACATATAGGAAAATTCATTTTTGAGAGACCCCTTGCATGTCTTAATCCTTAAGCTTTTGCTACTTTTTGAATGAGGATAAAATATTGATGATTAATCACTAAAAAATTTACTGACAATATCCTATGTCTTCCAGTTATTTCAAAGGAGAGGATCCTGCCAAATGGGTGACTGTGGATCCAAAGAACGGTGTCATAACAACGGTCAAAACATTAGACAGAGAATCATCTGATGTTAAAAAAGATATCTATGCAGTCACTGTTTTGGGTGTTGACGACGGTACGAACCTTTGAAGTTGTGTCCAATAAAATGCCACCATCCAAACTGTAAGCAAATCCGAAGATCTATTGGTTGTTTTGTTTTTCTCTATGATTCACAGGTGAGCCTCCGGCAACTGGAACCGGAACCCTGTTCATACACCTGAGAGACCGAAATGACAACACTCCCCTACTGGACGCCACATCGATTGGAATATGCATCTCCGATAACGACGCGGATTCCAAAGCAAACATCACTGCCTTTGATCATGATGTGGAGCCCTTCGCCGGGCCCTTTACCTTCAAACTCCTCGGAGACGTGAAGGACAAGTGGAGGATTGAGCCTGAATATGGTAACTGCACCCCTCCCATGAGCATATGAAAATGTACCATTAAAAAAAGGCATGTTTGAAGACATAAAAAGAGAATCCATAGAGTTCAGCGTGTGAACCGGCGCCTGTCCTCTCCTGGTTCCCCCCGGCTGTGTCACAGGGTACTCTGTCAACCTCTTCCGGGAGGACCGGATCCCCAGCGGGCAACATGTGGTTCAGCTGAAGGTGTCTGATCAGCAGGACAACTCTGCTCTGCACAACATCACCGTGATTGTGTGTGAATGCGCGGCTACCAACATCGGGGGTATGCCCAGCTGTCTGGAACGCCAACGCTCCAGCTCCATCGGTTTCAGCGGAGCCGCTCCGATAGGGTTTATTGCCATTCTTCTCCTACTAGGTAAAAAATAAAAAGAGAGAGACTGCTATTACACTACTGCACTTCAAGACTGACTGATGTGATACTAATGTTTGCTGTGTGGTTATTGTTGTTGTTGTTTTTGTTGTTGTGTTCTATCTCAGGTATATTGCTTTTGGGGATTCTACTATCGTGCAAGAAAGAGGTTATGCTCATGCCAGATGAAGGGACGGAACAAAACCTGATTTGCTCAAACTCAGAGCAGCGGGGAAGCGACTGCAAGGTTATAATACTTGACGCAACACAAATGAGTTAAGGATTAACAAGAATGTAAATGTTTTAATATGAATGTGAGTCATGAACAACAACATCCTATTATATTGACAGATGTCATTGAAAGCCTTACACGAGAGGGAGGACAGGATCCAGAGGACTTGCGTGCACGACATTGGCTACCAGGTCATTCATTTACACGATTATTTATGACTAATACTGTTGTTCAATAGAGCCCTGGGCTCCATTAAGTCTATCTCATGGTTGCATACAATAAATGTAGGTTCACTTTTCTGATAATATTTAATAAGGGTTTATCTTTTGTTCTAGGTTTCCAAATATGAAACTAATCATTGTTTTACAAGGACAAATTAATGAAAAATAATTAAATAAACCTGTCCACATTTACCGTTACTGTACCGTTATTATGCATGATATCCACATTGAATAATTTTTTCTCATACTATTTTATCATTTTTAGTTCCAGACTGCTGATTTGGATAACGATGTCTTTCCAAAGTTGAACGTACGTAAAAAAAAAAATACATAAAAGAACAATCTCTGCTTTTATCTAATTTAATTATGCTTTTTCATAATAAAGTACTAATACATTTATTGCTACATTTATCATAATATTTCACAAAATCGTATTTTATTCCAGACTTCCTTTTGCGACACTCACAATGGCTATACAAGTGCAAACGTATGTAAACACAACGAAATGCAATGACTTTTTTGTGTATTATCCCATTTTGGCATGAAAAACTTTTCATGCAAACTTTTCTCATAATATTTCTTTATTTCTTCTTCTTTCTTCAGTCTTTCATGGGGGGAGCTCAAACTGGCTCAACTAGGATAAACGTATGTACAAATAAATATAAATAACCACAAACATCATGTTTTGGCATGAAAAACCACGCGTTAACCTTTCTCCTAATATAATATAATTTTCTATTTCTCCAGTCTTCCATGAGAAGAACAAACGTATGTACTAATGAATAAATAAAATAACCATCTTATTTAATTAATGTTTGCATCAAATACAAGTCAAAAGTCACTTATCTCATAAAACTTCAAAATGTTATTTTGTTCCAGGTTTCCTTTCGGGGAACTTCGAACGGCTACACAGGGACCAACGTATGTACAAATGAATGAGCCCTCCATTATTTGCCATTCCTGTTTTTCTGACACCTTTCACAACATGGTCATATTTCTTCCCATGCAGGGCGAACATCGTGCCGCTTTGGAAGACATTTTAGAGCAACGCAACTACCTGCAACAATTTATAGACAGGGTAATAATGATACTAATTAAAAAAGATATAGTTATATTACATATGTTGACTTGTATGAAGCGCTTGCTTGATTGATTGGTTACAACATGCTTTGGCCGTCTGTGTGCAGAGAGTCGGGATCCTCCAGGCCCCAGGGGAGGAGTTGGGAGACTACGCCCCTCACCTGTACGGTGAGGAGGGCCACCCAGACAGCAGCCAACCGCTGGAGCCCATACCCATCCAGGAGGTCTCCTTCCACCCAGACATGCTGCAGTACCTGGACACAAAATTCAACACGCTGGCCTCCCTCTGCAGCCCCGAAATTAAATCCTCGTAAACATGTACGTGAGCACACAGATGCATGCATAGACGCATTTGCACCCACCCACACCCACACACATAACACCCTGGTATCGGAACCAACGGATAAACTTCTAAGTAAATATTTGATTAAATTATTTAATAATTAATTAACTCCCACAGCCCAAGGTGAACAACAGTGTGTAATACACTGCTTTATTGAATGAATTACTTTCAAATATTTGTTTGAAATATTTGGCCCAGTAAGACAAAAGAAGTTTAACATAGTTTGTTAAACATAGTGTGACAAGTTAGTAGTTTTTCTTAGACTGCCAAATTCCACCAAGTGGAATGACTTAAATCACTAAGATATATGTACTGAAATATATGTCTATTTTTTGTGTAGTGTACAGTTATTTAGTGTAAAGCTCTGTGTGCTTTCCTGTCGCGTGAACATGATTTATTGAAAATAATTTGACTGCCTTGTCTGCCTCTTAATCTCTGGAACTAAGTGGGTTCACACAAGTTCACACATTCCTTGGAACTATCTTGATGCATTTCACCATAACATTAACAATAAACAACACTGGTTCCATCATGGTTATTCTAGCATTTTTGGTCAGGAAGTACCAAGATGGTGGCTTGCACTTATCTGATCGAAACCTTGATATTATCTATGTATTTCAGAAAAATAGAGATAACCATAATAATATTTTAAGTTGTTGCTTCTTTTTGCTACTTGGTCATAAAGCTCTTTTTTGTAGCTGGACTTTAATTTTGGTTGTAGGTTTGTTATTTATTATGGGCTATTATTGTAAGCAACTGTGTAAAAAAGCATCTGAATGTAATGCATATGTTGCCAAGTATGGAATCTTAGCAAGAATTAGTCCTGTCTGTGTTGTGAGATTGTGGTAAATGGGGCGCATGGCAAATTACAATATAGCTGGGGAGCCCCAAAGTGACAATTTTTCATCATCATTTCATAATTTCTTTACTCTGCTAGTGGGTCTGTTTTTTAGGAGGAATTTAAGTTTTTTTACCCTGTTAACTAGATGATAATTAGGCTTAGAGCCCCTGATAACCTGTGCAAAACAAAACAAAAAGTATGTAAAAGTCGAATGTCTTATTCAGCCTATAACCATATTTGTATACGAAGAAACTTTCATAAAAAAAAATAAAAAAAGTGTGACTTCAACCGGTGTGGGTGTCAGAATGACTCGGCTGCCAGATCGACTCGGGGTCCTAGATGCGCGATAATGACGCACTTCCTGTAAACTCTGTCTCTTAAATGCGCTTCAGCGTTTCATTCATTCCCATGTTATTCCCAAGTATTAACTATCTTTTGTTTTCTAATCTATGAATAATAATCTAATGTACAAATTATTGATGCATATACTTGGGTTATATATAAAAGAAGAATCGGCTAACTCCATCCACTGAACGGGGCGATACACTTTATTTCCAGCGCTCCCAACACGGAGTCAAAACAGCGTCCCAGACACAGACACTTCCGTACTTCTTACAAAGGCCCCTTCCGCCTTCCCTCTATATAATTCATCCAATTTATTTTGCTGAATAATTACAGACTAAATTTCACTTTCAGTTAAATTTTCTGGTGTTTTTTGGTAATCTGTGTTATCTCTAATATTATTTTTTCCTCCTCAGCTCTTTTAGCTGTAAATATAGAACTTCCGTATGCTCTTAAATATTTTGACACCTCAAATTTAAAAAGTTCCCAACTACTAAATCTTTTATCAATTACAGCGTTATGCAAAAAGCGTTCAATCAAAGACTGAGCTGTTTTGATCACAACCTCGTGCGTTAGGATGGAGCTATTTAATTTCAAATATGAACCCATTCTCTGCGAAATATTGTTGTAATTGTTCAGTGAAGTATTTATTGAGATAGCTTTGTGATCAGTTAGGGGTGTTGTAAGAATATTGACCTTAATGTCATTATTGTCTAAACAGTTGGAAATCAGCCAGAAATCTATTCGTGATAAACTAGTACAAGCCTTATTATTCCAAGTATATGAACTCATTCCAGGATTTTTTTCTCCCATTAATATTAATAAATTTGGATATTTCGACAACCAATGTAAAATGTGGATTTCCAAATCATCCAATAAAATGTCATTCTCTTGTTTTGAATTATACCCATGAATATTGACGAGTAAAATTATAGTATAATTTATGTCAACAATCAAAATAAAGTAATGACCATTTGGGTCATCCTTAGAATGTAAAATATTCCCATCGAAACAGTTCTTTAAAGTAGCAGCACCAGCTGCTCTTTCTGTACCATTCAAGAACCAAATGTCATAACCCCATTGTGCTTTCCATAAAGATGCATCATCTATAACTGAATTCGTTTCCTGGAAAAAGAAAAGTCCGTTTTTTGCTGCTTTGTAAATAAGGATAAAGCCTTTCGTTTAACATTCTGTCTCAACCCCCTGGCATTAAGAGAAAAAACAGAAAAAGACAGTATAACAATGAAAGGTGCTATGAAATTACAGCGAACAATTTCTATCCCTTAATAATAGAAAATATATTCTAAGTAACAGTGTTAAACAATCTCCCGAACCTTTTAACAGTAAGAAAGAGAAAAAATAAGCCTTACCCACAAAAAGGTAATAAATGCTCAGCACTTAGGTGAAAACAGGAGGAGTGGTGTAGTTAGTTCAAGGTATGCATCATCTTAGGAGGATGTGTCCATTTGAGATCGGCCGGACGTGTTTATTTTGGGGGCAAAGATGGACGTACCTCCTTTCCATCGATTATCACACGAACGCCTGCAAAGTGTGCTTTTTTCCCTTCCTTCTTCGCAGCTTCTATTATGGGCCACAGTTTGTCTCGTAAAGTTTTGTCCGCAGAAGTCAGATCTTCGGCAAACGTCAACTTATTCTTTGTAAGGTATTCGCAGGTATTCGCCGTCTTCCACAGGAGGTCCCGCGTGGATCTGTTTGTGAAGCGGATGATGGTCGTTCTGGATCTCCTCATATTTTCCTGGTACCTGCCAAGCCGGTGAACGATGTCGATGTCCTCTCTGATCTTTGCATGGGCGTCAGGCACCGTGGAGCAGCAGATGTTGATGACTTTGGCCTTGATGTCCTCCTGTTACTCCTCCGGGACGCCATGGAGCCTGAGGTTCCATCTTCATTGGTATCTTTCAGCGTCATTGAGTTTGACTTCTAACTCGGACAGTTTCTGCTAATTTTTTTCAGTAGTAGTTTTAACCACCGTCATATCGGTCCTCAAAGAATCAACCTCCGCAAATGCAAAGTCAATAGACTTCTTCAGGGCGTCAGTGCTCACTGTGTTATGGTTAATCATGTTTTCAAGGTTATCTGCCGCTCATTAATTTTTGTTAAGATTATCCCAACGATGATGTTCTGTAACTCATGCAGAGACCTTTCTGCTATCTGCTTTTTTCCTTTTGGCTTGACTGGTGTATTGGGGTCAGAATCTGGCAACGGCATAGCATCTGGGCTCTGTTCGCGGCTGCGGACAGGGGCGTGAGCATAGCCATGGTCGGGGTTAGCTGCAGTCGAGGTTGTAGCTGCATAGCTAGCATGTGTCTTGGGAGAGTTAATCGGTACACCAAAAACCATACCATCAGTCGGGCGCGTTGATTATTTTTCCTTCCGTTTTGCTCCTTTATCGGAAGGCTCCATGTTGCTTGTGAAAGTGCAGGCTCCTCACTCGTGGGCAGTTTAGCTGATGCTGGATTGGCAATGATGCTGTAGTAGCCTTTGCGGCAAATACGCTACAAACTAACTTCAATAGGGTGAATTACGGTGTTAAAAGGCCGGGAGATGGAACGTTGTAGTTCACAAGACTTTTAGAACATAATAGGGGAAGCAAAAAGTCGTTGTTATGGGACAGAGCTTTTAATTTTGCTTAGCCTCGTAGACAAGCGTCAGCCTTGGTCGCCATCTTGCGTGCCCACCGGGACGCATCCTTCGAAGGGTGCACTCGAAGGGCGATTGCGTCACTGCAACGCGTCAAGGGCTGTCCCATTTCGAAGGCTCCTTCAAATGCGGCCGACAAATGCAGCCTTCTTTTCCCGGATTTGAACATGGACATATTATAATTTGAAGGATACACCAGATGTATCCTTCACAGCCCAACGAATCCCAAGATTCATTGCGCGTTGGATTTTTTTCAGTCAGAAGCTGTGTTCGAAATCGTTCCCTATCATGGATGTAGTGCACTAAATAGGGTGCACGCCATTTTCTAGGGTGTTCGAATTCTCAGTGGTCCACTATATAGGGCACTATATAGTGGACTTAAAATAGGGTGCATACGATGTTCCCTACATGTTACTCCCGTATACCACAATGCAATGCGGTTGTAATTTTCCAGGGGAGAAGAAGAAGCCGAATAACCGCGAAAACGAATACCTTTAATGATGGAGTCTCGGGCTTTCGTTTAGAAATGTCAACAATTTATTTGGGATTTAACATAGAATATTTAACATTCAAAATTAATTAAACAAGGAAATGTAACATTCAACATCAATACAACCTCCAGCTTTCGTCGTGAGTGCCCGGTTTGTTTACTTGATGTGGGCGCATCTGTCTGCGTCACACAAATACCCGGCGCATTTACTGACGCAAATGACGTTTAGAAATGTTCAGCGTAGTGTCCGAATTCTCGTTCCCTATTCCCTATATAGTGCACTATATCAGGGAATAGGGAACGAGTGTATAGGGAACGATTTCGAACACAGCTAGAGAGAGCGGAAGCGGCAGTTGCAGCAAATTGCATATTCAATGACAAAACAATTTTTTTATATTAAAATAAAGTTGGGACTATTTTAGATTTGTAAATGTATTGTCAAAGTTCAATTTCATTAACACGAACCATATAATGTTAAACTAATTAACGTTATATTTTGTATAATTATTATATAAACCGAATCAGAGTCAGAATCAGAAAACAATCGGAAATTGTTTTGTTCCAGGTGCTCCGTACAAATATAAATTACATGCATAGAAGATAAGATTATAAAAAATAGAAAATTATGAATAAAATACAATAAAATAAAAGTAAGAATAAAGTAAGAAGTGGAAATCTAAGTGAAAGTGGACATCTGAATGGGTTGTATAAAATGGCTCCATATTTCTCCTCCGCCGTCCGGTTCTAACTGCAGCTGTCAGGGTTGCTAGGTGACAGGAGCGGCGCGTCATCACGCAAGGTAAAGGGTGTTGACGGCTTGTAACGCAAACTTGAAATGCTCCGTAGGGCAGACGGGCAAAAACGTTCGTTCGGCCTTCAGCCCGGCCTTCACGGTCTACGAAGGCCACACCTTCATAGGCCACGTCCTTCGAAGGATGCGTCCCCTGAATTGGGACACAGCCCTGACACCCACACCGGTCTAGCTCTCTCATTTGATTGAATTCAGTTTGCCTGTTCCGCCCCTTGACTCATCTCAGGAATGGGTTTTTAGATTGTCGGTGCCGTTAAAGTAATAAATAAAATAATTTTACGGCACCAACAATCCAAAAACCCAGTCGAAACTAGATGGAAAAAGTGTGTAGTTCAAAACGTGGCACAGCTTCTTCGCCACCTACAGTTTCTTATGTACGATCAATCAAAAACCCAATTTTATTTCCCATAGACATTAGACCGAGGGAACCGGATCCCAGGAGGCGGGACTTATTCTTCAGAGACCTATTCACCGCTCATTTCAAGGCTATCTTGTATTAGTGGTGGATTTAATGTTTCGTTTCCACGACCCAGTTCGCGTGATTCAGTTCGCCAAGAGGAGTCGTTCGCGAATTGTTCGTTCGTTCAGTCGAGTTTCCGGTAGCACTAACTCCACTGACTCTGAGCTGAGAACCGTGCAATGGCGTCCATTCCATGATGCGATTTACCGCTACCGGAAACCAGGCTGAACGAACAAACGATTCGCGAACGACTCCTCCCAGTTCAGTCGAGTTTCCGGTGAATCAATTCACCGGAAACTAGGTGGAGGAGTCGTTCGCGAATCAGCCTAGTTTCCAGTAGCGGAGAATCGCATCATGGAATGCACGCCATTGCACGGTTCTCCGCTGAGTCAGTCAGACTCAGTGGAGTTAGTGCTACCGGAAACTCCTTCGTTCGTTCAGTTAGGTTTCCGGTGATTTGAATGGTGAACGAGACGAACAAACGAAAAGACTCGTTCATTCAAACCGGTTCGCGAACGAACGAGCCAACACTATCTTGTATAACCAAAGTGTCACAAGAGAGTCTGAGCCATGGGCTGAGCCTGTCAGCTTATTTAGGCCGGAAAAATATGCTGAGGTAATTAATTAGTCCATTGCGAGCAAAGGAACACAACAGAGACCGCCGTAGCGAAATGCACGGGTGGCCCTTCAACATCTTTCACTTGCAGAATTGGTGCCTCCATAATGATCGGAAAATAGCTATGCTCTTCTAGCATTGTGATGTGTCTCAAGAACGCTCAGTTCGTCTGTAATATTAAATAATTATTGTGCGCGAAGAAGCGCATTGCAACTTGAGTGTAACTTAGCCCACATCGGTGTGGTTAAATTAAATATCCTATATTTTTTGTATATATTTATTGCAATTCTAACTCAAGGTGATCTATCACAGCGTTTTCTTGACCTGTTCGACCAGGCAGCATAATTTGTCAGTAAAAGTGAGGAAATATGTATTGAAAAAAATGGTTACAAAACTATATAGCCCTTAATGTAAAGCAGTCTCTGTATATAGACCTGAATGAAAGTCTCTGTCGCAACAAATGAATGGTCTTTTCACCAGCGAGTGGCGCCTGTGTGTCCGACCTCAGTCAATGTAGCGGGACAACAACAGCGATGTTCTCATAATATTTCTGTGACAGTGCAAGAGGGGGCAACAGCAGGTAGAAAGCTTGTCTGTCTGGAGATTTCCTCCAAGCGGGGACATTCACTTCTTCGACAAATACCTGTAGTTACTTTTAACCCCCCAACCCCTCCTTTATGGAAAATAAATGCTTTCATATACTTACTTATTAATTACTGCCATTGATGGCTTTCTGAAAACATGTGAAACGTTTTTTTGTGGTTCTTTTGGAAAATAATTTGGCAGTTGGCAGCCGTAAACATAATAGCATGCATAGAAAAGATACGATTTCACATATTTGGCCGAGGTAAGGTCATATAAACATTAACTTTACATGATCTTTAGCCTCTGCTGTCGAAGGACCTCTCTAACCTCTGCCGGAACAAAGTCATTGCACCCTTCGAAAAAACTAATTTTGTTATACTATCTAACTCTATTGTCTGACCCAATGACAGTCCTTGATTATAGTAAACAAACACTGGAAACAGGTTTATATCTACATTCTTCATATGTTGAACGAGTCTGTTTCTAACCTTGAATGACTCCAACCACATGACTCCCATGCCTCAAGTCAAGCAGAGCAGGTTTGTTATTGTTACCATATTTTGTACCACCTTTTTTACGTGCTACTTCTCTGTCATTGAAGTTACCTGACAGTAAGTTAGGGTTAAAGTGTGAGAAAGTCTGGCAATCTTCAGAGCACTAGGCCATAAATCTCATTACCACAGCAATTTGGATGCCTGGAAAGTCAGGACAAAGTTAATAACATAGATCATGTAAATGCATTGATATACTCATAAAAGTCAGCTTTATCATTGAGCAACAATAAAGTAACTAGTCATACGCAATGTGGCAAGTTGTTTATTCTCTTTACAAATTGTCAGTAGTGACACATTTGTATCATAATAAATCTATAGATTATTCATGTTACAGAAATGTAATTATCACTTTGGCAGACCGGTTACAGAACTTTAGATGCTAAATGGAATCAAGGGTCCTAGGGCCATCCCTTTCAATAAACTAGCTTGTGGGTCATTGCTTGTCAAAGTTTGTTAAGTCAAATTGCTCAAATTTGACTTTTAACAACCTTTGAATGTCAAAATAACCCTGACATAATTGACCAATATTTTTTTCGTTTCATTATTCACAGCTACTTTACGTTAGTCTAAACAAGGATACATCTTGAATTTTCAGCCATTCAAAACCACTTGCTTCTCTTCTCTACTGCCCTAAGTTGCCCAAATCATGTTCATTGTGCATTCATTGAACATGTCTGTGAAAACAATTCAGAAATAAGCCTTTTTTTATTCATTTATTTCAAAAATATTTATTGAATAATTTAAATTGACATAACTTCTTATAAAACACCAAGTCAGTGAAAGGCTGAGCAGAGTATTTACTACCACCTAGTGGCCGGGCCGTCATAGCCGTCGTACAGCTCTCTGAGATGCAGGATCAGCTCCTCTGTGTTATGTCCCTTGAGCGCCGACAGAGGGATCACCCTCTGGGTGACCCGGCTCCTCAGAGCCTCCAGGTTGCCCCGGGCCTCGGGCAGGTCCATTTTGTTGGCTACGATGGCTTGGGGTCGTTTAGACAGACCCGGCTCATACTGGTCCAGCTCATAGCACAGCTGCTCCAGGTGAGTCCAGGGCTCTGGGGAGGACATGTCCAGGACAAACAGCAGGAAGCGGCAGCGCTCGATGTGACGCAGGAACGAGATGCCCAGGCCACGGTTCAGGTGCGCCCCCTGGATGATGCCTGGGATGTCCGCCACTGGACAAGAGTAAAAGCACCCGTTTGTTTAGCTGAGCGACAGCGTGTAAGATACCCCAGTCTCTTGGAAGCGTGAGAAAAGCATTTTACCTGCTACTTGCTCGTGGTCCCTGTACTTCACGATGCCCACATGTGGGTTCAGCGTGGTGAAGGGGTAGGCGGCGACGGCGGGCGTGGCGTTGGAGATGGCTCTCAGGAGCGAGGACTTTCCTGCATTTGGAAACCCAACCTGAAGGGGTTACACATGTTTTATTGTTCATAATCTGACCAACAAAATGACATACTGAAAACAAAACAAAAGGAGCTTATTCATGGTTGTGCAGTAGGAGACTTATTGTAAATAGGTCATCTTCTTGTACCAATGTGGTTTTCTTAATTTATAACAACACGTCCCTTTTGTGCAAAATCCTTGTAACACATCTGTTCTATAAAGACTTTGAATTCAGAAAATGGACTGCTTACCAGCCCAGCATGAGCCATGGTGCGTAGCTCAAGCTGTAAGCGCCTCTCTTGACCAGGTATTCCAGGAGTGGTCGTCATTGGCGCGCGGTTTTCATTTGAAAGAAAGAAGCGATTTCCCTTTCCTCCCATTCCACCGAACACTGCAAGATACTCCTGACCATGACGAGAGAGATCTGCTACCATTGTTCCTTCTTCTTTTACCACAGTGCCGATTGGGACCTGCAAACATAGAGACATACAGAGATGGAAATGCATTAGGTAGACGATATATCAATAGAAGCATGTGTGGATACATTTTAGAAGCAAATACACACACACCCACCAAAATGTAGGTTATGCTGCCGTTCCGACCATAACAGTTTTTGCTGCCGCCCGATTGGCCATCTTCTCCCTTATACAGTGGTACCACCTGTGCCAATGACTTCATAAGTCGGTCAACTGAAAGCAGACACATTTTGTTTTGGCAGATTTGACACAAAGCCTATATTTATTAATGAATATTAATATATATCATTATGAATATGAAAAATGTACATACAAGTACAATGTTGAATGAATTATATGGGCATTTTTAAATCACAATTATACTGGGCCAACCCTTTACCTTTGATAATGATGTTACCCCCATCACCTCCATTCCCTCCATCAGGTCCGCCCCACTCCTTTCGGGGTTCACTGAGGAAGGAGCAGACTCCTCTCCCACCTGACCCAGCCGCCAGCTTCACATTGCGGTAGTCAATAAAGTAACGTGTCTGGGGAAACATGTCATCGTAGAAAATTGGAGGATTACATTACATACAAAGTGCTGTTATCGTCTAGATATTGCATACATATGTCAGCATACCAGTTTCTTCTCAGAGAGAGGTTTCTTTTTCACGACCACTCGGGCTTTGGCACACAACGTAGCTGTAGTGCTGAGGTTTCTGATCTCTATTGCGTTCCTCTGTACCGCTGATTGTGGAAAGCTGTTGTTTAAAAGAGTCCACACGGTCCTTCTGCTTTCATGTTCACATTTCCGTCCTTGTAGTAGTGTTTTTGAAAGCACATTGTAGCTTCTCGACAATGTTTTCAACATGGTCTCATTGAGCAAAGCTAGCTAGCTACCAATGTGACCTATCGAGCAGAGAAGAGAGAACAGCTCAAATTCACAATAAAAGTTCCACTTGCAAACATTGCACATGGCACCAAAGCGAAGACTTTTATCTTGACTTAAGTAGAAAAGTAACGTATGTTTAATTTAAGAAATGTTGATAAGCTATGTATCCAGAATAGCAGCCAAGTTAGAGTTTCAAAGATGCTGTTTCCAAGCCCAAACACGACTACGGAAACACTGAAGGGTCTGAAAAGGTTTTGCTGAATATTTCTCAGGAAGTGGAGAATTAAAATATAGTATTTCAGAAAGCGTTGTAAAATAATTAAATCTTGATAATGTTGAAAATGTTCATGAATCAAATGGATCATTCTTAAAACAACATAACCTCGGCATATGACAATTGTGTGGGCAGATGGCCAGCAATATTGAAAGGTTGTTTTAATAATAACACATAACACACATAGGCCTACCACATTAAGAAACCTATAGGTATACAAATAGATAGATAATGCAATATATAACTCAAAATTCTAAATATTGTAATAAGTCTAATGTGCTTGTGCCTGTTAAAGGCTGTTATACAACAACAATTCTAATTAAATGTTTAGGTTAATGTAGAACAAATGGGCAATATGTTAAATGTATAAATTTGTATGCTTCCCTAGATAATGCAAACATTTACTTTTCTACATTTACGAGAACATACATACCGATAAAGTATTACTTATTTAAGGACACTTCTTGGCAGCAAAGAAGTGATAGCGAATGATCATGGGAAGACAAACTTTAAGGATTTTTGACAGAGATACACGTCTAGAGGCCTTGTTTAAGCCTCACCCCAGGTGAATTGTCTCTATTTCCGATACCAGGACTTGTAGTCCAAAATTACACTGCTGCCAGCAGCTTTATGGATTCATCCATATATGTGTAATCAATGTATACAGTATGTGTTGTGCAAATGAAGACTTGCGATGTGTGTGTGTGTGTGTGTGTGTGTGTGTGTTTTAACCGTATCCCAGTGCCTGTCCACTGTAGCCCTCTGTAGGGGACAACAGCTGCTGGTCAGAGCCCTGCTGGTACTGGCCCTGTGGTTTGGTGTAGACTGAGCGCCCCCTGGAGGGTAAAACACACATACATAGACAACACCTCTATACACATCCCTCCTCTAATTCAGAATGAAACATTTTGTGCAGATATTTAGTCATAATAAACCTCGGCCACATGTTTATTGCAACATGTTTGAGTCGATTTTTCAATTGGTAAGAGAGAAAGTTTCTAAGTATAGAATAAAACAAAAAGAAGAATTCTAGCTACTTCTCATCTCCTTAGTTGTCTGTCCAATCCATGATACAGTATCTGAATAATGAGCACGCACAAAATTATGCTGGTTTATGGGATCATTGGGGCTCTGAGAGTGTCCATACTGCTCTCTCTAGAACCATCTTCTGCTGTACTGCTGTGCTGATCCAGCAAGACGTGGGCCACTGCGATCATTAATCAGGTGCTAGAACACTTAGCCTATTGTATTGCTGCAAGTGTGTGAGCTAGGCCCCTCTCATTAGGGAGTTAGGCTGCTTAAAATATCTAACTAGAACTTATATTTGTAATGGTCCACCTTGAGTGTCACGGGTCTATTTGTTCAGCCTGCGAGCTGGCATTGGCAATATAATATCGTCAAAAGCATGAATAATTGGGGCATTGTAGAGATTGGAGTTCCTCTGATCACATATCCTCAATTGTTTTCCCAATGATCAACGATGAATGTGTTCATACGAACATCAAGGTAAAAAAAAATCTAAAAAGGTCTTCTAATACTCTAATAGTTATTGAGGATGCATCAAATCTTAGTTTGGTGCTGTGATGCAACAACTCAGTGTTCCCTGTTTACTTGCGTCTTAATTTCTCATTTTATACACAACACTATATTATTGAAGCATATTTGATGAATAGTTGTATTGCATTTCCAAGAAAAAACGGGTGTGCAGCAGCTGCTGTGAGTATTTTTAAGGATTGCCCTCCGCCTTGACTTTATTTTACCAATTCCAATTATCCAAAAGAACAAACCAGAGATGAAGCACATATTCAAGCCTACTGAGAATACAAAAACCTTGGGTTATCAAACAACATGTTAGCGTCAGGGTCAAGGTAAACAATAGACTCTGCTATCTTTATCTGGAATCTATGAGGCTTGCCTTTAGCAATTCTTTCAGTGAGTTATTATTAGGCCTTTGCTGAAACGCCATAGGTTAAGTGATTCACCCAGACAAGAACTAAATGCGACACAAGAGCCACCTTTCTCCAGTCTTACTCTGGAGGTGGCTGTTATAAGCTATAGCGGCAATATCCTTAGCCATCTTTTTCATCGCAAAACAGTACTAATTGAAGTCAGTAAAACTCGTCCAAGATACGCCTCTATATTCACGTGTAAACACTCTCCCGGAATCTGACCCCATCCCCCGGGGACACATGAATCCAAAAATATGTATATTTTTCTTCTGTTTTAATGAGCAAGATTATCATGCACAACCACTACAGAAGTATTTCACAAAAAATGTGTGTGGGCACTTGGCACATGAT
Source organism: Gadus chalcogrammus (assembly GCF_026213295.1). Taxonomy (NCBI): domain Eukaryota; kingdom Metazoa; phylum Chordata; class Actinopteri; order Gadiformes; family Gadidae; genus Gadus; species Gadus chalcogrammus. The sequence goes on from NC_079412.1 coordinate 17,298,185, forward strand.
TAAACACAAATAGTAAACTCAATGAAAGCATTAAACGCTCATAAACCTGTACCTAAAAAGACGCTGAATGATCTCCAATGCTTAGACTATGAGGAATTTTTCACATCGATAAGTAGGCCTAATGACCTACAAACCCACCTACCTGAAGAGCAATATAAACCCATGGGCAGTAGTGCGGTGATAGCTTGTTGATGCATTTTTTATACTTGGAAGGAAAGCAGAGGTTAATTTTGAAAAGTTCTTACTATATAGGATCTGCTAGTGCTGCTTGGGGGTACGGCGTTGACCCGACAACATATGCATAGTTAGAGGAGCCGGCAGATGCATTTCACTGCTGTATTCCTGCTGGAACCAAATTCACTTTGTGGTTAGAGCGAGGGACAAATTACATCAACATTACTCACTTTTTGTGAACATCAGAAAAAAGGAAACGGAGACTTCTCTAGACTACTGCAGCAGACAGTTATGGAGCACAGAGGGACAAGGATGAAGTAAAAACGTATTTGTCCTGTGCATTTGCACGTTTTTCTTTCCTCACATTTAAGGAAGTTGAAGATCATGTCACTGTTGACTATCACCATTGCTGGTTTAGCTCTGCATCTTTAACCCAGGGGCCATTCCCGTAGCTAGGTTGCTCTGAGGGTTGTCTAGTTCTTGCCCAGACCATCGATTCCCCATCGACATATTTGAATTGGGAGGCTCGGAGTAAGGGTGGGGATGGTTGCTAGAGTTTGACATCTGAGATTATGGTGTATAGGGCGAGGTAATGACAAGTGAGGAGCTTCTATCAATATTCCAGAGTTCATGTTCTGGTTAGTCTGCGGTTGTACCCAAATAAGGTTTATGTGCAGGATCTGCACTTACAGGTGAACAAAACATCTTTGTAACAAAATTCCAACTTTGATGTAAAAATATAAACTGGAATAAAACCCCTCCTCAGCTTACTTTATGGCCCCAACAATAAAAGACACAATTTTTAACGGTGAAGGGTTCTTGATTCAGTTTATGTATAATACTTACCCAGAAAAACATAGGCGTAGGTTAGTTTAATTTCATGCATTGATTCATGTTTAAATGTAGGAATCTTAGAGAACAATATAGGGCAAATTATTTGAATAGATATATGATTTTATAGATAGCAATATTTACAAAGAATGATTTGATCATAAATGCTGACAAGGTAACCATGCTTATCATCCTTTAATGTTATCAAGTGATTCACTGGACCAGCTAGAGACTTCACACGTTGCCGGATTGACACCTGAGGACAGATCAAATAGCGTTGGCCACAAATGGGGAAGAACAAACCACAATATGGGGCACGATTAAGGAGCAAGCCGTATCAGATGTGCTGGGAGAAGCTGTGATAAAGCATTACATACTGAATCTTAGAGCAATTTGTTCCCGCCTCGGCGATATTGAAACATCGGTTCCCTTGGCCCACGGTATCCACCTCGGAATCCTCGTCCCCGGGGGAACAGACGTGGAACTCCAAATGTCTCGATGTTCCTCCTGCGCTCCTCTGCCCAGGACTGCCTGAATCATTTCAGATTGATATAATACAAACAGGAGGGCAAGACACAGTAGCCCTAAAAAGGAAAGCCAGGCCCATAATATGTTGGATGATCTGAAATGAGTGGCCTATTATGGTTACCTGAGGTCATTATCTGATGACAGCTTGTCATAGAAAGACTTTCCCTTGTCATAGTAGCACTTTGGGCCAATAGGATCCTCCAGATTTTTATCGGTTTGGGAATCCTGCTCAGCCTTTTCCTTCCCCTCTGAATGAGTTATAGAAACGTATCAGGGAAACATGTGAGATAACAACCCTGGAACTGGGTTACTGCTTTAAGACTTAATTCCATACTCCTATGATTATTTTCAAAATAAAACATTGCCACCAACCTTTTCTATTCAACCAGTCCTGCATCTCTCGTTCCAGCATCATCTTAATGAATTGTGCATTTGCGGAATCAAAATCAAAGTCGGTATCAAACTTCAGGGTGCTAGACGCAACAAATTCAGCCATCTCCCAGCCTCTCCCCTGGTTTCGGCGCCTGCCTAAAATATGATACAAAGATTGAGGGCTATGTAATTCAAGACTTTCATTCCAAATTCTGAATGAAATGGTTGAAAGACTGTTGAAGGTGCTATTCAGGAGTGACGGCACAAAGATATGGACAACAATCTAGAAAATACTCCTTTTAAATATTAGCATGAAATTGAGTTCTACAGACCAGCCATATTTAAAGCCGACCACAGGTTTTCCTTAAGAAAATAAAGACTGAAGCCCCTAGTCTAAAACATAGCTGAGAAACAAAGCGGGAATAAGCTCTTTAATACACTTTACAATTCACCTTGACCTCTCCTTGGTGGAGGTCCAGTTTCAAAATATCCACTTTGTCCTCGATAAGGTTGTTCCTGATGCCTGGACACAGGGGTTGGGTTCCTTCCTGTTAGCAATAAAAAAAAAAAATATGAAAAAAGATTGAACAAGTTGCACTTGACTGTTGGATTGTAATAGCCATTCAAGCTTCAAAAACAAATATGTTAAAAAGCATTTCTATAATATATTTAGTTAGGATTTTATTTGGCATCATTGATTGTTTTGTCTCGCTTTGTATTGCATGCTTACTGGGGGGTCTAGTGTCCCTAGTATCCCTAGGGGGCATCGGCCTTGCTCCCTGGGGCCTCCAGCCATCTGAGGTCTGGACGGCTTTTTCAACCATGGGAGCCCTTCTGACGAGCTGGCCCGGAACCTGCCCTGTGTACCGAAAGGGTCCAGTATAGGGGCCATCATAGTCGACAAACGAGTTAACATGGAAATGTGTTTTATATCTAATGTGTTCTTATTTTCTTACCAAAGCCATGCACAGCCGCCAACTGTTGGTTAAGCAGACAGCTACTAGCTAGCTGGTTATAGGAGGGCATCCTTAGGGGACTGAACGGCCCTTCTTGTGGGTTGTAGATTCCTGATGAGATCCCATCTGATGACTGGACCAAAATAACTTTTAGATTCTAGACCCAATACAGCTCACAAGTTTTTACATTAAACAGACAATAATTACCTGTATGATTGCGGGATCATGTGGAAGGCTGTGGTGTGTTCTTGGAGGCTCACACAGTTTGATGTCTTTAATGTCACTTCCCCGGAAGGTAATGAACTCAAAGATATCATGTTTGGGAGGAATTGGCTTGTGTGTTGGTCGCCCCTCTGTTCCAAAACACTTCACTATTTAAAAAATGCAGTGCATTTGATTGTGAAGCATTGCAATCAAACACTAGGCCTATACCCTTATCACTGCTGCCATTTTTATGTAGATACAAAATGGTGTTGCCAATTTTTTCCAAGAAGGAGTCCAATATAACTCACCTTTTTCCAGTACAATAGTTGAGTTAATAGTATCAATTGTAAACAAAATGCCCTCATAACGATTCTGAGCCTTTGAAATTAGGCCCAGTTTGCATCCAATGTAGGGCTTTCCACTGCTCATAGTTATAAACAAGTTTTTAGACCAATAAAATTCCCTATTTGTCTCATTCGACAAAAACGTATGATTAACTACACCAACACAGCGAGATTTATAAAATTGCAACTCGACGCATGAGCAATAACCACGCCCATTTATCAAGATAAACGCACCTGGTCATAATTGATTGGCATAGACTTCTGAATAATAAGTCCCGCCTCCGAGGCTCCTGGTTCCATCGGTCAAATGTCTATTGCGCGAACCTCTTCGCCAACTACAGAGTTGGTTATGTACGATCATTCAAAAACCCCATGTTATTTCCCATAGACATTTGACCGATGGAACCATGCAGGAGCCTCGGAGGCGGGACTTATTCTTCAGAGGTCTATTAAAGACATATGATCTGAACCATACATTCATCTCGTCCTAGCCTTATAATTATGCTTTATTTCGTTCTTTTTTCTTATCATGGATGCATACATTTCACCCATTTGGCGGTTCCTGAAATATATTATAATTATCTATTTAAATATTTACAGAAGACGTTTTTATTGATTTGTGTCTGAACTAAGTGATAAGGTATAACCAAAATATTATTATTTTATGTGACGGACACGATTAAGCAGGCTTTCCCGACATATGGTGCACGCTTTCAAATGATCTGAAAGCCAGCCCAGAACGCAGGGGGTTGTGGTGGTGCAGAGAGAGCACTGACAGTACCAGCAGCGCTAGCTGCGGTACTGGACACGGCAGCTGGCGCTTGGAAAAATACGCAGCCATTTTGTGTCGTCCGTTTTATGAATCATAAAAAGACACTGAAGGTCGAGCATATGATTATACTTTATTTGGAATACCTCCGTGTAAAAACGAGGCCCGAAAGAACCAAGTTCTGTCGAAAGCAGCCCTCTGTCTAAAATCGCACTCATGTTTATCTACAGAGGAGACATTCATGAAATGCAACCATCCGCCATTACTTCCAGCTTTATGTCTCAGCTTAACCAATCAAAGCCTCTGGCGACGGCGCGTCAGCAGGGACTCATCCAATCGGCGCTTCTGTCGAACGAGAGAGCGTAGCTGTGCAAAGATGGCGGCGGGCTCCGATTGCCTGGATGATGTTTTCAACACAGAGGTGGACGAAAAAGTAGTTAGTGATCTAGTTGGTTCTCTAGAGTCAGAACTCACAGGAGCGGGTGAAACGAGCACTACTGCCAGTTTACAGTCCACAAAAAAACTGGTCGGAAACTCTGCTGCAGCAGCAAACTCCAATGTCCAGTCCAGCAGAATTTCACAAGAGCTCGCAAAAACAGGTAACACATACATTACTCCAGATGGCGAATTCTGTACATGTTTGATGCCCTTTGACTCTTGTAATGCATTTTAATAAGTGTTTGAATCCACCAATGTGTTGGAAAAGCAATAAGAAAGCTAACATTTGTGTGGTGGTTGTTGTTGTTGTATGATTGTGGGCACAGGGGTGCAAGGAGGTGTCATCAGCAGCGGTTCACCCATGGATGGAGCAGGCGGAACCACAGCTGCCGCGGTATCGGGTATGACAGCCGGTCCGAATCCAACCAAGACCAGCGCCGTCAGTGATGCTGCTACGGTCACCACCGATCCAGCGATCGGTGCACCAGCAGCGATCGCTGTCAAAACTTTGAATGGAAGTAACTTGGTGACAATCTCGCATATTCCTGGAGGCGTGCCCTGTGTGCCTAAAGGAAATGCGCTTCTGTCCACTACTGCGAACACTAATAATCCGACATATTTACCCAGTGCGCATAATGTTGTCGCTTCGACGGTGATCGCCCCTCAGTCCTCTACGAGCAGTGTGCCCACAGTGACACTGGTGAGGCCACCTATGCAAACTCCCTCGGTTTCCTCTCAGGGCGCAGTCATCTCCACTTCAACAGTGGCCAGTGTCACCAGCACTCAAGGTCCTGGTGCTGTGATCAACACATTAGAGTCACCCAAAACCATCATACAGACCACGGCGGCGATATCCATGGTATCCGCTGTGCCGACGGGAGCAACCGTAGCTGTCAAAAGCCCGACCGTTCTGCAGAACGTGCGGACGTCGGTGCCGTCCTCCATCAACGCAGCGCCCGGGTCAGCTGCGGTACGGACCATCGCTGCTCAGGTGCTGGCCCCACGGATTGGACAGCAACAACCCAACGCCCCAAACGTCCAGAACATTCAACTGCCGCCAGGTACCAGCAGCACTGTTGCTGTTTACTTTTTCATCTTTTGAAGTATTTAAAGATTAATTGAATGTATGTGTTGTTTATGTTCATCTTTTAATATTCTTATTTATTATTTATTTAATGTATGTGAATTAATCCGTAACAAGTAACAACATAGTTAAAGAGCATTATGACAGCTAAACAAGAATAATAGTATAGGTGTAAGTTAAAACACCTACAATTTACTAACCGTTTTTGCGTCCATCTGTTTTAAGATTGATTGAAATTTGGAGTGATGAAAGACCTGCAGCTCACTGCGAGCTCTAGGGACAGTCACGAGCAGTGTTTTGAAACGGGAATCCACATGTGCCCCCCCTGTTTTTGATAGATAGTAGCAAGTAGTTAGGGGTCCAAGCCAACAGGTTGGATCCCTATTGTTTTGTTTATTTGAAAATGCGTCTTCTGTATGCTTTTGTTGTTTATGTTTCTGTTCAAAAGTATAATTAATAGGATAGTTATAATTATGTTATTATTGTTTTTTCTTCTTTATCAACAAAAGTATTAATTGCTACTCGTCATGGCATCATAAAAGGGGCCAAACAGTTGTCTGTTGATTTACTCTTCAAATTGTCAAAAAATTCACATCAATACAGAATGCAGACATTATGCCACAATAGGCTTTTACTATATAAATAGCATTAGTATATAGATAATATTCAACTGCTGCTTCTTTAAGACCAACAACTATTGAATTATTGCTTCAATGCTGTAGCCAAAAAGCTATCAATTTTTTGGGTTTTCCATCCTCAGAAACCAAAGTGTTTGCTTAGTCTTTAAACGGCATGCTACCATATTTACACTGGTAGATGTTGCTACCGCCAAGCACTCCTCAATACACTTTATTCACCTCTCACCCTTTAACTGGCGTGGGCTAATTGCAGGCATGGTGCTGGTGCGTAGTGAGAGCGGGCAGCTCCTGATGATCCACCACCAGACCCTGGCCCAGATGCAGGCCCAGTCCCAGTCCCAGAGTGCCATGACGCCGCGCCCCGCCACCCCCACCAGCACTCCATCGGTCCAGCTAGCCTCTTTACAGGTACTGCACTTCCACACGTGATCCATATCTTCCTGATGTATTTTCAAATCAACTGATTGCATCAAACCTTTTCTATTTCGTGTCATTATTCAAGGCTCCCGGGGGCTCCCTGTTGGCTCGCCAGGTGACCCAAAACAATCTGATCAAACAGGGCCTTGGTGTCCAGACCAGTGTCCAGGCCACCACCACGCTCCAGAGGCCGCCCGTCCTGCAGGTACTTGGCCCGAGGACTCGGCGTCGTGACTAACAGAGGGATTCTTCTCTTTGTGCAAAAAAGTATTGCCCCGAACAAACCAGATTATAAAACAACCCCTCCCCCCTTTTTCCAGACATCATTTTTGAGATACTTTTCTAGACTAAATCTTGGATTATTAAGATTTGATTTATAGAAATCTAATTAAATGTAATGGTTCTTGGTCGTTTGAGCCTCTTTGCTGGTGTCCATCATTATGTCCATCCATCTTTCTGGCCCCTGGCGTTGTGACGAGGGGTGGCTGATTCAGTCAAAAGGGGAATATTAGTTTTACAGATACATGGCGCCATCGGTTGTTGACCATTGAAAGCCTAACCCGTCTAAAACCTCTCTCTTATTCACAATTAATATGGTACATGGGCCACGACCCCCATCCTGGTCCTAGCTGTCGACACAATTAGTAGTTGGGTGGTGCAGCCAGTGGGTGGTTGAGACGGTAACAGACTGATTAACTCCCAACAGAACACCGTCATGCTGGGAGGGAGTGCCTCGACCCCGGGGCAGCCACTGGGCACCGCCACCACGGGGCAGCCCGGCTCTGCTGCCCCCGCCGTCACCCAGAGGATAGGCCCCGCTGGGACCCCCCCGGTCCCTACTCCCATCTCCGCGGTGAGAGACACAAACGTCCCTTTTCAGGGCCGAGGGAAGTTATTTTACAGTATATAGTATATACGTGTTCATTTTCCCACTCTTAAGCACGATTTATAGTCAATGTAACGATGCTGTCGACACGCAGTTTGCACACCTCGCAGTTTGCACACCTCTTCAACATTATAGAGGTGCGCGACATAAAGCCGTGTGAACCGAGCGCGATGAGGGCCTTTTTAGTTCCTGCTCAACTTCATGGGTCCTGCACGATGACGATGAAATCAGGTTTCGTTATTGAAATGTGTCTTCATGTTTTTGTGTGTGCATACATTGAAATGCTCGCAGGAAACACTGGAGAACGTGAAAAAGTGTCGGAACTTCCTGTCCACTCTGATCAAGCTGGCCTCTAGCGGGAAGCAGACCCCCGAGACCACGGCCAATGTCAAGGAGCTGGTGAAGAACCTGCTGGTATGACTCCTCCTCGCCCTCTGTCTCTCTCCCAGGACTCTACTCACCTGCAATTCTCTTAACCTTCAGGTGATTTAATAGCCAAGTTCTGCCGGGTGATTTGCATGATCTTAGCCTGCCCGTGTGTTTGCCACTGTGCAGGAGGGGAAGATTGAGCCAGAGGCCTTCACCAGTAGGTTGTATGAGGAGCTCAACTCTTCACCACAGCCCTACCTTGTGCCTTTCCTCAAGGTGAGTCCCACCGGACACACACACACACACACACACACACACACACACACACACACACACACACACACACACACACACACACACACACACACACACACACACACACACACACACACACACACACACACACACACACACACACACACACACACACACACACACACACACACACACATTCATCTTAGTTTTAGGTGTGTTTAGTGTAATTAATACAAATGTGATACAGCAGTAAACATCATCATGAGGCATTCTACTGCAAAGTTTAACTTAACTGGTGATTTATCTATATTCTCATTTCTTTATGCATTACTTCAGCATTGTGTGAATATCATGCTGAAAGAAATACAACCGGTATAAACCTGGAGAGGAAACACAAAATACTTATGCGGCTGACAACGTTTCTGTGCTGAAGTTCAGCACTTCAGTACAGTTCGTGACCATTTCAAAGGTCCATCCCTCCGTTGCTCTGTCCCCCGCTTCCAGAGGAGTCTACCAGCGCTGCGTCAGATGACTTCGGACTCCACCGCCTTCATCCACCAGAGCCAGCTCCCCCTGCCCTGCACTCAGCCCTCCTCCACCTCCGCCGCCCTCACCGCCATGGTGCTGCGACCCCCTCTCTCCACCACAACCACCGCCTCCACCCGAACCCCCGTCGTCACCCTTACCCAGTCGCCCCACTGCAAGGCAGGCTCGGTAAGTCCCCCCCCTTCAGCCCAGAGGTCATGAACCTTTGACCAGAAGCCACATCTCGGAGGCTTTCGGAGGACTGGGAGACGTTCCTGTGGGTGTGTTCTTGGTGCCTCTTGCTGTCTGGCTCATGCTGTCTTGTCTACCTGCTGCCACACAGATCGCACCCCAGCAGCAGGGGGCGACGGTGAGGCCCCAGGTGACTTTGGCTCAGCCCTCCTTGGTTGCGCTCAGAGGACAACCCCAGCCTCGCATCATCATGAGCCAGCCACAAGTAGTCAAACAGCTGCAAGGTGCGTGTGGCCCACAGACTGCCTCTTGCATGCAGACACACTTTAGTTAGTGGTTAGAAAATATGTCTTGCATCCTCATTAATATGTGGTATGCAATGGTTGGTGGTTTGCCTCCCATTGGTAATTAATGGAGTAGAAGGGTGAAATCCTATTTGGTATGGTTGTACATATCCTAAGTCTGCGGTGGCTTATGCAAAGCTGTGAGTGTAAACTCTAAATTCAAGCTGAGCAAAAGCGGTGAGCATGGCCACCGGTACACGGTTGTGCTGTGTCTTTCCAAGGCAATCTGCTTGGGAAAGATTGCAATAAATATAAATTCCTTCTCTCTTCAGAGGGTACTCTAGCCTGATAATGCCAGACCAATTCGGAAATGCGTATTAGTCTGAAACCTCTCGGTGAATTTGTCCGATGTTCAAGAGGTTTTCCAACTGCCTCCGGACTCTATGATAGACCTTCAACCAATCAGAGCAAGGAAACATGTGACTCGGTTGTTTACGAAAAAAGGGCGCTCCTCCTTCACTTTAATTAACCATCCCCATGTTAGATTAACGGTTGTGATTGTTCTGCTGGAAATATATCTGAACGGGAGGGGGGCCAGACGCATATGTCAAGGCAAATAAAAGATGAGCTTGCATACTCATCTTGTTTCATTTGCAAGGGTTCTGATTTATATTTCCTTTCCTGAGAACGATGGTGAAACACCGCCATCTTGTGGTCTATATGTGTAACTGATGGTTAACTAATTTAAGTGAATACAGAGTGGGGGGGGACTGAATCCATCCATGAGGAAACTAAATCCCGGAAGGTACAGATGAGCCAGTGTGCAGGTTTTACAAGAGTAAAGGTTGAGCTACACATCATGTGCCATGACACATTTGGCCACATTTGGCTAATGTTCCTTTATTACATCTCCCTGATCGATTGCAGGTTCAGTGCCAGTGGTCAAGCAGCCCCTGGCTTCAGGGACCAGGGGCGTGCTCTCCGCCCACTCTACCTTAACAGCAGCTCAGAGGAACAAACTGAAGGAAGGAGGTGGAGGAACCTACAGGTAGGCTTCAACTCGGAGCTTCACTCCATGACCTTTAGCACTTCTGTTAAGTTCCTGGGGCTTGTAAAGGATTCACTTGTCAACAATATAAGCAGGAGGCTCTGGCTCTTTTGCAGTTTAGTTGCCTGTAATGGGTCCTAATTTTTTCATATAGGTTTTTATTGCAGAATTTACAGTAATAGTCGGTACCAATAATACAATATGTCAGAAAAATGTGTTATATTGGCTCTACCTATTTTTAAAACAAGATCAAGAGAGAATGAGATTGTTCACTGTTCTTTGAGCTATAACAAAGCACCTGGTTAAGTTTTCTCTATTTATTTTGTAGATATAAATAAAAAATGGTATTCTACTCAATCATCTACTCACTGCAATGGCACCTGAATTCCCAACTGGCTCGATAAATGATTATGTTATCTTCTGTTCGTTCTTTTTCCTAAACGTTCATGTTTAAAAGAAAGTGGTCAATCAATTATAATTCTTCTAGCCGAAGTACCAGGAGGGCTCTGTGACTCATTTATTTGGGCAATCATTTAGCCAGAGAGGGGGCATGAAAGTGGAAAAATGTCAGTGATTGAGTGGAGGGGAAAATAATCTAAACCTAAAGCCACGGGGACACCGACAGGAAGTGCAAAGAAGCCTAACATAAACAGTGAATATCAATGAGCAGAGTGTAGATGACAGTCAGAGCTCAGTGTTCTGCTAGTGGCGTGGATAACTGAATCACAAGATTGAACTCCTACCCTCACTTCTGAGGATCAACACGGATGGTATTCCAATGTGTACTGTACCGTGCTACTTGGTGCAGCGGAAAAGCGCTCGTTCACTGTCACGAATGAGTCAGGAGAAGCTCAGAGGAGAAGAAACCGTCATCTGCCATGTTGGATGGGCGGGTCCTCCTGACTGTTGAGCTGTCCCTGGTGTGAGATTTCTGAGGCTCACTGCTGGTAGCTTCCTTGCATGACTGACGCTGCCGCCGGTGTGAGACAGCGTGTGCTAAAGGATGATGTCAGGCATTACTTTGTCAAGTCCTTTGAGTGTCTTGAAAAGCAGTTTCAAAAACTCTGTCAATTGTCATTGTAATAAACTCTTATAAACGTTAGAGAAAGATCTAGTGATAACATATCCTGCAACTGTATGAATAGAAGGGAAATCCTTCTCCAGCTTTTAAAATAATCCACAGTACAATTGCGTCTATAAAACTGATTTCTTGAAAGTTTGTGTATGTGTAAGTTGTATATTAAAAATTGTCTGCTGCTTGTGGGTCGTCCACTTCAGGGATGACGATGACATCAACGACGTGGCCTCCATGGCGGGAGTTGACTTATCAGAGGAGAGCGCCCGTATCCTAGCAACCAACTCGGACCTTGTCGGCACCGTTACCCGGTCGTGTAAGGACCAGCCCTTCCTCACCACCACCCTGCTGACCCGGAGAGTCCTGGAGATGGGTGAGAGTTCAGCCCTGCACCGGACAAAATGTACACAGCGATGAGGCAAAAGTGTTGTCCAGTCAGACATTGTCTCGCTTCCCCTGGGCCGTGATAGGGAGGAAGTTTGGTGTCTGTGACCTGGGCCAAGAGGTCATCAACTACATCTCTCACGCGACCAAGCAGCGACTGCAGAATCTGCTGGAAAAAGTGTCGGAAGTGGCGCAGCAGAAAAACCTAACTTTCAAGGTACTTTCTCTACCTGGACCCAATGTCCTTTGGTCAACCAATTCTTTTTTTCCAATCTTATTTTCTCTTTTTTCCTCCTTGCCCACTGGTCCTTTTCTGTCCATCAGGAAGATGAACGGTTTGAGCAGGTCACCGATGTGCGAACGCAGCTCAAATTCTTTGAGCAGTTGGACCAGATGGAGAAGCAAAGGAAAGAAGAGCAGGAGAGAGAAATCCTGATGAAGGCCGCTAAGGTAAGCCCCGGGCCTCTGCCGGCTGAAAAATACGAACCACCCCCACCATGTCCTGATGGTGTTGATGGTGTCATTTCAGTTCTAAAGCTGATGGCGTGATCCATCTTTGCCCTCTTACATTACGGTTCTGCTTCATTCTGTGTGTCTCTGCAGTCTCGGTCGCGACAAGAAGATCCCGAGCAGCTCAGACTGAAGCAAAAGGCCAAAGAGGTGAGGGACTGTTTTCCAGCTAGCCGCTCCCATCGATCTGTGCTCTGGTCTCTGGGCCGGTGAACCCGCTCAACTGCGGTGTCGTCTGTATCCTCCTTTCAGATGCAACAGCAGGAGCTGGCGCAGATCCGGCAGCGGGAGGCCAACCTCACGGCGCTGGCAGCCATCGGGCCCAGGAAGAAACGCAAAATGGGCTCGCCAGCCAACGGCGCCGTCGCAGAGGTGCGGCCACACACAAACCTCATGGCTACAGTACGACCGATGAATGTGGCTGAACCGGCTCCTGTTGAATCGCTGGACTTTTCAATGGGGGTTGATCTGGGGTTGATGTGGGCCTAACGGGATGAATCGTTGTTTTGTCCCGCAGGGCTCGGGGTCCGGTGCCGCTCAGCCAGGTGGGTCAAACGGAGGAGGGTCCAGGCAATTCACACGCCAGCGCATCACCAGGGTCAACCTCAGGGACCTGCTCTTCTGCCTGGAGAACGAGAGGGAATCCGGCCACTCACACCTGCTCTATAAAGGCCTGCTCAAGTAGCACACACACACACACTCACACTCAGACACACAGGTGTACATTAAACACAAAAAGATGGCAATAATCAACCTTCCCTCCTGAATGAGGGAATAAAGGTTGAACGGCGCATGGAGCAGAGCATCAGAGTGTTTCCCCCCCATGTCGGCTCCAACAACCTCTTAAACTACAGCCCCCTTCCAGCTCCGGGGAAGAACAGTTAAGACTGTGGCAGGAAACAGACTCTGCTCTGGGATACTTGTGCCTACTGACAAACTGCTCCAGCGCCCCGCCCTCGTACACAGCTGCCTTGCTGCCTGAACTCCAGTGCGGTGCGTTCATGTGACCGTTGGAAAACACAGCATCCAAAACACCAGAACCATTGCTGGGATGGCAAAGTAAAACAAAATGATACAAAAATATAACACATTATTACGTCCCTATTTTGACCTCGTGACGGATTGAGGTTGGGCTTTTTTAACTTCACGGCTGAAGATTATTTAACATGTTCCCCTGACACTCCTTTTGTTGACCCGATTTTGAATTGTTCAGAGGTTATTCGTTGATGGACATTTGTTTTTTATATGTCTGTGGTTTTTACATTTCCTGCCTTCTTCCCAAATTTAAGCCATAACGCATTGTAACGATTGGATCAAAGTTTCTTGCTCCATATTACTTTTAATGTTCTTGTTGGATTTGTAGGATGCGAGCAATGCAGTATTGTTATATTTGTATTAGTGCTGTCAAGCGATTCAAATATTTAATCGCGATTAATCGCATTAATGCCATAGTTAACTCAGGATTAATCGTGATTAATCGCAAAACAATTCTAGGCTAGATATCCCTTGATTTCTTTTTCCCATTAATTATTCTCACTTTAATGCCCTTATCAACATGGATTGTGTGCATCAATTTGCCTCGTGCAAATGTCTTTTTATTGATAACAACATTGGCCTATACTGATCAAAACAGGACGATACAAAAAAATATCCTATAGTGCAATCAAACGATGAACATACAAACATACTGACTTTAACATAGAAGTCAGGCTACTGCTTCTTTGTTTTGAGTCAAAGAAAAAATAAAATAAAAATTAACGCTGTTAAAATTGGTTTGCGTTAACGCCGTTAATAGCGCGTTTAACTGACAGCACTAATTTGTATCTGTTCAATTCGGTTAAGTCAACAACAAAAAAAGAAGCATGATTGCATATTTATATTCCCACGTATTTTTGGTTAATGTCTTGCGAAATGTAATTTGTCGTTATTGTTGTTAAATGGAAATTAAGTTATCAGATGAGCAAAGGAAGAGTTAAGGAGAGGAGAAAATACCAACGATTTGTGGGGGCAATATTAAGTTAAATAACTGCAGTTTTAGTTGGAATAATTTCTTCATGTTGGTTGTACAAATGTTGATATCACTGACTGGGGCGGGGCCGTCGTTTGTAACCATAGAGATTAAAAGCAGTGCACTGACTGCCCCCCCCGCACCACAGATCAGCTTTTAGTCTGTCAAAAAAATGCAAAGCCCCCTTTATATCTTTTATACAATTCTTAGAGTACATACTTATTTCTCTATACTTTCTTTTGTAGCTTTATCAGAGAATGTCAAATGACACATTTTTGTGACTGTATATACTTTTTATTGATTTGACATATTTTGGTTAAAAGATGTTTTCACATCTGGCGAGTTTGTCTATGTAGGAGTAATAGGGATCAATGCTCATTGAGTCTGTGATATCACCATTGCCCAATTAACTGTTACATGCCTTCCTCTGGATATCTATATACATCTATATAGCTCTCTCTATATATATATATAGAGCTATATATAGATATGGATATATATATCATGTACATTTTGCACAGCTACTTGTTCATATGTAAATATTCTGATTAAGAGTTTCTAATTGCTATTTTATAACCAAGGAAGGGAGAATGGTCTCTTTCATTAAAGAAAAAAGAAAAAAAGATTTTGTCCTTTTATCTTTAATGTGTCTTAGATTATGGTAGTTGTACAAATCTGTGTGGCTATATTCAGAGCATACCACTGATCCATCTGTGTTCCATAATTTGAGTCCAAACATGGCATAAAAATAGGTGTTTACATTGGTCACGCTTACATTTCCCATGCTCTTGAGGTAAGGCTAATGACCTCATCGTCTGACAAGTCTATAAAGGGTCGGCGAGGGTAGACCCCCAACACAAGGGCCCCTACCAACAGCCAGGCCAGTACAGCTGGCATTGTTAGAGGTTGTTTTTGTTTTGTTCCCTGCATTAGCTTTCAGAAATAGTCACTTTTAAAAGCTGTTAACAGATACAACAGATCACAGACACGTCACCCAGTTGGGTGCTAAACACTGGCCTGGATGCGGTGTCCCTCCCATACACAAACAAACACTTTAGGTGTCTTGAAAAAAAAGAAGCATTATTAGTTATTCACAGTTTATCTTTGGATACCTATTATTATTGTAGGGATTCTTAGGATTGTTATTTATAATTTTGGTAACTTGTTATTTAATTGGAACTATAAGTGTGATATCAAATTACTAACTAGTCATGGAACCAGCTCTTGAAGAATGAAGCAGCCCGGATATTACAATGAGCTTTACTTCTTTACCTAAAACTCAATATTAATCAAGCTAAAATAGTATTGTACTTTTTAATCAAAAACTACATTCTGTATTATGTCTGTGAAAGTCTTGGGAAAAACGAAACAAGTGGCCATTACTTCATCAAATATACTACTAATTGATATTGCCAATGTTATAAAGGAGCTTATTGGTGACTTAAAGCATGCATAATATGCATAATTCACTTTCAACATCAATTAGAACCTACTTTCATATGCCATATCTTAAATCTTCAATTAATTCTCCAATTACAACATCTTTCTAGATGTATTGCTTACATACAAGTGTGTAACTCTTAGACACAAACATTTCCCAAAGATGATATACAAATGAGTCACGTAAAGACACGTTATTTAATATCCCTGGTGACTTATTTTTACCATAAGCCCCTTAAGTGGAAGACACCATTTGCCATCTTCACTGACTTGAAACATCACTCTCGCATGTGCTGGAAGAATGGCACTCTTCTGTTAAAGTCACATCCCTTTTGACAGCTCCTGGTAATGGAAAGGCTGCTCTGATGTGCCCGTCGTGCAGGGAGTATTTATATCAATAGGGGGCACTGTTGGACCAAATGAACCATCGTCTTAAGAGAACTCTACCTAACCCTACCTTGGTGCAGGATGACTTGTGGTGGGCCGTTCCATCCTTCTTAGGATGCTTCGTAGGTATTCCATCAATGGTAAACAATGGAGTGAAGCCCTATGACCGTGCGTGATTGGGTTGATTTTAGGTGTAGATGATGCTGTGTTATTGCAAAGACAATGTCTTTCCTACGCTCTAGTGAGCAAATGCATACTGATACGCAATGTCAGACACACACGTGTATGCACACACACACACACACACACACACACACACACACACACACACACACACACACACACACACACACACACACACACACACACACACACACAGGTATCTATGTGTGTGTAGGGACAACATCCAAATCGTGAGCTCATATTCGTTCAGATTGGCTGGATTTCTGGGCTTACGTTGTTGTTTGTTTTGTTCCTTCTGCAGACAAGGTAACTCGTGCCTCTGGTTTCCCAGATCATCATCTCTGCTGTACTGATATCCCGTACGAAGCAGACTTCTAAGTCCTCTCCGGTATGAGTTGTCGGGCTATATTTGCTTACGTTTCTCTGGGACTGCGGTGGAGGAACTCAATTCCAATGTCTTGTTGGAGTTTGCATAATGAGAGAGCGCTGCTGGCTGCTCATACGATAATGTCTTTGAGTGACAGCTTTGAAGACGAGTAAATCAAATGTGCACATTTTGACATACCTGACGGAGCGCGAAATGCAATTTTATAATTTCTGTAAAAGCAGAGTGCAGCCTCCCCTTTTGCGGGACTGTCATGCGTGACCAGGGGAGGCTGGGCGGATCCGGAACCAGCTGTAGTGGAGGATTAGGTCCTTCCACTTTATTTTGCCTTGTCAACATTTACTCTTACTTCCGTCTCTGCTGAGACCTCGGTATGTACTTTGAGGAGGAAATAGAACAATATCAGATTTTATTCCAGATCATCTCCTTGACTCCAGTCACCCCGCAGTAACCCCGGCCCACACTGCCTGTTGGAGCCCACGGAGCCGATGCCAGCTCATGGTCATTCCATTTTGTTTCAAAGGATAACAGAGGATTTACACCACGTTTAATCAGGCTGCGCGCTGGACAGTCTGACGCTATTATTTTTGACATCATGGGCGTCAACAGCCAAGCAGGAAATAAACAGCTGAAGCAATTGCAAGTGATTCCAAAAGCAATCAGAAAATCTGGACGCGGCCCGGAACCAGCGGAGTCTGAGTGGGCGTAGCAGGAAGCCAAGTTGCGGCCTCCACCCGCAGCGGCGGTGCAGATGTCAGGTTTTTCATTGGAATTGTTTTAATGTGCTGTGTCCCTAAGTAGAGCAGTCCTGGACATTTCTGTGTTTAAAGTCTGTGCAAGGGTTCTGGTAAAATGGTGGAAACAATATTAATTTAAAGACAAAATTTCATATGAGCTATTATGCCACTTAAAAAACAATGTTATGCCACAAAAGCTAGACTCATCGACGGATTGTGCAATTGAGAAAAGTGCATGAGAGAGTACAAATTAAAAGAATGTGCTGAAATGTATTTGTTAAAGCATCACAATGTGTTGCTGTTTCCCGTCACTTTCTTGTCTGTGTGCCATAAGTGGCTTCTGTTGAGATGTTGCCAGGCATCTGACTTCCTAACTTGGAACATTTTTTAATTATGTAGCAATTGAGACCTTTGAAGAGGTTTTCATTTTGAGTGTATAAGTTTTACTACAAAGAAAAGTCCAACCATTCCTTCCATCCTTCCATCTGTCCAACTGTCCATCCAGAGACACTATCCCGCTTGAAGCCAATTTGATGCTGAATAGATGGGTCACCAGGACTGCACGGCTCCTGGGCTTCAGCCTGAGACGGCACAGCCTGACCCTCCAGGGTCCCACTGTGATTCTGTTACGCTGAGCTCACTGATCAGGGGACTTCAGGAGTTGTGGGCCTTAAAGTCCTACAGTCCCGCTAGAACAAAACTCCTCAGTGTGTCAATTACTAACCCGTAATAATCAGAATTAGGCCAGCTTTATCCATACAACCTTTTATCACAGTGACAGTGGACTTTAAACCTCAATGGGGAGAGACACAACCGTCTATGGATGACTAGATGTGTGATCGGTAGTGATTGGCCAGACATAAATAGGACAAAATAACTAAGAAACGCTTTTCAATGAAACCTGTGTGCTGAGAAGGAAGGGCGAAGGAAGGTGCTCAATCCACACCCCAATAGCATCTACTATATATATCCTCAGTCACCCACATGATCCAACAACTATCGTCACTCAAATGACTTAATCATCAGATAAACAAATGTGTCATTAACAGAGCGGTGTTGTTGCTGTTTGACGTTCAGATATTATTTAGCACCATGGACAGCGCTGGTGGAGAACCGCAACGTGAGACCATGAAGTGTCCTCTGCCATTCAGATGCTAGACCGCACTGTGAACGTGACACATCATTTCACCATCGTCCCCCCCCCCCCCCCTCCTTGAATAAAACTAGTGAGAAGAGTGAAACCCATGTTGTCAAGTTGCTTCCTTTTTATTCACTGCCATCGGAGACCCAACAGTACGCACACGCGCATGCACACGCACACACACACACTACCGGTTCAGCGGGGTGCTGATTCATCAGCCTTACCTTTAAACCAATAGAGCCCTTAAAGGGCATATTTTATGGGACGTATGATGTCATATTATGTATTTATAACTAGATTTATGTTGCTAAGAGGAGAGCCCTTTAACACCTTTGCCTTGCTGCTCAGGAACCATAACAGCGAGCGATGGCTGCCTGGTGTTCAGGACGGAGGAAGTGGAAAGAGGCATGGCTTGTGTTACCCATATAAGCCGTGATTTGCTTATATGTGCATTACGTTTGGGCCTGCCCCAGTGGGAGACTGGCAAACAGAGGCTCTTAAAGGGCTCTTATATTGTTGCATTACTTTGGCTGTTATGACTTCATTGATCAATTGTTTCCTCTAATAGTGTGTGTAGTATTGCCTCGCAGGGAGGTTTGTTTTTAATGATTAATGTGGAAGGCAATAGAGCTATAAATTGCTAACCGATAATTAGTCGGCATTTTCTTTTACGTTATCCGCCTGATTCACTTCAGGGGAAAAAAATAAGATATAATGTCAGGCAAAAAACAAAGAATGCAGCAATAATTGTCTCTGATAATTTGATAGATAGGCCTTTATGATGATAGGCCTATCTCTTCTATGAACAATTAGGCCCACTCAACCAGTTTCCTATTAATTGTAAGAAGAGCATTGAATGAGCCGGTTCACTATAGCCAATCACATGACCGACCCCATCACCTCCATCATTATGACAAAAGAATAACATTGTGTTGGTATCATTGCTGAAAGAGAATCCAAAAAGCCATACCCAGACCAAAAAAAAAGGCGTTTATTCTCCTTACCGCTGAGGGCCAGCAAGCTGTGGAGGAGACAGGAATGAAGGTCCCGCGGGACGGTGAAACATCCTCCGCATGCGTCCTCTGCGTGTAATTGAACAAATTAGCCACGAGCAGCTGTTACCTGTTTAAATGACCCGCTTTCATTTCATCACCGCGTAGGACAAGAGGTCCGATAGCATCTGCACGCTACAGCTGTCAACCGTTGTGATTAGCTCGGCGAATCCCGCTTTCAATATATCATGACAAACGTAATTACCGGCAACATCTCTTTTTATGGATTCTACACATCCGCCAGGCACACACCGGCACGCCAATTGGGCATCAATTACGAGCGGTCTGCTGCTGGTATTCTGTCCACTTGACTTGCCGAGACTTTATCAAACCACACCCCAGTTCAGAGAGCCCATAATGGGTAATGTGTGTCATCTAAACGCTATAGCGTCATTAACTTAAAAAATAAAATAATGAAGAAGGTTGTTAACATTAGCGTAAAAATCCTTCAATGGCACCTCTAGATGATTATGTGCTCCGCTTGAATCTTTTATTCATTCATTATTTTAAGAATGGTAAATACCTATGGAGAGGAAGCTTGGTGTATCAAGTCATTTTACTTTTACAACATAACTCTCACTTGGTTCCACTCACAGATTATAAATGCAGTGTGAGGATGCAGTTTGAGCTCATGAGGATTTAATGGTTTTCTAGAGGAGCAAATAGGGCCTACAGCCTTTTCCCTTGAGCTTTGTTCACTGTCGTTGCAGGAAGCTACTTTTTGTTTCATGGTGAAAATAGTTGCTCATGGAGGTGTCACAGGACAACAGCTTGGGTGGTAGATAGAGAAATAAACAATGTGAAAATAATTGATGTAAAAAGTACAAAAATCCAAATTTATGTTTCTCTATTTTGACATTAGGTTGCAAACACTATTTGTTTTAGGGGATAAAAAGAATCAGTTCAGTTATAGGCTACTGTCATATGTATATGATTGTCCAACTTATGGAGAAAGTGGATGAATAAAAAAGTTTTTTTGCAAGAGCTAGCTCTCTGTAGTCACAGGTCTCTGACTCATACAAACACTGAACATAGAATATGAGTGTGAAAGCAACCCCATGCAACGACGAGATGCTCTTCTTCTTCTCTAATGAGTACATGGGAAAAGATCCCACAGAGAAGTGTACAGAAGGACTCAACAGCATCACAGACGGGCTTACACATGTTAGTATTTATGTATGTCATGTTATGTATGTACAAGAAGACTTGCTTACAAAGAGGACTGGGGAAATGTAGGGGAAAGGTACAAGAGGGGTGTGAAAGTGAGCTATTTAAGAAACTAGAAATAATGAGAAACTTTCTGATATCCTCTGCTCATTATAAAGACCTTGGGTACAACGCTTCCTTCATGTAATTTTTCGTCCTAACATTAATATTTAATGTCTTCGAAATACAGGAAAAGCAATAGTTACATTCATTCTCCGCCTGAGATCTCATAAATCAAACACATTGTTGCTTTTCTATAATCCTCCCTGAAAGCAGAGATTTCTCTCCCGGCCTGCTGAGAGAGAAATCCATTTGATGCTAATAGTTGTCTCTCTTGCACATAATAACTTATCAATTGAAAAGATGATAATCATTAAAAATGTATGCATGTTTTCAATGACCTGAAGTGGCCTCAAATATCGCAGATAGCTTTGGTAGAATCACAGACACCGCTATCGGTTTTATAGAAATATCACAAATCAGACTTTAGATTAATATCTCAATTCTGATGGTAAACGCGACCAATCTGGATGAGTCGACACCATTTATACTGGCCACTGCAGAGAAACAATTATTAAAACCCTCGTCTAAAAGCTTCATCCACTTGGGCAAATGAGTTTACTTTCAAAGCATATCTCCATAACGAAACAGGAAACAAAGTCCAACTTCTTCCCCTGCTGTTTCTGGTTTCCGGCTCTGGCTCTGTGCCCCCCCCGCCCAGAAGTCCTGCTGTAACATAGCAGGACTGCTGGATCGTAGTTGACTTTTGTAGCAACTCTGACCGCCCTGTCGCCCCGTCTTCCACCCTGCGTTCCTCAAATACTGCGCACGGTTTCTGAGTGGACTGACAGACCGCCCCATCCTGTTGGCAGCGTGTGTGAGTGATAGATGGCCACCGACAACATAACTGTGGAGCCTAATGTAATTGCGATGTAACAGTGGAAGACTGATCTCATTGAGGGCCAGGGTTATGCGCCCAGCGCTCCACTCCTTACTCCGTTATCCCCCATCCCGTGCTCAACTATAATGTGCTCTGCTCCAGTCATTCAATCCTCGAGGCATGGTCCCCCCCCCCCCCCACAACAAAGAAAATAAATAACACTTCCCTCCATTTTTGTACTCAGGAACTGCCCATCATAAGAATCATCTTTTGCGAAAAACGGGCACTTGTAATGGCGACCGATTGCCATGTGACCCCCAATGTATCCACCCTGTGTCTGAGCCGAGGCCGTGCAGCTCTGTGCTGACTGGTGGGAGAGCAATAGAGAGTTCCAATGGCGTGCCCCCCCGCCGACGACTGTGGACTGTTTGACTGTTTGAACCCTTGTTGTCATTTCATTCACTCATTTATTTATTTATCCCGAGGCCGCTCCCCTGCCACCACAGATATGGGATCAGTCTGTGAGAGGATTAAACGATCGGTTCACCGCCGGGTCATCGGCCAATCTGCATAGTAAGGCGCTGTTAAGAATTTAAATAAATCAACTTTGATGTAGGACAATAAAGCCAATGTTGCTGGGTCATTCGTTTATTCCTATTATGCAGAATGAAGCACATGCCTGGGATCATTTGTCGTAAATGCATTACTGGTCAGGCATGTGTGTGTGTGTGTGTGTGTGTGTGTGTGTGTGTGTGTGTGTGTGTGTGTCTGTGTGTTGGTTCTGCAGCGGTGGTTATGATGGTGTATGGGTTGGGAGTATGCAAGTGCAGAGCAGTCCAATGCTTCTGTATTTCTCTGGGTTTCGTATCCAGAGGCTGTCTAATAAACCAGCCATCAGATGCATATCCCATCACCTTGGTTGTTCCATATCCCACCCCACCCCTCCACCCCCTAGCTCCCATCCTATTCACGCCATCCCTCAACCCCTCAGGCCAACAGAGGGGAAATGAAAGCCACTGACTGGGAGAATATGGGGAAATTGTACAGATAGGATGGATGGATAACTGCTGTGGTGGAGGTCCCCCAGGACAGGGATGCACCCAGTGAGACCACCCGTCTCAAACTATGATATACAAACTCCTTTTTTTTCCCAGACCAGAAGAAAAACAGTTCCTTTGCTGCTGCAAATGTGTTGCCATTGCTGTGTGTATACATAGACCGTCAGTGAATAGAGACGGTAAACAGCAGCATATATAATATATCTTTCCCAGCTACAATGGATGCTTGCGTCAAAAGAACTGACAAAGTACATTCAAATCCATTTTATTCAAAATAAACACTCTCGCACCATAAAATCCCAGTTCAAGGCATGCAACCTTAATGTATTACTACATAAATCATGCTTCTTCTTCTTCTTCTTCTTCTTCCTCCTCCTCCTCCTCCTCCTCCTCCTCCTCCTCCTCCTCCTCCTCCTCCTCCTCCTCCTCCTCCTCCTTCTTCTTCTTCTTCTTCTTCTTCTTCTTCTCTTCTTCTTCTTCTTCTTCTTCTTCTTCTTCTTCTTCTTCTTCTTCTTCTTCTTCTTCTTCTTCTTCTTCTTCTTCTTCTTCTTCTCGTCTTTCTTCTTAATTCGTCTTCTTCTTCTTCTTCTTCTTCTTCTTTCCTGCCTTCTCTTTCTTTCTTCTTCTTTCTTTCTTCTTCTTCTTCTTAAAATTCCACACACTCCAGGTTGTGGTACTGGTCTCATGTCAACGCTACAAAAACCAAGACTGAAATAGAACTGCAGTTTATAGAACACAGATCAGATAGGCAAGGGCTCTGTTGAAATAAGCCATTAGTGTGGAGGATCGACACCACGCAATCACACTCACACTCACACACACCAAACACACACACAAAGACTCACACCACGCACACACACACACACACATACCCACAAAAAACCCCCACACACAACACACACATAAACACACGTACACACACACGTACATACACATACCTCTACCTCCCCCCCCCCCCCCCCATCCCCCCCCCCCCCCCCCCCCCCCCCGCCCCACACACACACACGTATTCTTGTTCACATCTTTGGGAAAGTAAGCTCTTTAAATGTTTACCTTATGTTTGACAGGATGAATTAAGACCAGCACAATTAGGGGTTGTGTTCTAAAAATTGTGAAAGATGGGATCAATACAATCACAAGCTACCCGCCTTGCACTAAATCCATAGAAATACCACATGGTGCAATTCTAATAATCACAAAGCTTCTACCTGGCTCAATCAATACCGGCCCATCCTGTTGGCTACAGGTGGTGTTTTACTGTTGGAGCTTTTAATACCTAGCTCTCCAAGTATACGCTTAGTGGAGTAGATCTCTTCCAGTCTGCCAGGGATATTCCTTGAGGGATGGAGAGAGGATAGGGGTGGAAGGAGAGTAAAAGAGAAACACAGATAAAGAGACGGAAAGACTAAATTAATGGGAGTAAAGGAGAGAGATAATTACAGATAGAGAGAGAAAAACTGCTCGAGTGAGAGAATAAGATTAACAAAAGAGATAAAGAGAGAGAGAGAGAAAGAGAGAGATTGAGTGTCTACATGCGGCTGTCTGCATCCATGTGTCTGTGTTCATGTGTGTCTGTATGCGTGCATGTGTGTGTCTGTGTTCATGTGTGTGTGTTTGCGGGTATGCACGTGTCTGCGTTTATGTGTGTCTGCGCGCATGCACGTGTCTGCATTTATGTTTGTGGGTCTGCGTGCTTGTACGTGTCTGCGTGCATGTGTGTATGTGTGTGCTCATGGCCTCACCCAGTGGCAGACAGCAGGGGTTCATTTTTCCACTTGCACATTGACACGGTGTGACAGGCCAATCGATGGGAAGGAGATGGGGTCTACTGCTGCTTCATTGACCTGCTGTGCTAAAAGAGTAGCCCCGGAGGTCATCTGCTCGCCCGCCTCGGCTTCTCCAACTCTCGCTCGTTTCCTTCCCCCTCTGCATCTCTTGTCTCTCCCTTTGCCCAATGAACCTCGCATTGAGCAGCAAAACACGCTTAAATGTCAGCAATTGTTTCATTCATTTTTCCGAATAGTAGTATATACAGTGCTTAACGTATATCACAGTGAATTGTATGATAACAGAAGCATGATGATACTAATAATTCATTGCATTGCTAGTGCTTTTCAAGAGCCCGAAGCGCTTTACAGTGAGTGGTGTGTGTGTGTGTGTGTTTGTGTGGGGACCTCGGTTTGACGTCTCATCTGTTCAACGCAGCCCGTCCATGGCATGTCCTGGGGCAGTGGGGAGACAACGTAGGCCGGTGGGATGAGCACCCTCTACTGGCCCTCAAGCACCCCTCCCAGTCCATCACAGTCTCCTGTCCAAGGATGGACCAGGCCAGATGCTCTCCAAAGATAAATCTATTGCTACATAACATTACATAGATGTTTTTCTTCACGCATATTATTTTACTTATGTAGTATTTCTTAGCTGGTTTGTTTTATCACAAAATTATTTATGAGCTAATGCTCACCTTTTTGTAGACCTATAAATCCCTTTAACTCGTAAATTATCTGTATTAGAATTACGTGTGATTATTATGTATAAATACATTTATAAATAGGTGATTGTATTATATTATACACTAGGGAAGAGCTTTTCATAAGGTAGCACAACATTACCCTTTATTTGACCTGTTGCAGTGCTGCAATCACACAGCAACCTTTTCCACAAGACCAATTCAACTGTAGTACAGCGCTAAACAAAAGAAAGCTACCCTGTTCGATTTATTTTGATACATTCCAATTACCAGCAAAGCAAATCAATCGTTTTACCCTGAAATTCAATATCCTTAGGGCCATTTGTAGTAGATTACCTTAATTCTAATTGAGCAACATTTACAAAGGCACCAGATAATATCGTAATGTCCACTTCAGAAAAATGGCAAATTGATTCATCTCATCTCACCAAATGTGCTGTCCGGAGTGGCCCTGTGCTTCTAATCACCGGTGAGCGTGTTAGTGTTGGGTGGAATGGGCCTCCACAGGGCCGTAACGCTGCAGCTTAACCACCAACTCATGCTAATTGGCAGTGAAAGCACAGCCGAAGGGCGGGAAGGAGGAGGTGTGATTACTAAGCCTCAAACTTTGTTAGGGTGGATTTATGCTCACACAGCCATTAGCCATTAGCCAGTTGATAATTGTGAAATCAATTTGGGAAATGACTGCAATGAGTGTTAAGAAGGAAAGAAGGCCTCTTTGGCGGAGGTCCAGAGCGGAGAAAGATGAGACAGAAAGACCTGATTCCTATTAGGAAGGGAAACTTTATTTATAACATGGGGGTGCGCCGGCAGGGAGTGGCCGGCTCATAAACTATATTACAAGGTGATCTGCAAGGCTGCGTATGTCGTATACAGTATTTGAAAACCAAAATTGCAGTGGCACTAGAAACACACGCTTAAAACAACACACGTTATTATTTTTTTTCTTGTTTTTTCCTTTTTTTAGTTTTCTTAAAAAATGGTACAAACAACAATACAAAATAGTTGTGCTGTTGACAGTTTTACAAAAAAGGTTATTTTGACTCGACAACTGTGCAGTGATTTTTCCCAGCTTTTTTTTCTTTTTACCTTTTTTTTTTTCTTTTTGTTTGTCTGTCTTTTCCCCCCTTGTCATATCTTATGTGAGTATGTACACCAGAATCACGTCTGGACCGAAACACCTTGGTCATGCGGGCTGCGACACAATTGAAAACATTGTATGGTTTTACGGTTATAGAACTCTTCTGTCCGATATAAAAAGACACATGCAAAAAGCTCCAGTTGTACAGTATACGTTGTCTAAGTGGTTCCATTTTGTAGCTTCAAGCAAATACTTTATTATGTACAGTTAGGCTTGAGCAATATAAGGACAATTCAAACCAGACACCGCTGCTGCTGTGTCGGTGGTTCTGATTGGAGCAGAAGATTCTAAACACCGGCTGCT
This sequence comes from Gadus chalcogrammus, assembly GCF_026213295.1. Lineage (NCBI taxonomy): Eukaryota > Metazoa > Chordata > Actinopteri > Gadiformes > Gadidae > Gadus > Gadus chalcogrammus. The sequence goes on from NC_079412.1 coordinate 17,324,859, forward strand.
TCCTGGACCCGCCCCCCCACCTCTCTCCACTCTCTATGCATGCCCACATGATCAGCCCGTATCCCTGCTAGGACTTGCTATCCACAAACCCAAGACACAACGCAACCCTCTGCTAGGTACACCTGGTCCTGGGGCTGTAAGCTAAGGTAGTCATTTATACATGTTCCATTTCACTGCGTTTGTACAAAAAGTGAGTCTGTCGCCAACATCAGATCGGATGAATGGATAGATAAAGATAAAGCGAGGAACAATAAATTATAAAACTGTCCGTGATGCTGTTCTCTATACCTCCACATCGAACATTAGAGATTCCGAGGGTCAGGGCAGGTTGTGTCTCTTACGGGGTCCAACGGTCGCCCTGTTTCATCGCTAACCACGGATTCTCGGTAATGGCATGGCTTTGGGTTGTTGACACACACACACACACACACACACGAAGGTCTGGTCGGTGGGCTAGTTTAACCTGCGTGCCTTGCGCAGCGGCACTCCCCCAGAATCGCATGTGACAACTGAATACGCAAGTATAAAGAAACACACACCATTTATTAAGCTTCTCTTTTGAATGCCGGGTCAGCATCGTGACCGTTCCTTCGTCGAGCTGTGAAGGACGCTGAAAGGGATTCACACACAGAAGCACACCCACGTATTTACAGTAAGGCCTAGTAGGGTGAAAGGGTGGTTAAGGTGGGGTGATGATACGCGCTGGATTATAGTGAGACTGCGACCTTTCCCTTGGACTATAAAAGCAGACCGTGAACACCGACCACATGGGAAGTATGGCTGTAAGCTCATGTAGGAACACCGCGGTTCTTCCTGAACCCCATGGCTCTATTTTTTTGTCAAGAAAGGCTGCATTGAATGAAACGAAACAGAACGAATTAAAGCCATAAAATGTGAATCCACAACCAGCAACACGTACAGAACATTGGCATAACGACGAGCACATTATCGAAAACAAAATCAAGCACAACATCTGAAATAGGTAGGATGGGCCGTCTGTGAGTGCTGTATTTGTTTTCCCTAAGATTTTCTTCTGCAAAGCCACACCGTAGTGCGGGAGCACGGAGAGAGGAGAGGTGTTATCCACCAGCAGCCTGCTTCCTGCGGATACCGCTCCACGTCCTGCTCTGTTCTGTCCTCACCCGCTTCGACAACCTGCGCTGTAAACTATATTCACAACGCAACATAGAATTGGCAACTCTTTTTTAACAATCCGATTTTTGTTCTCCCCTGTATTTTTAGTTTGTTCACAATGAAAATCAAACCGTTTCATCATTCGCTTGTCGAAGGCCATATACCCGCCTCCCCGCCGACACTCTTTTTCTTTAATTCAGTACACTGTGAGTGCTTCCTTGTTGAGTTGTAGATGAAATGCGAGAGAGAGAAAGAGAGAGAGAGAGAGAGAGAGAGAGAGAGAGAGAGAGAGAGAGAGAGAGAGAGAGAGAGAGAGAGAGAGAGAGAGAGAGAGAGAGAGAGAGAGAGAGAGAGAGAGAGGAGAAGCGGAGTAGCCTGCTCCATTTTATGAAATGCGAGCCTGGTCGGATCTCACTCTTCAAAGAGTTTACCTTTAGGGATTCATCATCTCCTTTAATTAAAAGTGGATTAAACACACAACTCTGGCCAATCCCAATATAATCCACCAGGAGAGAGCAGCGAGAGATAGATGGCCAGAATTCCCAGCGCTGACGCTAGAAGAGATTTAATGATAGAAAGCGCTCTCCCAAAAATAGAAATGGCAGCGAGAGATGTGAAGGGAAAACATTTAGCATTAAGCACTGAATACTTCTGGTATGATATATTCTCACCATTGCCTCGCTTGTTAAAAAAAAAATATTTTACAAAGTGGAACCATTTAACCGCAACGGAAAAGCGTTTGGTTTGGTCCAACAATGTTAATTGAAGTGGAGATAAAACATCTGATAAAAAAAAAAAACGTAGGTAGTGTTAAACTGTCAACCCTTATCACAAGTGTTATCTGAAGCTTAAGTTATGCATCTTTTTTTTGATAGAGTGCCCATCGCTACCTTTTCTTCAAAACAGAGGCTCCTTGCACAGACTTTTAATACATCTTAGTAATTGTAGTCCAACATTAATGAAGACGTTGCCTGGGGGGCAGATTCTGGAGCTGCTAAATTGATGCTCTGATCTCACCGTTTTAGAGAATGGAAACGTATAAAAAAAATCCTTTGTAAAAATGAACATGAAGGATAGTTGATATTGTTTTGATTACGGTTGAGGAAATAAGCCTTCCACAGCTACATCAAGGAATAAACTCCTGTTAAACAAACTGTATATGTGATTGTTATAGAGGAAAACTGGTGATTCCTTTACAATTCTGTGACAATGGCGACAACCGTGGCTGGTGACTAGCCTGGCTCCGCCCGCCTAAGTACTTCCGCTCAATTAGAATTTCCCTTCTGTACTACGTCTGGGTCTGCGGTAAGTTAGTGGGTCACCCGCCTTTAAGTGAGTTAACGTTGTCAATTGAGTAGGCCTAGGTCCAGACTCTCTGTGCAAATGAAATGAAGTACGAGATAGGACCAGGCAAGCTGGTGACAACAGCCCCAACAATCCCAGTTGCAATGAGAGACGAAAATAACATACATCTTTCATTTTGTGATTTCGGGATCCTCAATTACTAGGAGTTTGCTGTGAACTAAGGAACTAGGACAGGAACACTGATAATGTGTTAGCAAAACATATATTGTCTTCACACACTTCAACGTCAACATAAAGCCCCCTTTTATGCCAACGATGTTGTCGAATAGTACGCTAATCCCCACCCTCCCCTTGTTTGTACAGCTCGCCCTGCATGGGGTTCATCCCGATGAGATGGATAGGTCTGCGTTAAAGGGTCAGGGATCAAGTGACAATCCTGAGACGGCGGAGAGTCTACCAGATGCGCACCACTGAAGGCACTTCGTACACACCAGTGCTTCTCTTCTCAGGACCTCCAGCTCACCCACAGAATAATCCACGCCTTCCGTGTGGGAAGGGACATTTACATTTGTTCTGTGTTTACTTTGCCCCCATCTCCGTCCAACCCCCCCTAACGGGCAGTGAGGCAAAGCAGTGGACCAAACCCCCCGTCATGGCGGAGATCAACCAGCGCGTTACAGGTGAACTCTCACAAGGTACATGGGGAAAGACGAGTAAAGGTGCATACAAACAAAAAAAGGCAAAACCTACTGAAAAAATCGGATAAAGTTATGAACCTGTAACATACATCAATGAGTCAAAAAATAATATTGTTTGAACCAATGGTCTGGTTCAAACAATAGTTTGAACCAAACCAGATGACATACCAAGGAGTTTAGAGTCTCAGTTTAAGCCTAAGGACAGTTTGGAGGGCGGAGCCTCACCAGAAAACAAACGGACATCCACGGGCCAAATGTGATTGGTCGGGGATCAAGTCAATCCGTCAGCGTGGTTGCGTTGTGTTCATCAAAGAGCCTCGTTCGGACCTCGTCTCAGTCGGGACAGGAGGAGTGTGGCAGCCCAGCGACTATGAAACAAGTATGTGGAGTGGTAATGCGTGATGTGAGTGCACGCGTCTGTGTTTCTTTGTGTGTGTGTGTTTCTTTGCACACGTTCTTTTCTTCCCCCCCCCCTCCATCCCCCCTCCCTCCCTCCCTCCCTCGACCCCACCCCCTTCTCGACGTCGAAGTGCACACTCGAGCGCGGTTGTTCAATTCCGTTGCCGTTTCGTCTTTTGCGTTTGTGTTTTGTTTTAATCCTCGTCCCCTCCGCCGTACATGTCGGCCAGCTTCTTGAAGCGCGGGCCCCAGTCGTTGAGGTAGTCGTAGTCCTGGTCCCCGGAGCTGGAGGAGTTGAGGGAGCTGACGGAGCCCGCCGTGGAGCCGCTGCCCTCGTAGTCGAACACCAGCAGGGAGTCGTAGGGGGGCGCCGTGGGGTCGTTGTCCGCCGCCCGCAGACCCTGCAGCCGGGGGGGGGGGGGGGTTATACTGCGTTATTATTGGTTCACATGCATGGGCATAATAGTAATGGTAATCTTGAGCTGAAGTGGGCGGTTACACAGCAAAATTTAAAAGAGAGATGGATTTAAGAAAATAAAAGCGCAAGGATATAACGCTCGATGAGGAACAAAGGAAATAAAAAAAAATTGACATTTGATAATTTCTTAGATACATTTTGATTTCCTTTTTTTGTACTTTAATATAGAGTGAGATAGAGAGGAAGAAATGTGAGACAGAGGGGAAGACATGCAGCAAAGGCGAACGGGCTTGATTCGAACCCGGGTCTCTGCGACCCGGACTGAGCCTATATGGTACGCGCTCTACCCGACATTTTACATTTTTTGTGGGAATATTTTGCGCTGCACTGCTTCAAGTCGAGTGTTCACCAGGCGTTTCCTGTCATTTTCTCTCAGCCATGGATGATTGCATTGTTATTCCGGTGGATGAACACACCGGGCTCAACATTTCCCTCCATCGCCAACACTCCCCCTCTTGGTATAGAAAACCCTTAGTTTGAAGGATAAACGAGGTTGGACCACTACATCCTCTCCCTCTCTCCACCGTGGGAGATAGGAAGTCCGACATGGCCCAGCCTCCAGGGGTAAGATAGGTGCCAGGAGAACCATGTGCTTGTTGGTTGTTGTAAGACAGAAGGGTAGAGAGAGAGAGAGCGAGGGAGAAAGAGAGAGAGAAAAAAAAGTAAAGAGAGTGGGAGAGTGGAAATCGGGGATAGACGGATCAAAGCTGAACAGCTGCCATCACTTCTCGAGTGTGAACGTGTTTTCATGATTCTGTCAATCAGCATTTCCTCGCATGAATGTGCCAACATTGCAGAGTGTGTACCTGTGCGTACCTGTCTGAGCGTGTGTGTATGCGTTGCATGTGTGCGCATATCTACGTATAACTGCATGTGTGAGGGTGTGTGTTTGTGTGTGCGTGCATGTGTGTGTGTGTAGTACAAGCATACATGGCACAGCAGCTGTCAGGTTCAATTGAACTTGCCTGTTGTGTCTACCTGCATACCGAATTGAGTAGCATTCGATCATGTTTAATCTCATTAACGAGGAGATCAATGGAATGCAAAAAGGATAGGGGGCAAGACGGCAACAAAGGAAGACTCCAATGACAGATGGCTGCGATGGATCTGGGTGGCTTTGTTCCCGGGTTCCCTTGGTAGAATGGGTACAAAAACATGGAAGACTGCCAGAGTGACCCCGATCCACAAGAGGGACTCAAACTCAAAACCCACAAAGTACCGTTCCATGTCACTTTATCACAGAGCCATCATTATTCTACAATTTCATAGATGATCTTGTGTTTAAGGGGAATAACAAAATTCTCTATGTCGGGGATTCCGCCTTCTTCATACTCATAACAGATGATAAAATCCAAGCTGATGCTTGGATTTCACCCAAGAGCCCAGCAAGTGTAAGGCAATGATCCTGTCCACAAAGAGAAATCCATCAGCTCACTTCTCTGGGAACACTTCAATCAAGCTCAGTGAGCAGATGGAGGTACTAAGACAGTGCATTAACAGAGTACTCCTCGGAAAACAGTCTAATACCTGCAGACCTGGACAACGTATACTACGATACTACGTATCTGAGCATTGCAGAAGGTGGCCAGCAAGCTTGATCCTAGAGGCAGAGTCAACGTTTACAAAACCCAGGTCAGGAGCATCATGGAGTACTCCTGCCTTGCTGGAATAAATGCTCCTCAAACCACTCTTAGGCAGCTGGAAGTCATCCAGAAAAAGGCACTGAAGAGCACTGGGGTGAATGAGGACTGTGCCCTAAAGGGGTATGCTCTCACCAAGCTGAGCCATAACACAGAACAGTTGCTGCAACAACCATCCTTTTCAAGATGCACCCTCCCAACCGTCCAGCAGACTTGAAAGCACCGCTACCCTCAGCTCATGTTCGAGCTGGAACCACTGGGAGGTTACCATCGAGATCTGCCTTGTCACTCCCCAGGCCCGACACCGAAAGCCCAGACAGGAGTGTTTTCACACTGCTGCAACAACATGGACCAGCCTTTCCCCTGCTGTGGTCCAGACATCACATCAAGGCGAGTTCACGCCTTCAAGGATTGAGCAAACAACTCAACATGGGACTGCATTCCAAAAGCTGAAGGACTTCAGATTTCACTCTTATATATTTACATATTCCTGAGTGGCTTGTGGAGTGCAGTGGCTCCTGAATTGTGTTCATGAAGCTTGACTCTGCGAAAAATAATAAAAAGAAAGAAATCCTAATATTGCTTGCATACGCAAGGCGTAAGCCAGTGTCTTGCGGACACACCCTTGTTCTCTGGAAGGCAAGTTTATTTATACATCGCCCTTCAAACAAAAGGTACCATTCATGGAGCTCCACAGAGGCGGGAATCCCATCAGGACGATGACAAGACAATCATCTCAGAGGACCGCTCCGCTCTGGGGGTGTGTATGTTTGTGTGGCTGGTGTTTGTTTGTGGGCGTACCTCGTGGATGAAGTCCCCGATGTCTCCAGGGTGGGGCAGGACGTGCCGGATGGGGTACTGGGACTCGGGGACGATGGGGCGTTCGTCCACCCGGCGGACCCCCGGGGGCTTGCTGATGATGTGCTCCAGGGAGTCGGGTTGCTGCAGCTGGCTGAGGTCATAGTCCTGGAGTCGGAGAGAGAGAGAGAGAGAGAGAGAGAGAGAGAGAGAGAGAGAGAGAGAGAGAGAGAGAGAGAGAGATGGATGTAACCGCGGCACAGGTAGGCAGCCTGTCTGTGTCATGCGTATGTGAAAGGTATGTTTTGTGTGTGTGTGTTTGTTTGTGTGTATGTAGTGTGTATGGTACACATACATGTTTATTTATGAGTGTGTATATTTAGTGTACTGTATGCATGTTCATATTTGTTTGTGTGTGTGTGTGTGTAGTTTGAATGTGTGTGTGTGTGTTTGTGTTTGTGTATTTTACTGTACATGCATGTGTATTTACAGTGTTTATGGGTTTCGTGTATGTATAGATGTGTGTGTGTGTGCATGTGCAGTGTTTACGCGTTGGCATGTGTTTGTGTGTGTGTGCTGGGGTCTCACCTGGTCCTCCTCCCCCCCGCCCTCCTCGTCGTACTTCAGGATGTTGTCCCTGACGTCGTCCTCGGGGTCGATGAGCAGCTGCTTGGTCTGCCTCTCCCGCTCTCTGCGCTTCATCCACACCACGAACAGCAGCACCATGCCTGCCACGCCACACACAACACAACGCGCCCGTCACTACGCGGGACCTCACCGCGACCCCCCGCGCAGAGCCCACGCCCGGGTCTCGTGGACGCCATTCAGGCTTCACTGTGTGTTATTCTGTCTGTGCCGCTGGAATCCTTAAGGGCTACAAATTCTGTTTTGATTTTAACAGCCGCTTTTTAAGCCATTGGCACCACCTTGTTGTGGGTCAAATATCACAGATTTGGTACAATGTGGGGAGGGGAGGGAGTGGCTGTGGGAGGAGCCAGTGTGTATGTGGGAGGGATCAACATTGGCATGGGAGGGGCAGCATTGGGTGATGGAGGAGTCAACATGTTAAGCATTTCATGGACTTCAAATGAAGAAATGGGTCGAAAATATTTGCTAGAATCTGAAAAAATTCAAGCAGCTTCTTCTGTCTTTTGACATTAACAACATGGCCGACCTAGAGAATTTACACTACTTTGGAAGTCAGTATCTCATAGTTTTATAACTCACTATATATCATGCTATTGATTTAGGAATTGGATGAAAGAAAAGCTTACGCACATGTTTTAAATAAAATAGGGAAGTTTCAAGAATGCCCCTTTGGGAATCTATACTGAAAATATCAGTGGTTTAATGACACATGCGCAAGGGAAACTGGAAAGCATCTATTTGTGTCTATTTGTCCATAAAATCGTAATCGTTTTCAAGAGTCGCCCCAGCTGAATAATGCATTCCAAGATCTAGATCATCACTTTTCCCTTATAGGAAACCAAGAGAGAACTTGGTGTGAAACCATCAGCCAAGGACTACATCCATAATATAAAATGCAATGCACATGTTTATGTATTTCTGGTGAATGTTTCATGATCCTCTCTTCATACTGCGCTGCAGGGAGTTAGGACCATCACAGAGAGCAACGGCCTCTTGGATAGGCCCATGTGTGAGAAACATATATTAGATTTATCTACACATTTATGTATGTGCCGGAAAGTAGCGGCAAAAAATACCGTAGAGAGATAGAGGGAGGGTCAAAGGAGAGGTGGGTGTGTGTGAACAGACTATTCTTCCCTTTAACCCATTTAGCTATTTAGTTATTGTTATGATTAGAGTAGACATTTTAACGTTTGGTTTTCCTCCTCTCCATTCCTGTGTGTGGTTTTGGTGAGTCACCTGGTTAGTACATTATCTTTTTGGTTTGACTTGAGCTACGGATTCCAGTTCTAATATTTGCCGTGTGTTACGAGCATTCACAGTTGGGTGGGATTATACAGAGTCGTGGTTTGGGATTTTGCATCATCATTTCTATCCTTTTGCTAAACTGTCTATGTGGCATCACCATGGAAACGTTTAGGAACCCATTAGGCTCATTGCTGTCTCCTTGATGAGTCCTTCAGTGTTTCATCAATGCTTTTTTGGTCATTTCCATTGAAAGACACCTTAACTTTACTTTAGTTTGTGGGAACCCAACAGTCATTTCGCTTTTATCCAAATCTGCAGTACACTTTTGTCAGGAGCAAGTAAGGGGGGTCAAGGGACATGTAGCTCAAGGATGCCATCATGCAGGACTGGAAAATGCTTTCTGACACCACAACCCTTTCTTAGTGAGACCATCTTTATCTTACAAGTTCACTTTTCGTTTCTCTCTGCAGATCAGTCTGACCTCGATCCCTTTGAAAGCCTTTTCTAAACGTTTTAAACGGTACCACTCATTGCTCGGATTTCTGTTCCCCAAGTAAAAGGAATGCTGCAGTCTGTCAAATAGAAATAAACGACGGCGGCAAGCACAGGAAAGTGTCGCAATCGAAACTGTTTTTATTTGACAAAGACGAAATAATGATTTTAAAAGACGAAACAGAAATCGGCACAGAATAATTTTCTCAGATTACAATATGTTTTCTCGTGTGACTGAAGCGCCGCTTTGATTGGCTGAACTTTTTTAACCCACAAAGGCTGTGGCAATATTTGACAATCAATCGCCGCCCAGCCAAGGCCAGACTGATTCACTGCTGATCACATGACATGAATATCCAGATGGTCTGACAAGGCTTAAGTGCTTGCAGCTTCGGAGTCAGAGACCACCACATCAAGACACCAACCAGCTCCCCCCCGGTACTCACACAGCAGGATGATGATGCAGACCAGGATGGAGATGATGGCGCCGGTGCCCAGGCCCGCGGCCGCCACGGCCCCCAGCGTGGTGCAGTCTCCGTTGCGGTCGCATGGACACACCTTCACCTTGATGACGGAGCGGTTGGACAACGGAGGGTTCCCCGAATCAGACACCACGATGGGGACCTCGTACACGCCCGACTCCAGGTACACCTGGTAGCGCAGGCCCAGGCGGGCGTAGTCGCCTGGGAGAGGGAAAGAGAGAGGGTGAGAGAGAGAGAGAGAGAGAGAGAGAGAGAGAGAGAGAGAGAGAGAGAGAGAGAGAGAGAGAGAGAGAGAGAGAGGGGGAGGGAGGGATTTCAAGTCAAACAACTGTTCAGAGCAACATTTCCATAACGAAAACATGGATAAATAATAATGAATGATAATAACTAATACAAATTCCAAATAATTATCCATAAATAATGAACAACTGAATAATAATACGAATGCTTTTACCTTGACTACTTCAAACATTTACCTAATGTCAAAATATTATCATCATTTTCACTATATATCAAAACATGAACAAAAGCATACAATTTTCCTGAATGACGGAGGTGGAGGGAGGTAAACACAATGTAAAAGGTAAATGGCTTGCATTTATATTGCGCTTTTTCTAACCAGTGGCCACTCAAAGCGCAAATATTCACCCATTCATGCACACATTCACACCCCGACGGTGGTGTAAACCATGAAAGGCGACAGCCAGCTCGTCGGGAGCAGTTAGGGTTAGATGTCGTACAGTGCAGGGCAAGGACACAACATAACACAACGCATTCCATCCGCTGCTACAGGTCTCCTCCTCCCCCGCCGTGACCCCTCTTCCTCACCGCTGATGCGAGAGATGGTCCAGTTGCGTCGGATGCTTGGCGGGTAGTTGGGCAGCTCGAACACAAAGGGCCCGGCGTTGGGGTCCGTGTCGGCGTCGGCCGCCGTGATGTTGACGCCGTTGGTGTTCCTGTTGACGCGCTCGCACAGCTGGGCCTCGCGTGGCACCAGCGCCGGCGGGTTGTCGTTGATGTCGTTGAGGTAGATCTGCAGGGTGCCGGTGGCGCTGGCCGGGGGAGAACCTGGAGGGCCGGAAGGGGTGGAGAGACTTAGAGGTTAGTGTGTGTGTTTGGCCGCGGGAGAACCTCGAGGTGGGTGAGGGGAGAGAGGTTAGTCTGTGTGTTTGGCTAAGGAGTCTGGACGGGAGTTGGGGAGAGAGGAAGGTAAGTCTGTGCGGATGTTTGTGTGTGTGTGTGTGTGTGTGTGTGTGGGGGTGGATGGGTGGTGCGAGCAGGGAGATGTTGTGACAATGTGTGTGTGTGTGTGTGTGTGTGTGTGTGTGTGTGTGTGTGTGTGTGTGTGTGTGTGTGTGTGTGTGTGTGTGTGTGTGTGTGTGTATGTGTGGGGGGGGGGCGTTTGTTGTGTGGCCACGAGCAGGTATAGCCTGAGAGTGTGTGTGAGTTGGGTTGTTATGAGCAGGGTGGAGAAAGCATTCGTTCTTGCACCAGAAGTGTGGTGTGTGTGTGTGTGTGTGTGTGTGTGTGTGTGTGTGTGTGTGTGTGTGTGTGTGTGTGTGTGTGTGTGTGTGTGTGTGTGTGTGTGTGTGTGTGTGTGTGTGTATGTGAGTTGGGTTGTTATGAGCAGGGTGGAGAAAGCGTTCGTTCTTGCACCATAAGTGTGGTGTGTGTGTGTGTGTGTGTTTGTGTGTGTGTTTGTGTGTGTGTGTGTGTGTGTGTGTGTGTGTGTGTGTGTGTGTGTGTGTGTGTGTGTGTGTGTGTGTGTGTGTGTTTGTGTGTGTGTTTGTGTGTGTGTGTGTGTGTGTGTGTGTGTGTGTGTGTGTGTGTGTGTGTGTGTGTTTGTGTGTGTGTGTGTGTGTGTGTTTGTGTGTGTGTGTGTGTGTGTGTGTGTGTGTACATACAGGCTTTCTTGCTAAAAAATAGATAGGGAGACCAATGGGGATAATTGATAGGAGTGGAGATGGGGGCAGAGTTGGACAGAGATAAAGGGAAAGACCAATCATAGAGGGATGAGAGGTGAGGACGAGGCAACGAGCTGAATGCAGCATGGGCCCCTGAGTGAGCGAGGGCCCCCGCTGTGAGGTCAAGAGTTGACATTCTCTCGGTTGATGAAAAGGTTTTTCTGAAGGAGAGCTGCGCGCCTGCAACACCTTTATGCACTGCTGACGGAACGGCTTCTGACAGCTGTGTCGTGCACGACCTCCCTGCCCATCGCACACCAACACAACACTCACACTCTGTCACTCTGTATTTACACAGTGTGAGATGCCGCATTTATACCCGCGCATCTGTGTGAGTGTGTCCATGCACTAATAGACGAGTGCACACGCACCAACACATGCACACACACACCGACACAGACACACACACACGCAAACACACACGCATGCACACATGAGTACACACGCACGCACGTGCACACACACACACACACACACACACACACACACATACACACACACACACACACACACACACACACACACACACACACACACACACACACACACACACACACACACACACACACACACACACACACACACACACACACACACACACACAAACACACACACACACAAAGCAACTGTTACATCATGAAACAAACCCAAACACAAATTGTAATCTGAGTGTATTATAGTGAGTGAAACCCCATCTGTCCGCACTACCGCCTTTGTGATTGCTGCATCAATGTACTATAATCAGCCCAACGTAGTGTTTCATTCTATTGCGTATTCGCTCACACTTACACAAACATACCGTAAGATCCAAACATTCTCCAAAATATTAAAAGCTGTGTGTATGTGTGTGTGTGTGTGTACGTGTGTGTGTGGGTCTCACTCACAAAAGGAAAAATCCAAAGTACATAAATGGCAATGAGAGAGGAGTGAGTCCCTCAGCAGGCTGAGCTGTTTATCAAAGCGTGTGTCAACGACCAAGACATTCTGGCGGCGTCCAATTAGGACCCATTTCCCTGCCACGCCCCACTGACTAAGCCAATAGTTGGAGGACTCCTGCCCCAGGAACCTAGCTCTTGGTGGGGATAAGGCCTACGTAGTGTACAGCGATTTATGCAAAGCCGACTGATCTGCCAATTAAACCTGGCAGTGAAGCAAGACATTTGACAAAGAGAAAGGAGAGAAGGAAGGCAAGAGAGAGGGAGGGAGAGGGTGATGGAGAGAGAGAGAGAGAGAGAGAGAGAGAGAGAGAGAGAGAGAGAGAGAGAGAGAGAGAGAGAGAGGGAGAGAGAGAGAGAGAGAGAGAGAGAGAGAGAGAGAGAGAGAGAGAGAGAGAGAGAGAGAGAGAGAGGGAGGAGGGGAGGTTGAGATAAAATATGGGGGTGGTACTCTGGCAATGTTATTCTAAAATGTATTAGATTGGTAAGCTTTAAATTGGACACAACAGAGGGGCTGAATAAAAATACCTGCCATGTATTAAGATATACACATATAAGTAACGCTGAGTAGTAGATGCCTTTATCAGCCCATAGTGGAAGACATGCCCACACAGGCACAGACACACACATAAATGCAAACACACTAAAGGGCTTCCCTGTTCACTTGGTTCGTTAATCCCAACCATTTATAGGGGACATTTGGAAGCAGCCTGCCGCTGCTGATAGGAGAATTATGTGGGTCTTCATCCAGCTAAATAAATAATTATGTTTGTGTAAATTCTTCAAAAGGATTTGTATTAACTTCCCTCCCAAATTTTTTTTTGATGTGGGTACAGAGATTTTGCAGCATGAGTAAAACGGCCTTGCAGTAGGCTTACCGTATGTCCTTTGAAGAAGGTGGAGAAACAATAGATCTGAAAACGTTGCGTCGTATGGGTCAAAGGCCGACAGATACGGCTTTGCCCAAAAAACATAAAAAAAGAATAAAATGGAATGAAATATGAGTTTACATCTCCCCACCGCTTCGTCCTTCTGGCCCCCTGTTCCCATCGCTCGCTCGCTCGCTCTCTCTCGCTCTCTCTCTCTATCTCGCCCCATCCCATATCTCTCTCCACTCTGTGTCTCAACACCATGGCACGTCACACTGTAATCCCTCTCACATTTTCATGGCTGACACTCCATAACTCCCACATAGTCCAATGGATACACAATGATTACACACACCAGGATACACACACATACACCTACACACACACGCACACATACACACATACACCTACACTTACACAGACAAACACACACACACACACACACACACACACACACACACACACACACACACACACACACACACACACACACACACACACACACACACACACACACACACACACACACACACACACAAAATAAAACAAGCATGCACACACACACACACAAACACACACAGACACACACACAAGAAAACAAGCAGGCAGGCATGCACAGACACATACGAATGCGCATTCAACATCCTTATTCAACTTCTGGTGACACATCTCTGCTAAAATCTGCCACATTAAAGTATTTGAGTGGTTTCCCGAGAGCTCAGTCGACTAACAGCCCACTGGAACATGAGAGACGCATTACTAGCAGAAGCTCACAATGTGGCAATCTCCATCCTCCTCACTTGCTTTCCAAATGCACCAGAGTACCTATTTATTGAATAGATACTAAGGTGCACCTGAAGTCCTGACCGGTAAAACATCCTGTGAATAGTATTCACAGGGTTGTTTTTCCTGTGAATACTATTCTCAACACATCCTTTGAACAGTGTTCAAAGGATGTCTTCTGGTCAGGACGTTCTGACATGGGAGCCAGGTTATTCAGAAGGATAATGGATTATGAGTTAAAGGCTGGGGAGAACAAAAGCCTTGGGTGAGGAGAGAGATGCGAGGTTCACTTTTACTCCGGCGGTGCGTTAACTCTGTTGGCCACCCGGCTCGACAGGTTTTCTTCAGGAAAATCCCACATTAAGCAATGCATTACGGTCGCCTATTCTGGGTTTGCACTGTACTTTGCATCGTTTTAAGCACGTGGTAAAACGCAAACCCAATGATAAACACCCATGTGATTAGGCAACTATGAAAAAAAAAAAGCCCCTTTCAAAGAGCCTAACTCAAGGCCTTAACTTCTTAACTTAAGGTGGACACTCCTCTGGGTACGCTGTGCGTCACTAATGTGGTAACTTGGGGAAGGGCAGCACTCCCTGCATCTTTACCCACTTGAGAAATAAATAGTGTGTTTGTTTGCCGCGATTAGGCTGGTGCCCGCCTTCTTCTTCAGTTGTCTCGGAGAACATTCCCAAAGCGGAATACCTTCAGTTGTCCCCCCTCCACTCCTCAAAGAGGAGTGGAGGGGGGAGGAGTAGGAGGGGAAGGAGGGATAGGGAGGAGACAAGAAGAGCAGGGAAAGAGAGGAGAGCAAAGGAGAGGACGGGAGAAGATTGGAGGAAATATTAGGAGAGAAGAAGCTAAGAAAAGAGGGGAGAAGGGAAGAGAAGAGAAGGGAGGAGAGGAGAGGAGAGGAGAGGAGAGGAGAGGAGAGGAGAGGAGAGGAGAGGAGAGGAGAGGAGAGGAGAGGAGAGGAGAGGAGAGGAGAGGAGAGGAGAGGAGAGGAGAGGAGAGGAGAGGAGAGGAGAGGAGAGGAGAGGAGAGGAGAGGAGAGGAGAGGAGAAGAAGATGAGCAGAAAGGGAGGGGAGAAAATAATTGAATGCATTACGGTTTTAGAGAGACTATGCCCAAAGCGGAATACCTTAATCAGAAATGAAAAGATGATGACCAAGAAAATACCCAAAGCTTCTGAAAAGTTGCCAATCTATTTGTTCTTTAGCAACATTGAATTTATTTTAAACCATGGGGAAAAACATTGTTTGTTTAGCTGAGTATGGCGTTTTCGAATCCAAACTGAAAGATAAAGATGAAAAATGATGAAGGAGAGGGGAGCGTGTCCTCTAAGTTTGTGTTTTTTTATGCGTGGGTGCGTTGTGTGCTTGCGCGCGCGCGTGTGTGTGTGTGTGATATTTGCTTGGTCAGCGGAAAAAGCCAAGCCAACCACAAGATTGATGAATCAGTTAAAAGTAACAATCAGTGACATTATTCAATACATCGGCATCAAGTATGAAAAATGAAGCTGCGGAAAGGTATGAATGCTATGCTAATGTATAAAGTTACGGCCAAACATAAACCAATTATGCTAATGATTCACTGAGACTCATAGGGTGTCTCTAATACTGTATCCTTACTGTGAATATTTACGATAGATCTATTTATGTACACACGATAAACACGGACTGCATTTTATCACAGCAAAATGTTTTCCAACAAAAACAAAGCTGAAACGTCTGACAGGGCAAATCCTTGCCCCTGCTGAGAACTTAGTAATGTGATTCATCACTGATTGGCTAGATTAGTAGTACGTCACACCATTGTGATTTGTACTGTATTTGGAGGTGGTGAACTCTGTTGTTGAAGGTGTTAGTGTTTGCTTGCTCTTAGTGTTTACTTAGACTCTGGATGATATCCTTTGCACCCTGTTCACGTCTGGTACCATCCACATATGAAAACTACACCAATCATTTTGTTTCCACAGAAATACGTTTTAAATGACTGGCCCTGGGTTAGACCCCTCGCACGCATTGGACATTATTGCAGATCAAAGCTTGACAGTGACAGCGATTCATAAATTATACTTCATAAACTAAGGCCACGGGCAATCCTAGATGTATTCAGTTATTTTCAAAGTGATAACGCTCCATGTAGATTTGGTGTGTGTGCTTTGGGCTGTATAATGAAATATGTATGATATCACATTTGGGAGGATACACACCTCCATGAAGAAAACACAAAATAATAACAGCGGCAAGAAAAACAAGAAGAATCCACTCTGTGACATTCTACAGGAAGCCTTAACGCGATAGAAAAGAGCAGAACTCACCACTGTCTATAGCCAGGAACGTAGCCTCATACACGTTGTTCTTCACATAGGTGGACTCCCGGTCCAGGGTTGCTATGGTAACTATCTGACCACTGGTCCTGTTGATGGACAGCCACAGCGCGGGGTCGTTCAGCTTTGTGTACCTGAGCAACAACAATGAGGAACATAAAGGAAACATTTAGCATATCACATAATTCACAATTCCTGTTAGATTTGCAGTTGACATATCACCCACCAGCACATAACCTATAGAGGCTCACAAGAGTCTCATAAATCTAGCCTGACCTTCAAACAGTTTAATTCTTCATTGACTTTTCCCTTCCGTGCCTGCAGCCTACAGTCAATTTCACCTCATTTTCTAAGCGCTGAAGTCAATTACCTCCTCTGTTAAACACTTGAAACCTTGTATGGGTGTGCGGTTAAAGTACGTGTGTGTGTTTATGTGTGTGTGTGTGTGTGTGTGAGAGAGAGAGGGAGAGAGGGAATGTAAAAGAGATATCTTACTGACCATGAATGTTCCAAATACAGTCCCTAGGTTCATGCTTCAAGAATAGATCCAAAAGTTTGATGCACAACACTATCACAGAAATGGACACATAACTATCAATGTGTTTGTGTGTGTGTGTTGTTGTGCGGACCTGCGTCTATGTGTGCAGTGAGTGACTGTACAGCGGTGTGTGTGAGTGTGTGTCTATTTTTGTCCGTACCTGCGACTACGTGGGAATGTGTGTGTGCAGTGAGTGACTGTACAGCGGCGCACGCGCGCGTGTGTGTGCGTGTGTGTGTGTGTGTGTGTGAGCGAGTGGCGGATCCTCTGATAGCAACACCGTAGCAGGGAGCAGCGCGGGGAGACGTCACCGCAGGACACAGATAGAGGAGGAGATAGACGGAACAAAAAGGAAGGAGATAGAGAGAGAAAGGCGGCGAAGGGATCAACTCCCGGAGTTAACCCCAATCTCCCTCTGATCCATTTGCCTCTGCCCGCCTGTGTCACTGCCTCAACGCTATCAGCTCCCCGGCATCACATTACACCTCTCCTCAGTAGCCTGTGCTTTTGTAGTCATACATTTCATTTTCTGTCATCTTGGCTCCTTATCTGCTCAACGGTGCCTCCTTCCCGCTGCAACTCCCAGTTCATCACACCTGCTGCCACGCACGCTTCAATCTCATTCTTGATGTTTGATTTCCTTGCACTGGTAGCCCGGTCCGCCGCGGGGGTGCGTGACATCGGCCATTCCACCGCTGCACGCCGGGGATTTCATATCCCCCCCCAAACCCCCCCCAACACCCATGCAGGTAATCCCGTAATGCAACATGTGTCTGCCTGTGCTGTACCTTTTAGGGCCGTCTAAGCTGAAAGCGGTCTGACCCGTGTCACCGCTTTTCTTTTACCACAGTCACATGCGTCACGGGACGGCTCAAACCAAGCTGTTCAGCACACACGTGTTTGTGTGTGTGTGTGTGTGTTTGTGCGTTTGTGGATAAACGTCTATACTTAAGTGTGTGTACGTGTGTGTGTTTGTGTCTGTGTGTGTGGGTGAACCTCTGTATTTATGTGTGTGGGTGAACCTCTGTATTTATGTGTGTGGGTGTTTGGGTGGGTGAATCACTTTATTAATTTGTATCTTTGTTTGTGTGTGTGTGAGTGTGTGTGTGTGGGGGAATGTCTTTATTTATGTGTGTGGGTGTTTGGGTGGGTGAATCACTTTATTACTGTGTATTTGTGTTTGTGTGTGTTTGTGTGTGTGGGTGGGTGAACGTCTTTATTTATGTGTTTGAGTGTGTGTTTACACATTGATTTTTTTTTTTTACAGATTCCGCAAGAAAATTATAGCTCAGAGGGACGGCATGGGTTGGTAAATGGAGGGAGGATATAATCCCCCCTCCCTCCCGGCCCCCGCCCGGCCCCCGCCCGGCCCCCGCCCGGACCTCCGCAGCGGGGTGCGCTGCAGGACTCGCGGCTGAGCAGCGGCACGGGGTATAGGGATCAGAGGGACGACATTCCTGCACACACACACACTGGCCCTATCACATCTACAGATCTGATAGGGCCAGCAGGGGTGGTGGTGTAGCTGTCTACGTTAAAAGCACCTATGCTGCCGTTATTTTAAACACTGTATCCATCCCAAAATGCTTTGAATTTATTTCCCTAAGAATTGACTTTGGCTACAATAATTCCATTATTGTCATTGGAGTCTACAGACCCCCTAGTGCCCCGACTATGGCCTTAAACAAGATGGCAGAACTGTTTATGCCTTTTACTGACTCAGAACTGATTGTATTGGGTGATTTTAATTTAGATTGGTCAACTGATGCCTCAGAAGCTCTGAAGGAGATGTCCTCTGACATGCATTTTACCCAACTAATTTCTGTGCCCACTCGTCCTAATCTAAAAGACTTTTATAAATCAACCTTAATTGATTTAATTTTTTGCAACAAACCAGAAAAATATATTGCAAATGGTGTTTTAGACTTGGGGATCAGTGACCATTGTCCCATAATATGCATCCGTGACTTGAGGCTACAGAAATGTGGCTCTCGGGTAGTAATGAAAAGGAATTTTAAGCACTTTGATGAGCAGGCCTTCTTACATGACCTTTTTTACAGTGACATAGCAGATACTGTCAAAATACCTGATGTTGATCTGGCCCTAAAACACTTCACCACAGCTTTTAACTTTATAGTTGACAAACATGTTCCCTATAAAAAATGCAGGACTAAGGACAACCCTTGGTACTGCAATGAACTTGCTAAATTGCATTGTTCCAGGAACAAGGCATGGAACCTAGCAAGACAGACCAATGACCATGCCCACTGGCTTACATTTAGACAATTGCGAAATAAATGCACATCAGCAATAAGGAGAGGTAAAGCAGATTTTTATTTACAAAAATTCACTGAATCGTCCAATAGACCAGGTGATTTCTGGAAAGCAATTAAAAGTCTGAAAGGTGAGCGCAGTACATGCCTGCCTGCTAGCATTTTAGAAGACTGCACTGTTTTAACTGAGCCCTCGGTCATTTGCTCTGCTTTTAACAGACATTTTGCTGCAGCTGGGCACCTTTTTGATAAAAATGTCCATACTACAGATCCTCGAGCAGATCCCGGAACACCCCCCGCTATCTCAGCTCCACTCTCTGAGAACAGCCTTAGTCTGACAATATTAGACTCAGCCCAGGTCTGCAATGCCCTGATCAAAATTGATCAAAAGAAATCGACTGGAGATGACAAGCTCGACCCTTTCTTTCTGAAAACCTCAGCTACCGTAATTTTTGAATATATTACTCACATCTTCAATCTTTCCATAACAACTGGTGTTATCCCTTCAACCTGGAAAACAGCTCATGTTCTCCCACTGCACAAGGGTGGTGACACTTATAACATGAACAACTACAGGCCAATTTCAAAACTATCATGTCTCTCAAAAATTCTTGAATCCCTTATTAATTCCCAGCTAAAATCATTTTTATCAATATCCTCTTTCCTGAGTCCATCTCAATCAGGTTTTAGAGCCCGACATAGCACTATTTCTGCAGCCTCCCTTGTGGTGAATGATGTCATTGCTGCCTTGGACAATAAGCAACATTGTGCTGCACTATTTGTGGACCTCTCAAAGGCCTTTGACACTGTGGACCACCACCTGCTTTTAAACAAATTGTCACTTATGGGCTTTGACCATATGAGCCTTCAGTGGTTTAAAAGTTATCTGACTGGTCGCTCCCAATGTGTAAAGGTGGGCAAAATAATATCGCCTTTTTTAGATATTGACAAGGGGGTACCCCAAGGCTCTGTCCTTGGGCCTTTACTTTTTATTATTTATATCAATGAAATTGCCTCCACACTCGCTCCATCTTTATGCGGATGACACAGTTCTATACTGCAGTGCCTCAAACATTGACTCTGCCATAGATTCATTGCAGCTCTCCTTCCACATACTAGAGAAGCAGTTAAGTGACCTGAAACTTGTTCTTAACTGTGCAAAAACCAAATGGATCCTTTTTACTAAAGCTAGAAGCACTGATTTTAACAGCTTAAAACTCTGCTCTACAAATGGTACCACTCTAGAAAGGGTCACCAGCTACAAGTACCTAGGCATTTGGGTAGATGAGAAGCTTGATTTTAAACCACATGTGAAACAACTCACTAAAAAGCTTAGGATCAAATTGGAGACAGACAGACAGACAGACAGACAGACAGACAGACAGACAGACAGACAGACAGACAGACAGACAGACAGACAGACAGACAGACAGACAGACAGACAGACAGACAGAAACACACACACACACACACACACACACACACACACACACACACACACACACACACACACACACACACACACACACACACACACACACACACACACACACACACACACACGCAATCCACCACAGTGGGGAGGTGAGTTAAAGAAATGATAAAGGGAGAGAGAGAGAGAGAGAGAGAGAGAGAGAGAGAGAGAGAGAGAGAGAGAGAGAGAGAGAGAGAGAGAGAGAGAGAGAGAGAGAGAGACCAACCAACAGAGAGACCGAGAGGGTAGTAAAACGAAAGAGTAACAGGGGACACTTGTTATTGGATGTTTTCATTCATGTCTCTCCAGGTGCTGTGGGTACGATTTTAGAGCTTTTATTGAGTGTATTGCGTAAGAAATACTATAGCCATCCGTCAGCTTTACTTGAGTGTAATGTGCCTTGAGAATATCTGTTGTTAGGGGACTTTGCCTGACTCAGTAAGAGACGTTTACATTTTAGACGGCTTCCAGGTCATTTCTGACCAATCAGGGCATCCGTTTCCTGATTGGTTCAGGGAATCCTTCTTACCCATTTTTATAAGGGAGGGGATATTTGACTCTCCAGCTTACCTACAGCACCTGTAATGTTGATCCATAATACACGTGAATGTAATTCAGCTCTTTCCACTGGATGCTAACGTTGCCATAGCATGATCTCTCCATACCTCTTGTGCTGCGTGCTGAGGAAATTGACTGCTAAGCTCTTTCCTACCAGCAGAGGGCGGAATATTCTGTGCTTGGGGACAGCAGACATGAGAGTCCAAGAGAATAAATTGTTCAGAGTGCAGGAAACTGTGTGTGCCATGCAAGTGTGTGTGTGTGTGTATGTGTGTGTGTGCGTTTGAGTGTTTGTGTGTGAGAATGTGTGTGTGCGCGTGAGTGTGACTGTGAGCATGTGTGAGCGTGTGAGTGTGAGGGAGAGAAATTTGTAAATTAAAAACGAAGGAAGCTGGGGCGGAGGGAGGAGACTTGTAAATGAAAAAGAGGATCTCCACACCTTTCTCTGGTGCCTGGACCCATTCAGCTCTCAGAGTCCTCTGTATGATGAGAACACATTAAGTGGCTGAAAGCCGTCTTATCAGAAAAGGCGAAAAGGAAGGCTCTGCTCCGCCGGCCCACTTTAATTAAGTCCACTGAGCAGGCCTCAATGCAGATGTGATACAGCCTGTCATTAAGGGTGTTATCACCCTCACCCCCAGCCCGTTCTCAGTACATTGATGACACAATCCCCCCCCCTTATCTTTCCGTATACACATTTTTATGTATACACATTTGGATTTGGCATATACACTTTTGGTCGTATACACATAGGTGCGTACACCCATTTGAGCCTACACACATTGATAAGCGAATGAAGATCTCAATCTTGTTTGTTTGTATTTTTTTCCAAACACGATTTTTGTACTTTACCCAAAAATATTTTGCTGGAGGATATATTCTTTGATGGCATTAAACGCCAGGATTACTGCGGCGATGGATGATGGAAGGATGCCATGGAGTAGGGAGAGCACACGTAGTGGTTTTGTTTCAAAGATTCCAACTGCCAACAACATGGCTGTGGGCAATTGGCAGCTGTTACGGCATACTTTATAATGAAATGTCATGCCATTTCCATTTTTTTTCCGTTTTGTTCGGAAAAATAAACAGTAGTTGTTTGATTACCCCCAGAGTTTTTTATTTTTTTATTTTTTAAACAAGAACAATCCAGTTGATATGTTGCACATTTATCTTGTTTGTGTGTGCATCTATATGTGTGTGTGTGTGTGTGTGTGTGTGTGTGTGTGTGTGTGTGTGTGTGTGTGTGTGTGTGTGTGTGTGTGTGTGTGTGTGTGTGTGTGTGTGTGTGTGTGTGTGTGTGTGTGTGTGTGTGGGTGTTTCCTCCCGGTGGCTTTCAGCACCTGGTCCTCCCACACAGACTAACAGACGAACAGGCCTGTCGGTCTGTGTAGGAGGCTGAGGTGCGGGACAGACAGACAGAATTGGTGGTAGATCCGCGGTTATCCTCCTCACCAGATTGGTGATATCGGTGAACAAACTGGTGTGCGGGTGGTGACCAGTCCTTTTCAAAGCCGTGACCCTGACGATGAGATATGTATGTCTGGAGTGCGGCCAAGGCGCTCCGGGTAATCATTTATGCCAGAACCTCCCACGCCCCTCCCCCGCTCCCCGTCCCCTTCCTCCGCTGGTCGGCGTTTGCCAGCAGGTACAGCGCAAACAACATCACTCCTCCGAAAGCGCCCCCCCCCGAACTGAAGAGCTGCATGTTACACCTCCGATACACACGTGCCCCCACAACGCTGTCAGTCAAACCCCCCCTCCCCCCCCCCCGCCATCTCCTCCACACCCACTAGCTCACAATGAGCACCTGTCAAGTCCAAACCCGATACTACAGATGAGCTACAACCACAGCCACTCCTAAAAGCCCAGCACCAGCACCACCACCGCCACCATCACCAGCACCACCGTGTCACCACCATCAACTGGCTTCATTTTTTCCCTCTCTCGTTTGACTTTTACAACTCTCTCTAAATCTCTCCCCGGCCGCCTCTCTCCTCCTCACTTGTCCTCACCATCCATTTAAGAAGACGAACAGCCCTTTGTCAGAAGCTCCGAATGGGATCGTAAATTAACCCAGACACACTCAGTCAAAAGTACAAATCTGCCCTGCTTTTTGGGCCCGATGCTCTTAGCAAATACATGTATCAAAAAAGTTGTAGATACTTAGGGAACTTTTGGACAGATGTTTGGCTCATCTGCTCCATAAGCAGTCAGTGCTAATCTCACTAGGGTAACTCAGTTTTTACAGACTTGTCTAATGCAATATGTGTGTCCAGGCGTGATTCTCCACACAACCAAGAGTAGTCCTAGCCTGGTCCTACCAGACTCTCGTACTTTTCATTTGTACAGAGAGTCTGGACCAACTCAATTGACAAACGTTAACTCACTTGAAGGCGGGTGTCTGTTGAAGTTTAAAACGATTGGATCTGCCCAGTGCCACTCTGGATCTGCCATAACCAATCGCCGGGAATCAAGTTGCGCGCATGCTGTAAACAAACCAAACACCATGCGTGAAGATGTCCGTCAACGAGAGCTGACTTTAACGTCATCGTTCTCAGCCGGTCCCTCTGTTCGCTGATTGGACCTAATCTGCCTTCCAAGGAACCCATGCATATGAAGCAGAATGAGAAATGAAAATTGAGCGGAAGTAGGTAGGTGGGCGGTGCCAGGCTAGAGTAGTCCAACGATTTACAGTTTTGCGAGAATAAAACTCTTTTGTACCTGGCCTTCATAGACCTGTCAAAGGCTTGACCTGGGCTATACATAAGCATGTCAAGGCTTTTTGCTGGGCATTGTCAACACATTGCTTCACAGGAAAGTGCATTCAAAGGCTGGGTCTACTGCATTAGGGCAAGCGGGCCAAAGTTGTGAAAACCACCTTCTCTGAATCAACAAACCTTTACTGATGGTTGATCTTTATCTTCTTAGTCTTTATTAGTAGCACGCTCAATCTCATTAGTCCTTATTAGACCTGCCACAGGGGATGGCCTATAGAATTCACTCCACCCCCACAAGGCCAAACGCAAGGTCGGCCTCACTGCTATCACTGGGCTTCACTGTAGCACACTAGACACAAACTCATCTCCAACCTATCTATAGTCAATATAGTTTCCAAGGCATAAAGCACCCAACAAGATGTCACCTTATTGGTCAGGGCTACATACTGAAAGCCCCTGACCTGTGCAACAATCATCTAGAAAAATATACACTGTATAATCATAGACATAGAGGATTCCAAACAGGAACGATATTCAGGTTCTCGCTGAACATCGAGCTGAAGGACTGCGGACCAATCAGGGCTAGTTTCAGTGGAAGGTCGTGGAAGAAGCGATGCAGTAGTTTACATTGAGGTTGATTCTCTGCTCAGCCATGGCCAGACTGATCAGGAAGAGACCTCTTCTCCGCTTCCACAGACACTTGTTCCAGCCGAAGGGCAGACTCTGATGGCCAGGTGGCCTTAAGGTAACTGCGGTAACAAGCTCCAGTCTCACGTCTAACTACAGGGAAAACCTTGTGCACAATAAAGGCGGCAAGAGATGATCTTCTTTTCAAAGACATTAACATATTTTTAGGCATGAAACAAGTGCAACATTGGATGCAGATTGCGTTTGAACGTGTATAGCCATGACCATATTGTGTGTCTTTGGAAGGAATTTGCTTTTCTATAAGATATGGTAATGGACATGAAGTGAAAAAACGAAACTACGCGAAATGAGGAATAGGGAAAGAGCAAGGAGAGAGAGAGAGAGAGAGAGAGAGAGAGAGAGAGAGAGAGAGAGAGAGAGAGAGAGAGAGAGAGAGAGAGAGAGAGAGAGAGAGAGAGAGGGAGAGAGAGAGAGAGAGAGAGAGAGAGAGAGCGGGAGAGAGGGAGAGAGGGAGAGAGAGAGAGAGAGAGGGAGAGAGGGAGAGAGAGAGACCGACAGACAGACAGACAGACAGACAGACAGACAGACAGACAGACAGACAGACAGACAGACAGACAGACAGACAGACAGACAGACAGACAGACAGAATAGGAGAGAGAAGGAGAGACAGAGAGAGACAGATAGAGGGAAGAGAGGGAGAGATAGAGAGGGAGAGATCAAGAGAGAGAGAGAGAAAAAAAAGAGAGAGAGATAGCCACCAGCTGGTGACTTTGGCATCTTCTTCAATTATAATGCACCCCCAATTTAGTCTAATTTGCTGTGAAATTAGCTGGGAAATTTGTTTAGATCTTTTCCCTGGAGTAAAGTGCTGTTTAGATATGGGTCTTGAAATTAGGCAGTGTTAAAGTCATCCATACCCACCCACACATCTTCCAGTCCCAGACCAGGCCTCGTCTCACTTGTCACTCCACTCTGTAACTTTAATGTATGACTGGTTCTCCGCTACACTTTAGTATCCCCACGACCCCCCCACCCCCCACTGTGTGAGTGATGAAGGCAGGACTTAGCACGGCCTAGCATGCGGCGGCAGCAGCGCTGCACGCGAGCCGCGGTATTCTTGGGGGTAGTGTTTCCGTCGGGTGATTGATTACAGTTTTTTCCTATCGTTTTAGGCAATTTACCTAAACCATGTTCACATTCCCTAAACACTTCACACAGTGAGCATACCAGTAGACCATGTGAACCAAACTGTGGTTACTTGCCCCTATGCTAAGATACAAATGCTGGCAATGACGCCTTCTTCCAAATTTCATGGATACCTGCCCCAGTCAATGTTCACTACCGGCAAAACGCTGTGGAACTACAGCATATTTTACCAATGTTTAGATACTCTGTTCAAAACAGTGAACTTTCTGTTCAAAACCTAACTTATCAGTAATTTAGATCACTGTAGATGGAAAGATGCTGCATTTGGACAGACAAATGAAGTTACATGTTTGAATAAGAAAAAATATTTAGTTTATAGTTTATTTATTTTATTTTACAGTAATTTAGATTTTTTCCCCCCTGTGCAGCATAGTTCTTGGTGAATTGGCATGGAATTTTACGTAAAAGCAACACTACATACAATGATCTGTACAAAACACAGAGGATAAGTTTTGCAATGCAAAACACCTGGTGGTCATTTCAGCTAAAGACCTACTCAGCTAAAGACCTACTCAGGTGTTTTACATGTAATTTGTGCCTCGTTGAAAAAGGGCCTTCTTTGGCATTTGCTTTGGACTTCTTTACGTAGTTGGTATAGGAAAATGGATGCAGCAAGAGCAAGAGGCAGAGGCAGAGGAAGAGGAAGAGGAAGAGGTGGAGGTGGAGGTGGAGGTGAAGGTGGAGTAGGAGGAAGAGGAAGAGGTAGAGGTAGAGGTAGAGGAAGAGGGAGAGGTAGAGGAAGAGAGGAGAGGGAGAGGAGCAGCAGCAGCAAGGACAGTTGTATCTGATGAAATCAGAGCAACTGTCATCGACCATGTAATCAATCATGGTCTGTCCATGAGGGAAGCTGGTCTGAGGGTTCAGCCAAACTTGCCAAGATCAACGGTGGCATCAATCGTGAGGGTTTTCACACAAACTAACAGGTACTATACAGTATTTACAGCATTCTGACTGATGTTTGTGATTTGTTTCTGGATCATATATTACGTACTTACTGTATGTAATTTGCATTACAAAAACTGAAAATTGTTATTCTCAGTTTCTCATAAAACACTTACAGTATTTACTGTATTTACAATTACAGTACATTTACCACACTCAATTGTGACATATTTTGTGGGAGGTAAACCGACATATGAACACTGTCAGCAGATACTTGGCTTGGATTGTCATACTGTAATATTACAAACTTTATTACTGTAGTCCAAAGAAGTGTTTGTCTGTGTTTTTTCTCTTTTTTTCAATGCAACACTACAGGAAATCTATGCCAAACTGGAGGACACAGCAACATTTTATATATGCAATTGGCAATGCTTCAAGATGTTAGTGTTTTTTAGGTCATAGTGTTCTGAGAGGAAACATGTGTTAAGTTATGGCAGCATTGTTTGTGGTGTGGTTGTTGTAGTGCATTTTGCACCAAAGGTTAACAGATATGCAGAGGTGTGTGTCTCTAAAGCCTACTGTGTTAAGTGATAGGGAAAAGTGACCATAGTATGGGTACATGACCGAAAACGATAGGAAAAAACTGTAAACGGATTTGCGGCGGCGTTTGAGCGCGGCGTAATGCAGTCGCAAGGAGGGTCAGGCTGTCAGCAGGATGGAGCCAGGGCCAGCTGGACACTAAAAGGGTGGCTTCTGCTGCACGTCCACAGAGGCTTTAGCACACACGGAGAGAGAGAGAGAGAGAGAGAGAGAAGAGAGAGAGAGAGAGAGAGAGAGAGAGAGAGAGAGAGAGAGAGAGAGAGAGCGAGAGCGAGAGCGAGAGAGCGAGAGAGAGAGAGAGAGAGAGAGAGAGAGAGAGCGAGAGAGAGAGAACCCTGCAGGTGAAATGAACGCTGCCTCAGCACTTTGGGGTCGACGGCCAGCTGTTATTATTTTTTTCCTCATTCTCTCCTTCACTCCATATAAGTGTGTGTGTGTGTGTGTGTGTGTGTGTGTGTGTGTGTGTGTGTGTGTGTGTGTGTGTGTGTGTGTGTGTGTGTGTGTGTGTGTGTGTGTGTGTGTGTGTGGCCGTGTGTGTGTGTGTGCATGTATGTGTATGTGTGTATGTTTGCGCACATTCCCAGGCTACCTATAGAATACACACACGCACACACACACCTCTGATTATCCCGGAGGGTATCACTCCCTATTAACCCTCTTAACCCCTCAGTCAAGAGTCCTGCACTGGCTCATAAACCTGGTACTACAAGCCCAGTGCGGGACGGGCTGTGCCAAGATATGGACACATCCCCTGACCTCTGACCCCGCGTCACTACAACCGTGGAATACATCCAACGAGAGGGGGGGGGGGGGGGGGGGGGTCAGGGGCATCTCCAGCCGACGCACATGCAGACAGATACGGGTACAGGCTTGCGAGTGGGGTTATTAAAATACGAGGAGAGGAGTGGGAACTCAAGGTTCCAACTGGTTAATTAAGTTCTGGGGCCCCCGGCCGTTGACGTCAGAACATCAATACTTCCAGGTGCCGCGGGTTTGTCGATGAATTAACGCGGCAGAATGTGCTGCGGTATTATACACAAGAAGGAAGTACGCAACGGGGGGGAGATCAAGGTCCCCTGCTCATCGGTGGGCTGCAGACCGATAGCTCCACGCGTAGAGCCTGGGAGACCCCCGGGTACCTGATGATCTGCTGCATCTGCAGGCGGTCCGGGTCGGTGGCGGAGAAGGTGGTGAGGCTGGTGCCGGCCGGGACCCCCTCCTCGAAGCGGATGCTCTTGGGGTTGGTGGGGAAGTAGGGGGGCTCGTTGATGTCCTGGACGGAGATGGTGACCCCGGCGGTGGACTGCAGGGAGGACTGGATGCCGCTGGCCAGGTGGGCCTGGTTGGAGACCACCACCGTCAGCATGAAGGCCCGATTCATCTCGTAGTCCACGGGCTGCAGGGGGGGGGGCGAGGTAGGAGAGAGAGTGTGTGTGTGTGTGTGTGGAGATCAAAGCATGGACCGCACAAATGTCTGTTGTGCTGCGGAGTGGAAGATATCTTTGTGATGACAAGCAAAATGGAGCCGACGTTGAGAACTTTCTCCCAGACACGATAATACAAACATCAGTCCTCTCCTAACTCTCGGAGAATGTACTAAGTTGAGGACACATTTATTTCACTCAAGCTAGAAAAACAAATCTGAAGAACTTCTTCAGGAATCGATTCTAATTTCACACTTTGAGAACAATTCAGAAACCCTTCAAAGTATTTGAACAAGTATAACAACAAGAAAAAGTTGAGTTGTGTTATGATATCGACTACTTCTTCTGGAGATCAAAACATGGTAGTGACAGGTTGTTATAATGTGTTAAAACTTATCATAATGAAGATAATGAATGGGTTCTTAATAATCTATAGTTGAGCTGGACCGTATAATATGCTTCAGCATAAGACACGAAAAGAAAATAATAGCAATATCCTAAATTAATGTTTACACAAGCCAGCCTTGAAATGAACACAATTAAAACACCTCCATACAGCAACACCCCCTGAGGACTTCAGGAATTAAACATCTGTGTGTGCATGTTCCTGTGTGTGTATATGTGTGTGTATGTGTGTGTGAGTTTAATGATGTGTGCCAGTCATGGTCCATGTTGGGTTTGGGCGGGCTGAGCGTAAGCAATAGTGACATCTCGGAGGACTCACAATACATTATTATTATTATCATTATTACAAAATAACAAAATGTTTTGTGCCTGAAGGTATCACGTGCACATTGGCTGCTTCCGACTATACTACTGAGGCTGGTATGGGCTGGCTTACAAGCACATAAACAAGATATTGACTTCCCAGCACGTCGGAATGTATCAATGTTATGCCTGCATCAATGCTATGAACAAATTGCGATGATGCCGCCCATCCCCCAATGCATTAGTTAGCATGCATTTTTAATTACGAGGCTCAGAATGAAGGTCATTTGATGGGATGCGTGTTCAGTGTCTATGTGTGTTGGAGGAATGCATGATTGTGTGTACGTCTGCGTGCCCTCTGTACCAACCCTCGGTCCCCAAGAGGCTGACGATGCTGAAGGCTACATACAGCAGCTTTAGATTGACCTGCAACACGCATCCCCCGACCGAAGCCACGGGGACGCCCTGCGGTGGGACGCAGGTGTGAAGAACAAGTTCACGCCAGATGACCTCCACCCCTCCGTCATGTGAACCACTGCACTCCGTCACCGACCATAGCAGTGCTTCACCCTCTTCGCCTCTTCGATTGAAGGAGACATTTCCGACATTTCCGCCGTCCCACCCACTAGCGCCCCCAACTCTTCTGCTTTTCCCTTACATTCATCGCGACCCACCTCGCTCACACGCCGCTGTTTGTGTATCTCAATCCTCTTAAATTCACTTCAGTTCACTCCTCCCCCTTCCCTCTCTCTCTCTCTCTCTCTCTCTCTCTCTCTCTCTCTCTCTCTCTCTCTCTCTCTCTCTCTCTCTCTCTCTCTCTCTCTCTCTCTCTCTCTCTCTCTCTCTCTCTCTCTCTCTCTCTCTCCCCCTCTCCCCCCACAGTGTCACCCTCTGAGTTTATCATAAGCTGTGATTTACATATCTTAATGACTCATTCCAACTGAGTGGGTGCATGCGGTTTGTACACAGACAAACACACACAGAGGCACGCACACACACACACACACACACACACACACACACACACACACACACACACACACACACACACACACACACACACACACACACACACACACACAGAGGCCCGCACACACAGAAACACAGAAACACACACACGTACAAACACACACACACACACTTGTTTGTGTGCTGTATCTAAAACCGCTCCCTCTCACTGGGTAAAGGCTGGAGAGCAGTATCATGCGCTCCCTGGAGATGCTGGAGAGCCGGCAACATGTAATGGTGAGGACCTCCGCCCTTGTTTACAGAACAGAAGCACATCCCAGGTTGCGGGGCGGGCGGGGGGATGGGGGGGCCTCGGGGGGGGGGGGGTGGCTGGCTTGTCAGTCCCGACGCGTTGATGTTTCTCCTGCCAGCAAGATGCCGAAGGTCCGGGTAAACAAACCCAAACAACAACAACACACACACCTCCTGTGCGGCTCGGCTTTAGAGCGAGTGCGCCGGTGTGTGTGCGTGTGTGTGTGTGTGTGTGTGTGTGTGTGTGTGTGTGTGTGTGTTTTTTTTCCCACCGTCAGGTGAAACCGATTCCGTTCAGTCGACATGCCGGCCACGATTCCCCCCCCGCACTAAATTCGTGGGAGCATCTCTGTTTGCTCCGATGAGATTACTCTGTTTGTTGCTTTGTTTTTTTATGATTGTGTTTGTTCTGTCCCCCAGAGGCTCCTCTACTTCCTCCTCCATTTTATATGGCTTCCTCACAACCTTGCACGGGTCGCTAAGGAAGTTTTGCATCAGCACGCTAGCGCAGAGGAATGGATTATAAAAGGCAGTCATCTAGAGATAATGAAGAGAAGCAAAATGCCAACGCTTCAGGGGCCTGGGTGTGGGCGGCGGGGGGATGGGGGGGTTATTGTAACTGTTATTGCTGTTTTTTTTATATTATTATCGTGGTATAGGAGATCTAAACGGCGAGATTGAGACAAATGGAGGGAGAATACGATGGGGACCTGAGGGTCAGATGCATAAAATAATGTAATATGTTATAGGTTTAAGCATAATGATGTCAGTAAACAAACAAGGGAAGAGCAGGGTACACATACACACTCATACATAAATAAATATTGAACACCGATGCACTATGATAAGTCTTGCATAGGCGAAAATGCAATATTCCCCATTTTGTATTTGTTAAAGGTAAGCAGACGAGCGTGGAAAACAATGTCTTGCTTGTGTTTAACACGACCATAGCAGGTTGTGACAAGACAGCGTTTTGTTTCGGCTGCCGTTTACCAGAGCAGCTAAAGCCTTATCAGTGCATAAAAACCATTGCCGTTGTAATTGAGAAATCAATAACTAATTTGCACCAATGGCCTCAACCGCCATTGTAGCAGAAGTCTAACATGCTGTTTGAAAACAGCCACAGACAGTCCTCCCCATTGATCCCAGAAGCT
>NC_079412.1:17360336-17370336 GCF_026213295.1 Gadus chalcogrammus
AGTACTCCAAAAAAGTTTAAACGAAAAATGGGAACGCAGTTTTAATTCATCCACAAGACTATTCATTGAGAAGGTCTACAAGCAGACCTATTTACCCATGGCGACTAGCAGGCGTTTGATTTCATTTTACTTTCTTGCTTTAAATTCAGCAAGACTAAATTAAACAAGGAATGAAGGAATTGGCAGCTAGGCTACCCCTGAACCCTTTCTGCCAACATACACCTATGTAGTTTAATCAAAATAATCAAAACATCAAATTTCACAAGGTAATAAATCTCCCTGAAAATAAAGCGTGCCTGTTTCATAATCCCAGTCCTGGATCCAAGGTCCCAGTCCACTGTCTGACTTGAATCAAAGCCTGGAAATCTCTTGACCTCCTTGCTCAGACGCCCGGCACAGTGAGTCACTCAGAAATGCTGCTTTCTTGCCAACAGATCAAGGAGAACCCCAGCTAGTACGCCGCGTACAATTTGGACCCAGAACTAGAAATGCAATCAATCCAGGCTGCCAAAGAAATCCAGTGTGCTTTCCCCTCTTGTTCTTACGTGAGGAAACTAAAGCGAAAACAGAAGGTATAGCTAGATGATATCTCTAGGTTCGATTTCAACAGCCTTTTGCCAATGTGCAGAGTAAGGGTCAGACCGAACAGATCAAACAGGGCCCCCCTGTTTGAACCAAGGACCACTCTGTGCTCACGTTAGCGTTTCTTAACTCAACTTGAGGTCTTTGGATCTCCTGTGCTTGACTAATTCAATACTAGGCCTTCAGAGCGCGAGCCATGGAAATGTTTAGCGGGACGTTATATTGCATCAGGAGAAAGAACCCATTGGAATCCAAACAGGACACGCATGCTGCAGTTAAAGCACAGGGTCCAAGTCAGCCCGTGTGATGGGAGCCATCTCTATCTCGGACCCCATCTATACAGTGACAAACATGCCACTTTGAAGCCCATCTGTTTCCCGGACTATTTGTCAATGAAAACACAGGGGGAGCCGGGAAAGGAGGAATCATTTAGCAAAGCACTAGAGAGGAATTCTATTTTCCGAGAGATAAACCCATGAAGGGTAGAAAATATGCATTTGACACGGCCAGACTTTCCATGGTTTCCACTGTGGGAGACAGGACCGTCTCTTTCTCTAGGTCTGAGTGGCTGACGACTGGGTACTGCATGGCCATTTAGATGGCACATAACTGGAATAGGCACCTGCCATCCAGCTAGCCAGCCGGCCATCCAGGCTGTCTTACTTTTAGTTTTTTTTCCGCCAGAACAGGGAACAAGGAGCCTTTTCCCATCTGCCTCTGCTGCACCCAGCAAGAAGGGCTCCTCTCCAATCTGTCCGCCCGTCCGCCCCTCCACTTCCCGCTCCTCTCTGCACCTCCAGCCCTATTGTATCTCCGGGTCTCTCTGGGGTTAATTGGACTTCACTATTTTTTTTATCCTCTGCATTTTCTGATCTTCTCCTGCACCCAATATGTGTGTCAGAAAATGGAACCAGACTTGGGACTTCGGGAGCCCGAGTGTCCTTATCTCCAGCTCCTTAACACCCCAACCCCAACCTTCACCCACTTCCCATCCCCCTGCCCTCCCCCCCACCACCTACCCCCCCCCCCCCCCCCCCCTCTAACTCCACCGCCGGCTAATTCAATAACAGCAGGAGGAGCCCGAGAGATTTACTCGGCGTGTTTAAAGAAAGCGAAATGTAATTTTGCGTCCCGCGTGAAAGTTTGTTATCTTGAAAGGCAGGCGGAGGAACCCAGATAGAGACGGGGGTCCCGGTGGACCGCGACGGCCCCTCGGTGCTGGAGATAACAGTGGGGACCCGGAGCACTTAAAACGGCACGGTTCCTAGAAGAAGAACACACCTGGTCATGTGACTCTGTCTTGATCTCATGGCGTTTGTTCCGTTTTGAAATAGGAAGCGTGAGCTGAGCTTCATTCGATCAGATCGAGGAGGACGCCGTAACTATGGCAAAGTCACGTCCAAACTCACACAGGCCGCGGAGCACGTAGAACTTCTTCTGTCAGGAGCAGAATTGGTTTCTACTACATCTTGGGAGTGTAATTCCTTATTTCTGAATTTTATAATTGTATTTTAGGAGTTTGATTAAATTATAAACTAATCTGTCTGTGTTTCTTCTGTGAAGCATTTTGAATTGCATTTGCCTGCCTGAAAGACGCTCTGTAAATAAAGTTTGATTTGATTCGATTTTACTTGAGTTCCGTCATAACCGTCCCAGATAGGATCCTTGTCATTCCGTAGGTTTCCTGTAGATGAATCAGCTACTCTCATTGTAACGGCAGAGACTTGTGATCCCTGTAATGTCCAGTCTGTATGTCCCGGCAGTGGTTTAAAGACCCTCCTTGGTCCTGCACAGCGTCCCTCTGATCTCCCTTGCGTCCCTTATGAATAGAGAGCCTTCCCCTGACAGCCTGCACAGGCTCTAACTTATGAAGCCCTCAGCAAGCCGCTGCCTTTCTTAACAAATCACTTCATCGATTTGTGCTTTCTCCTGGGTATACATTTGTTCTACTCCTCCTAATAGGCCTTGCCTGCCACAGCCATGGGACTGTAACTTTGGAACTTTGGTTGTAACTTTGACTGTAACTTTGACTTGAGTTCACAAAGACAGGAAACTTTAACATGCCCATATACATATACATACACAGTTAGAATTTTGATGTCCTTTGAAAGCACATTACAATGCAAAAGAATCGAATCAGAGACACAAGCACGTTAGTTCTTCTACTGCTCTGTAACAGCGCTACAAGCTGATGTTTGTGTTTGAGTTTGTTTGTGCTGGGTTTTAAGGTTAAACAGATGATGGGGTGGATAGAGTTGCAGAAAGAGCTGGGCAGAGGAAGAGAGAGAGAGAGAGAGAGAGAGAGAGAGAGAGAGAGAGAGAGAGAGAGAGAGAGAGAGAGAGAGAGAGAGAGAGAGAGAGAGAGAGAGAGAGACATTGACAGAGATAGGCAGATACAGACACAGAGAGAGGGAGACAGGGGCAGGGACAGAAACAGGGAGAGGGACTGAAACAGAAGCTGAGAGAGAGAGAGAGAGAGAGAGGGAGAGAAAGAGAGACAGATAGAGAAAGGGAGAGAAAGAGAGAGAGATAGAGAGAGAGCGAGGGAGAGGGACTGAAACAGAAGCTGAGAGAGAGAGAGAGAGAGAGAGAGGGAGTGAAAGAGAGACAGATAGAGAGAGGGAGAGAAAGAAAGAGAGAGAGAGAGAGAGAGAGAGAGAGAGAGAGAGAGAGAGAGAGAGAGAGAGAGAGAGTGAGAGAGAGAGAGAGAGAGAGAGACAGGGTCTGATACGGAGGCTGAGACATAAAGGGAGCCTGAGCCAGATGCATACACTCACGTGGTAGGAGGAGCGCATCTCGCGGTCCAGGGGCTTGGTGACGTACATCTTGCCCGCCACGGGGTCGATGTTGAACACCTCGTTGGGGGGCTGGTCGGCCCCCATCCCGGTAATGCTGTACCGGATTGAGATGTCCCTGTCCTGGTCCGAGCGGATCTGCACACACACACACACACACACAGCACAACAAAGCAGCTCGTCAGTATTCACAACACTTATTACTTTTCAGTCAAAAAGCAGACGCTTTTATCTGAAAAGGTTGGGCATCATGCTCAGACATTGAACAAAGCAACTTTTGAGGAGGAGTCAGACAAGTTGTAAAATTAAATAAATTACTTTGCAGTCAGAAGTGTCCTAAAAATAAGTTATTCTTCCTCAGTTGTCAATTGAATAGGTAATGCTAACATGTACTAGGTCACATGATGGTCAATGCCAACCTGCTCATGTAATAGGCAGACTGGTGTGGATTTCCCATTTCTTAATTCAAAAGTCCTTATTTGTCCATGGTAGACAAAAGCATCCAAAATACTTGCGTTTGAATGCAAATGCTGTTGTGACATTTCATTTCCTATTTTGAAGTGTATAAGAATGAGATATTTAATATTCCAAGACCCTTCAAATTTGTATTTGTAACTTAATGTCAAACCTGCAATCAAATTCTGCAGTGTATACCAGTCACTGAACATTTTGAAAAAATATGCATGGGCACACACACACACACACACACACACACACACACACATGCACACAAAATAACGAGCAAACAAAATATCACAGATTGGAATTCTGGGCTACGACACGTTCAAGGATTTCATTAGTGCTGAGGAGAATGCTGTGTGCTAGAAAAGAGATGAATTCAATTATTTTTAAGGAGAAAATAAAGGAAATCAACCGACATTTCCTGCCATGCTGACTTTCAGACATGGTTTCATAAAGACTTGCTGGAGAGGTGCTACGCAGATATGTAAGTGCATAGAGACGACAATGAAAAAAAGGAACATGAAAAAGCATGTTTTTTTAATTATGCTGCAATTAGAGAGCTGACAGCATGAACATACAAGTAAACAACGACAGAAATAACACAGACAAGTCGGCGAACATAATGGTCTC
The DNA here is from genome assembly GCF_026213295.1 of Gadus chalcogrammus. Classification (NCBI taxonomy): domain Eukaryota; kingdom Metazoa; phylum Chordata; class Actinopteri; order Gadiformes; family Gadidae; genus Gadus; species Gadus chalcogrammus. The sequence continues at coordinate 17,364,806 of NC_079412.1, forward strand.
TCTCGCTCATTCTTTCAGACACACACGCAGACATGCATGAAAGCACTCGCAAAAACAATCCCCAACAAACGAATACACTTACCAATCCATGCACACAAATCAAACACACAATAACACACATTGAAGCACGCACCCGCACACACGAGCAATGATCCTTATTTAATTATGATGCCAAACGGACACAAGGGTGTACTTGTTTTCACTTCAGAAATCGCAATTAAAGTTTCCCCTGCAGAAGTTTCCTCCGGCAGATAGAAAGCCACTAGATGCATAAAGTATACCTCCAGGCCTCGAATGAGGACATTAAGTACATATGTTTGTGAGTGTCAAATGTCCTCTTCATGCTCATTATCGAGATGTACCACTACGGGAAACACTACCCTCATAATCTTTGAAAACGTGCGTGAAATGTGTGAAAAGCTTGATTCTGCAGAACAGTAGAACAAGTTCATCCGCAAGGCAGGAGCAATCAATTTCCATCATCTCCCCTTTATAGTGTGTGGGGCTTCACTACAAAGGTTCTCTAGGGACAAGCAGTGATAAGAGCAAAAAGGGCAAGCTGACCCCTGCCTTCTGGGGTGAGATCAGGATCTGCGTGAGGCGAGGAGACTCCCAGACAGTTATGTTTATAAAGTAGTGCAGGAGTTAGAAAAAAAACACCAAGTCAACAGTCTCCAAATGCAACGGAGTACGTATATTGTAATTTTCCATTACGACCTCAGGGCCGGTAATGTGGGGCGCAGTGCTTGGCAATTAGGATTGATCAATTTAGGGCTCAAACAGGGTGTAAGCACCCCGTCTAACCCCCCCCCCCCCCCCCCCCCACCAAAGCCTCCTAACTCCATCCATTAGCTGTAGGACAACCTGGGAACATGACTCAACTCTCTACTAAGCCCCACTAATGCACATGGAGTGGGGCTGACACACACTGCTGCAGTAGCTCTCACTTACACACACAAACATACACCCACGCACACACACACACACACGCACAGTATCTGCACACACGCACACCCGCCCGCGCACACACGCACCCACACACACGTGAAGACAGACAGACACTGACAAACAGAGACGCACATAAACACACAAAAAGTCGGCCATGGAGGGACACACACATATGCACGTAAAGAGGCAGACAGAGACACACATACGCACGTAAAAAGGCAGACAGATACACACACACGCACACACATACGTTCACACACTGAAAAAGACGCCCAACTTTTTCCCCACGCAATCAGCGCCTATTCCAGGAGAGAGCCATGAGTGGACATAAAGAGTAAGACTCTGTCCAAAGTCGTCTCCATCTCCCACCACTCAGGGAACCAATTTAGCAGCGCTCCTGACACGCCGGGGATCTTGGGCCCGCCGAGAAAATAGCTGGAGCAACTAACAAGGACAAGGGAAAAGGGGACGTAGAAAGTATTCGACAGCTGTCATCTCAGCTGCTCCTTGGCGGCGAAATAACAACCCGTTGTCGTCGCCATCACTGCCATCACCGTCCTCCTCCTCCTCCTCCTCCTCCTCCTCCTCCTCCTCCTCCTCCTCCTCCTCCTCCTCATCATCATGGTCGTCGTTGTGGCGATCGTCGACGTCTCCTTCGTCTCCTTCGTCCTCGCCCACCCCCGTCATGATCACCGCCACCACCGGTCGTCCGCTGTCGCGCCATCATCATCTCCCTCATAATCTCCCTCTCTGTCTACGGGGGCCACTCTCTTTTTCTATGGTGTTTTTATATATTTATCTGACTTTCACAAAGCCGACAGGAAGAAGAGGAAGAGGAAGAGTATCCTGGAGCAAATGAAGTCAAGGCCCGGGATCTATCGGGCTTGGGGAAGTGAGACGCACACACCGCGCTCAGATTTAGACACCTTCCCTGTAGCGATTGCTGGAGAAGCTGTCACAACATGCTCCCGCTAATGCTATTTGTGTGTGCGCCTGTATGTTTGCATGTGTTTTCTTAAGGGAATAGTGGGAAACCCCCCCATCCACCCCCATCGCCTCATATCGTGCTGAATTAATGCTGACAGCTACGGTAATTAACGGGTGGCGGGCGTCTACCGCTATAAACTTCAGAGCCACCACCCATTAAATGGCAACTCGCTAACAAATACGCTGGCAGCAGCAGAGTTTGAACTCTCTCCGTGCTACCATTAGCGCCCGGCGCGCGCGGATAGCAAATGGGACTCTGCAGCACAATGACTCCATTTAGTATTAAAACACACCCGAAAATGATTAAATCTCCCCTGACAAAATGTTTCTCCCACACACTTATCCCCTCTTCGCTTCCATTTCTCTCTCTCCTCCACACTCACACCACTCACTCTCTCTCTCTCTATTTCGCTCCTCTTTCTACCCCTTTGCTCATCTCCCTGCTAACTGCAATTCCCTCTCCTCCTCTAACCCTCTCTATAATCTCCTCTCTCACCACCACTACACTCCTCCCCACCAATTTCTTCTGTATTTTTCCCGTTTGATCTGTCCTCTCTCTTTCTCTTCCTCTCCCACTCCGTCTCTCTTTGCTTATGTTTCCGTGGGGACAGAAGCCATGCATGAAGAATGAAATTACTTGAATCTTCTGGCCTCGACGCCGGCCTATAAATCCTCGACAGTCAGGAAGTGATAGCCCTGCGCCATTCCAATTGGGAATTGCTCCCCCAACCACCCACCGCACCACCCAAACCCCACGACTCCTCCTGACTTGGGGGGATGGTGCGAGGGGCGGGTGTGTGGGTGGATGCCTGCCGGGGGTGGAGGGCTTTTTATGCTACATATTTCAGAGAGAGAGAGAGTTTCAGAGAGATTCATCCAATTAAGTCTAAGGCCCACAATGTCCACAATAAACAACATTCAAGTTAACTTGCTCTCTATATCTATACGTGTATGTGTGTGTGTGTGTGTGTGTGTGTGTGTGTGTGTGTGTGTGTGTGTGTGTGTGTGTTCCCTTAACCCTGCATGAACAGTGATTTATTGATGCTTTAAATCACTAAGCAGCTGATCATGTTGAGCTGCTTTCCAAAACGTTTAAACAAGGTTTCCCGCCCACACCCTATGTCGCATTTTGGACTATTCAATATTCATAAAGAGTGATGTGCTGACAAACTGCAGTTGTCACGACATGCCCTAATGATTAATAATGCATGTAATAAATCACACCCTCACACACACAAACACACAAACAAGACACACACAAACTAGACACACACCATTTTTATCCATTGCAAGATTCAAATAAAGAAAACTGTCATTGCATTTTAATCAGTCTCCTTCCTTTGTCACAGAGTACTGTGACAGGCAGAATATCATTTAAATGGCGTTTCCTTTTGTTTTGCTGTTCGTCAGATAGAGAGGGAGAGAGAGAGAGAGAGAGAGAGAGAGAGAGAGAGAGAGAGAGAGAGAGAGAGAGAGAGAGAGAGAGAGAGAAAGAGAGAGAGAGAGGCTGGTTAATCTAATGAAAACTACAGTATTGTGAGCAACACAGGGAGCGTGTGATAATTGTGTAAAGCACAACAGACGTTAATAAACAGAACACTCTCTCCCACTCCTTCTCTTGCTCGCAATCTTGCTCTCTCCCACGTTTGCGGTCACCAAACTATACACACACACCTACACACACAGGCAAGCAGGCAGGGAGGCAAGCAGGCTGGCTGGCATGCACTCACGCACTCACGCACACACACACACACACACACACACACACACACACACAGGCAGGCACACACTCACACACAGGCACACACAACCCCACACACACACATTTACGCAAACATAAACACAGACACACAAGACACACACACAAGCATACACACGCAAAGGCACACCAACACATTCAAATCTGTCTTTTTGATATTAAATAATGAAATAAAGTCTTTCAAAAGCCATTTAATACTTACTACCTCTTTCTCTATAATCTTTTCTATATTTTTCCGTCTGATATTCTCTCCCTTAGATTGTCTCTCTGATCTGATGTTGTGTGAGTGAAGGGAGAGGTAAGATGAGAACAGCTCTGATACAAAGAAGATAAATTGGTTGAGAGGGAAAGACAAAGGCAAGGCAACCAGAGAGTGAGAGCGAGAGAGAGAGAGAGAGAGAGAGAGAGAGAGAGAGAGAGAGAGAGAGAGAGAGAGAGAGAGAGAGAGAGAGAGACTGTATCACCCTGCATCAGAAACCAGACACTGGCTAAATGACCTATTTGTCGACGGATCAAAGCAATTCCCTTCATTACTGACAACTCGTCTGGGTCTTAAGGAGATCTTATCAGTGAGCTTAGCTCCCCGTCTGTCTGGCAAAACGGAATCAAATGAGAAATTATCACGATGCCACGGGCTCCTCTGGGAGAGAAACATGGCAGGGCAGAAGAGAGAGGGGGGGGGGGGTAGCTGGATGAATCTCTCCTCCATCCCCCATCCCCCCCCCTCTACCTCCTACCCTCCACCAACACCACTCCCCTCTTCAAATCAAACACCATCGCCGGTGGACTAGGATACAGGCCCATTTAAATACCGCATGGTGCTAGTGTTCATATCAGGGCTAAACAGATAGTTGAATCACACACACATGGGCAGAAACACACACACACATACACATCCATTCATGCACGCACGCACACATGCACGCACACACACACGCACACACAAATTCTGGTTGCAAGCGTTCATAGCTGACACAAAGCTCTGGGGTTGGGCTGTGATAGGTCCATCACGTAACCTTGGAAAGTCACACCACGATAGATATCCTTTGAAGGCTTCCTCACTGGTAGCCTAAGGTAGCTCCACATGGGTTATTCCACAGCGAGAATTGACTGGCCCTGGTATGTTCGTATTTGAAGTTCGAACCCGGGCGAATCTTCAGTACTCCTCTGCTTTGTGTGAGATTGCGTGGGTCGAAAAAAATAATATAAAAAAAAGCAGTAACAACGGCATCATCTACCGCCGTATATAACACACAACATAGCGCTGCTGCTTTGACGTTAAGAGTCCTCCGCTCAGCCCACGCAGTGGGTGAACGCGGGTGGACTATGAGAGCGGACCCAACGCACACTCAAAGGACTCATCAAGACGACCCTATGGGTCTTCCGTATGGATCCCTCGGACACGTTACACACTTAATAACACACACCTACAACATATCAGATACGGAAAATAGCTTTAGGGCGCTGGGACTCAAGCGGCCAAAGGCCAATTTGAAACAGACTCTGCTCAATAAATCTCACCCTAACCCTTGCCAAAATGGCTCCCATTGTACTGTCAAGTATATCTCCCACTGGGCCGGGCAATTTCTCTAGACTTTCTAGCTCTTTGACTCCAGGCTAAGCCTAGAGTCTGCTAAATATGCTTTGATCCTGCCCGCACGGGGTCCACTGCTGAATAAATATGCCTGGGTTTCAATCTATCCAATGAGAAGCTCCAGTCCTGGCTCATGGAACCACTCTTCACCCTTTAGCGCTGTCCGTCATCTGTTGATGCCAGGATAGGAGACTGGTCACAGGTTTATATCAACATCATTATGGGTGCATTTCCTTTATTATT
>NC_079412.1:17375336-17422836 GCF_026213295.1 Gadus chalcogrammus
ATATTTTATCGGTTTCTGTCTATCGTTCTATCTATCTATACACCCTCCGCCTCTCTCTCCTGTATTTCAGCACACGTGCGTGTGGGTATGCATGTGTGTGTTCACATGTTCCCGCTATGTGTGTGTGTGTGTGTGTGTGTGTGTGTGTGTGTGTGTGTGTGTGAGAGTGTGTGTGTATGTCCGTGTGTGTATTGAGTGTGTGTGTGTGTTTTTGTAGTCGCATGCAGAAAGAGAGTTCACCCCATGGCAGTATCATTAAATTGACATGAAAAGATTCCGACATCGGCCTTTCATTTCAAATTACAAAGTAAATAGCATCAGATTATTCTGGCACAGGCCTCCATTGTGATTTGTCTCACATTTTACCTCAAGGAACGAGGCAGCCGAAGAGGGTGAAATGGAAAGCTGTGAGCACATTAAATGAGATTAGAATTTTCACATCACATGCCTCTCGCATCCAAAACCCCCTCAATCCAATCCGACTTCCTCCTTTGCAATTACTTTTTTTCTTCCATTTCTGTTAATGCCGAGCCTCTGCGATGAAATATACGATTTTCTGTTGTCGGCGAGAGCCGTTTCCCCGACACAGACGCGCAACACATTACAAAGTAAAACTATTTCAGGTGACATGTGACAGGGAAACGCCACCACGTCTGTCTTGCAGTTCGTCTGCTGGATTTACTTTTTCATTGCTTGTAGTACTTCTTTTCCTGTCAATATGTCTGTCAGGCCTTTTGGCTGGCGAGCTGTCTGTTAACCTGTCCCCATTGTAACGGGGGGAGGACCTTCTGTCAGTGTTGTCATGCTGAATTATAATTTATTTAGTCTGCATTGTCCTCTTCTCCCTTTTCCAATTCCAACGGTTCCACCAATTTCCCTGCCTATTATCTTCCCGACGTCTTCATAGGAGTATGTTCTTTTCCAAATGTCCCCCTGATGCGGAGGCTGATCCACGGGGTCTCCTGGGCTGGCCTCCTGGGGTCCAGAAGGAGGTTGTTTGTTAAGAGGTTATTTATCTCCGTCATAAAGTCCTCTTCCTCTCCTCATAGAGCCTCGGCGCTCAGCACTGCTGCCCTTGACCCACACGTAACCCTTGTGTCATTTGGTAGATATGATTTACTGTTTAATTTCATATGGTCCAAACCCTGGGAGAGCCCACTTAGTGCTTCCTCTGTTACCATGTGCCTTATGTGAGTGTGTGTGTGTGGGTTCATGGGTGAGGCTTAGACAAATAAGAGTACAACACAAGACTGAAACTCAACATCTCTACTTGACCTTGTTAACACCAAAACGGGGGCACATTAAGAAGCGCGAGATTGTGTTTTTATTTGTCATATCTCGGAGACAATGGGAGCAGTGCAACATGACATTTTAGGCCCTCGGTTCAATGAATTCACAAGGAGGCCTGACAAAACTGAACGATGGCAATTAAATAGACACACTAATAATGTGTTTCCCTCCCCATGCCTGGAGACTGTGTAAGAATGCATTTCCTTGTGCTGATAATAGTAATTATATTGATCAGGCAAATGTCATCAGTGGAAGCTGAGATCCGGTGGCATGGGGTGGCGGTCTTTTGGACTACAGCAGAATGAATCTGGTATACTTGTGTGGAAAAAGAGAGAGATTCACCAGGGAGCAGACCACCAGTGCAGTCCCATTACTTACAACCTCGCCACCCCGTGTCATGACCTCCTCATGTGAGGTACTAATATTTCTTCATGTGCTTGCCACGTGTATTGAATCTCTCGGGAAACGCGCCCCTTCAAACTCGTCAGATGAGGGCCCCCCGGGACCGCTAATGGCCGTGACCGGTTAAAGGAGACAGAAGCACGAACCCCCACAGACTCCATTAGTATGTACGGCATAACGTAATGCCCCCATGTCTCTTCCACTGCTCCTCTCGCTATTACCAGCATCGCATGTGAAACCCGTTCAGAAATAGCCCAGGAATTGGTTATTTCAAACTAAAACCTTTAATGTTCCCCTTAATAAGAGTCGAGTGACATCGGACTCCAATGTTCCGAGCAGGTATGAGCCAGGACATGAGCCACGGCCTATATATGGTCCTCAAGTTGGCATGTAGATGGATTGTGTTGGAGCGCATATCTAGCACGTCATGATGTGTTTTTCCTTTTATAATGACCAAAGTATAGAAGAGCAAAATAGCTCATTTGGTTCCAGTGCCAGCCAACCAGCCAAGCAGGCTGACCGAGAGCGAGAACAGAATTCTTCCTCAATATTTAAACCCCGCTAGTCCTCTCCGCTTCATGCCCCACGCACAGGATGCAGCCATTTTACATGCAAGCTTTCGGTGCCTAATGAATGTATAATGTCCTTTCAGTCAACGCTGATTGTGAGTGTGGGAGTGTGTGTATCGGTTGTGCGTGTGTGTGTGTGTGTGTGTGTGTGTGTGTGTGTGTGTGTGTGTGTGTGTGTGTGTGTGTGTGTGTGTGTGTGTGTGTGTGTGTGTGTGTGTGTGTGTGTGTGTGTGTGTGTGTGTGTGTGTTGTGCGTGTGTGTGTTTGAATTTCAGAGTGTCTCGCCTGCCAAGAAGAGGCCCTCTGCAGAACCGACAACACACAAAGAATGCAAGACTAAACACAACTCAAGACTCGTTAGACCCCCACACACACACACCAACACACACACATATGTTTTCTGTCAGAATTTTCGGCCAAAATATTTTGACCCCGAAAGCGAGTTCCATGCAATTTACAACACATAACGCGTTCCATGCACCGAGGTCCCCCAGCGCCCGGGAAGTGGGTGGTAATGCTGAGACGTGGCGCCCGGCCTTTTCTTCCCTTCCCGGTCTAGGTTTGCAACAATAAAACAACCCAAGATGGAGTCCTGTACTTGGCTTAGCCTTTATTCCTCGCTTTGTTGAGGGATAAAGGCAGAAATGCTACCAAACAAACACATAAAGCCCCCTAACAATGAGTTTGTACAAAGGCAGCGCCGCGGCGAGCGCACGATACTGATCCTTTTGTTTGCCGCCTGGGATGGACCAGCTATCTGCTTGCGTGTTAGCCCGTGATAGCGTGCGCTTGCTGTGTGTTTTGTGCGCATTCACACAGAAACACCCGCGCAACTCAAAGCCACGACTGTGTTTGGGTGGCGATTTATACATGTGCCTGTGGGGCATAAGCATTTTGGTTGATGTGTGTGTACGCATGTCTTGTGTGTTTGTGTTCTGTGTGTGTGTGTGTGTGTTCATGTGTTAATGTGGATCATGCGTGTTTGTGTGTCTCAGTATGTTTGTGGTTCTGTGTGTGGGTGTGTGTTAGTTAGTTTGTGTGGCTCTGTGTACTGTGTGTGTGTGTCTCTTGTATGTGTGTGTGTGTGTGTCGTGTATTTGTGTGTGTACATGTGTGTATATGTTTCATGGTCATGTGCGGGTCATGTGTGTGTGCATGTGTATTATGTGTGTGTGTGTGGATGTGTGTAATTTGTGTGTCCTGTTGGCGAGTGTGTGTGCTCCATGCGTCCCTGATGGAGTGGTGTGTGTCTCCCAGCAGGGGGAGTGGAGTGGGATAAATGGGCGGACTGGAGCACTGTGGTGCTGGTGCTGCCGGGGCTGAAAGCATCAGAAGCCAGGAGGCTTTATTAGAGTCGGGGGGGGAGAGGCCACTTACATACGTACTGCGGGAAGTCGAGCCGACCGAAACACAGACGCAGAAGCCCCTTAATCCTACACGGCCCCTATATGACGCATCTCTCCCACTCTCTCACTCTTTCGCTCTTTTTTTTTATCTCCACCCCCTATATTAGTCTCCCGAACACAATTTCTTATATCTTGTTCCCGCTCTCTCTCAATCAAGAACAAGGTCTTTCCGTCTTAGTCGCTGTCAGAGCTCTCTGAAGCCACCGGCTCCCTGCTCAGCTCACTGGTTACAGTACGCTCTTTGTTCCCGTTTTTCTTTTGGAATCTTTTTTATTTTCTTCCTCTCTCCATCTCTCTTGCTCTCTCTCTCTCTCTCTCTCTCTCTCCCTCCTCGCGCCTTGTGAATCTTTTGTTGTTGCCGTGTCTGTCAGTGGAGCGGAGAAGTCATTAATCACTGGTAAACGTACGCAGAGCAGCGAGCAGGCACCTCGGGGGGGAGTTCTCCATTCTGTTTCAGAAAATGCTTTTCTGAACACGCTCCAGAGAGAGAGGGAGAGACGGAGAGTGAGAGCGAGAGACAGGGAGCGAGGGAGCACGAGGGAGAGAGCGAGAGAGTGAGAGAGAGATTACTAGAGCACAGGTGCTACATAAGTAAACACACAAATTTTAACTAAAAGAAAAAAACTACATTTTATTTGACAGTATTGTTTTCATTTCAAACAAGTTTCTTTCTGGGCATCAGAATGATGAACATAAAAAATCCTGCCACCAACAAAATGTCGTAATAATTAAACAGCAATAAATAAGTAACAGCGAGTGTTTTTCAGTTGTTTTAGGGCTCTCACTTCATCAGTATAACTGTCAATATAATCCTCTTGTTTATGGAAGTGTAGGGTCTCCCTTGGAAGGGGAATTTCGGTTAATACCGCTTCAAGGACGGCCACGATGTATCAAATATCTTAATCCAAGGAGTGCTTTAATGTCCAATAGAACAATGGTTTAGCTGAAATTGCCGGGCTCTTCTTCTTACTTTTTTCAGCAATAAAACATTCTGTGTGTTCTCTCGAGGACAAAGCTGTTCTGTTCTACAACAGAAGAAGTCGGAGGCAAAATGAAAGTGAAGATGTTTAACACTGTGGAAATTAACTCACATTGAAACATACATTACTGGACATTGACTAATTATGTCTGACATTGACTAATTATGTAAACATATTAGGGGTGTAACGATTCATGCGATGCATCGATGAATCGATTGTCAGTCCTACCGATTCAACTAAATCGATCTGCTAAAATAAATAAATAGAATGAATCGCTTTGGCGTCACCAATAATCGATATAAATGCTTTAAATCGTATGAATCGATTATGATTAATGTTTTAAGACTTAATTACAAGTTTATTTTGTGAAATGCAGCTCGGTAATCCGTAACTCTGTCATCAGCTAGTCAGCCCATTTTTTCACCTTTCAGAAGAATACAGAGAGTCTCACTCACATTATTGCATGTTTATTTCACGGATATAGAATTTTGGTTCTAAGTTACTGAATCGAATCGTGGTTTACAGAATCGAATCGAATCGTTCCAAAAAAAAAAAAATTGTCCTTGAATCGAATCGCCAACTACTGAATCGTTAATCGAATCGAATCGTCTGAAGCCAAAGATTCACACCCCTAAAACATATACTTTTGATACCGCATATTGACATGTGCACAACATTCTGGGAACACAGGCATGCAAGTTATTGTAATTACAGTTAAAAACAAACTCTATATATACATAAGGAACAATATACAGAAGCAGGAGGTGCTTAGCTACGTACCAAAATGGAATAAGCACCGACACAGCCTTCGAGTTTGTCGTTTGAATTCATGACCGGTGCAAATAGGATAACGCTTCGCTTAGCCTAAGCTAGGTATAAGTGACATTTTTATGACATGTTCTATGGTAGACTTCCAGATGCACAAAACACTCTCGGGACTTCTTTGTTTGTTGCCATTTTATGTGCAATGCAATTTATTGCATTTTTATAGTCTGCGGAGAGCAGAAACAGCCGTTAGTGACAGATATAGGCAGTGTACTGTTATATCTCTTGACATGTGTTCATTTCTCCTATTTTTTTCTTTTTACTTACCAACATTTGCATATGTAATATTAAAAACCTTTGGTAGTTAAACAAAGAGACTTTCTCTGCCATAACAAGGCGAGTAATATGTTACTAACAGCCATTATGCTAATGCTAGCTGTACCCTAAAAGTGGTGGGGTTTCTTCACTGCCTTCTCTTTTGTTACAAGCCTCACAACAGCCCTAGCTAAAGCTATCACTGAAAACATTGCCTTGCACTGCCTCAGGTTCCCGCAGACTCTCAGTTTGTTTACACCCAGGGGGTGGTGTCAGCACAAAAACAGAAAGGCAACTCGTTTTAGATATATTCCACCGGACGGTCCAGAGTAAGTTATTCAGAAGCTCGCCTGCTCTTTGACAAAAACACCGGTGTCATTAAGGCTCTGTTGTGCGCAAGCCGTTTTCTGCTGACGGTTGTTCTACAGGAGGTGGATGCGTTGTATGTGTGTGGGGGGGGTGTGGGTGGGTGGGCAGGTGGGATTGTGTGGGTGGATGGTGCGGGTATGGTGGGGGTGATGGGGGAAGTGGGGGGTTAGGTTGAGTCTTTATTTACCCTAGGCACAAAGAATCGATGCATCTTTACCCGGGGAGAAGTGTGCGGATCAATGGAAGGTTTCAACAAGCCTCTGTGAAAAGGAAAAAAAATCGATGTCTCTTACATACCATTGATGGCTGTTTTGGCCATAGGAGAAGAACTGAAGAAACCCACAAAAACAACGATTTATTGTGTGAGAATTATCCCTTTTGCACTCTTTCCTTTCCTTTCACATACATCCCACTGCAGTCCTTCATTTTCTATTTTTCTCCGGAACAGTCCTTATCTTATCCTCTGGTCCTTCCGTCGAGCCTCTTGTTTGAGCAACGTCTTCCTCTCAAACAGGGCACGTTCACCCCGGAGCCGCGTGTCCGGGCACCGCGCCCAGGCACGGCAGCCTGTGGGAGGAGGACCTCTTGTCCCCTCCCCCTCCCCCCCCCCCACCTGCTCCGTCCCAGCCCGGCCCCCGATCGGATACACGCTGCCCCCCGCGGGTCTCGCGGTAGCCACCGATGAGGGACGGATGCCCCCCCACTCCCCCTGCCCTCTCCCGCCAGCAAGCGACTGGATGGAAGTGTGGTGGATGAGGGGGGTGGTGGTTGTGGTGGTGGTGGCGTGGGAGCGGTGGGGGGGGATTAGGATAACAGAGCAGTCGGCCGCCTGCATGTCACTCAGCACGGTGCTGGATGACAGAACAAGCCATTAGGAAAGGCAGTGACTTCACAGGCCATTAGGATAGGCATCACACAGCCACACCGCACAGAGCACAGAGTAATGGCAGCGCGTGAGAGAGAGAGAGAGAGAGAGAGAGAGAGAGAGAGAGAGAGAGAGAGAGAGAGAGAGAGAGAGAGAGAGAAGAGAGAGAGAGAGAGAGAGAGAGAGAGAGAGAGAGAGAGAGAGAGAGAGAGAGAGACAGAGACAGAGACAGAGAAAGAGACAGAGAGGGAGGCTGAGAGAGAGAGGAGAGACAGGGAGAGACAGAGACGGAGAGATAGAGAGAAGGTTGAGTGGCATGGCGTGTGTGTGATAGAGAGAGGGAGAGCTAATGTTACGCTACATCTCCATCCTTTCTTGGTGATCGTGAAAACCACGGATGTGGTACAAATCTGAAACCTGTAGGTGTTGGCGCACATCAAGTGGGATCTCTGGTAAGCCTTCCCCCACGTGTAAACACACTAAGACGGTTGGAATGTGTTGCTCCTTTTGTGCAAACAGACTCCTTTTTGAATCTACAATCTAAATTGTAGATACAAATACAGAATCTAGACACTTTATAAACAGGGCCATACTAAGCAAATTAATAAGTAAGAGAGAGAGGGATAGATGGCAGACAAAGACATTGAGGCATAGTGCGCGAGAGAGAGAGAGAGAGAGAGGAGAGAGAGAGAGAGAGAGAGAGAGAGAGAGAGAGAGAGAGAGAGAGAGAGAGAGAGAGAGAGAGAGAGAGAGAGAGAGAGTAGAGTAGAAACTGAGAGATACGGTAGTCTGTCTGGCTTTGATCGATGTCGAGTATGATGCTGATGAAGAAACTGCTGACACTGTGCCACCATGTGTTAATAATAACAGCATAAGTAGTGAACATGAACCGAGTCATTGAGTTGAGCTAGATTTGCATCATTTGATAAATGTGATGTTTGCCTAGCGTCAAGATGCTGTTTACTGTGCAACCTCTTGATCAACCAAAATAGAGCCAAACTCATAAACCACCAAATTCTGCCCAGTCTGCTAAAACAAATATTCAACCATTACAAACAAGGGGTATATTAATAAAGACTCCTCCGTCACCACCACCGCCACCACCACCGCCACCACCACCACCCACACCATCATGTTCCATTCCCGTGTCCATTTCTATCCTTGTTCTCATCTCTATTTTCTCTAGTTGTTTCCGTGGCGCAGGCCCCAGTGGTCATTATTAAAGAGAGAGGGAGAGTGGGAGAGAGACAATAGCGAGAGTATGTGAGAAAAGTAAAGAGAGAAAGCATGAGAGGGAGGGAGAGAGAGAGAGAGAGAGAGAGAGAGAGAGAGAGCGAGCGAGCGAGCGAGCGAGAGAGAGTGAGAGTGAGAGTGAGAGTGAGAGAGAGAGTGAGAGAAAGAGAGAGAGAGAGAGAGAGAGAGAGAGAGAGAGAGAGAGAGAGAGAGAGACAGAGAGAGAGAGAGAGAGAAACGGCAGCGAGAGAAGCATCAACACGCATCAGTCCCCCCACCGCTTGCCCTACGTGGTCCACTTCCAGCCATCCACCCTGCTCCCAACTCCTGGCGGACCTATTTACTGAACAAAGTGGATTGTGTTTGGCTGTGCACTACACTTACAAACACCCCTATGATACCTCTGCTTCCATTTCTCTCCCTCTCTCTCCATCTCACGATCCTAAACACTCTCTCTCCTTCTCTCTTAGACAAAACCTAATGTATTTCTTTTTTTTCTCTCTCTCTCTCTCTCTCCCTCTCCCTCTCCCTCTCCCTCTCTCTCTCTCTCTCTCTCTCTCTCTCTCTCTCTCTCGCTCTCTCTCTCTCTCTCTCTCTCTGCCCCAAGCATGTCCCTGTTTACTTGTTTAAGAGGCGTCCTGAGGACACGTGGAGCTGATTCAGGACACTGTCAAGGCAGTTATGGGAATCTGAACTCTCGTATTTTCACAGTCAGCTATAACAGCATAATCCTCGGCAGAACAACAATGGCATACAGGAGTTACCTTCCCTATCTGTGGCTGGATAGTTAATAAAAAAATATCCAAAAAGCCTACTTTAAGACGCTCCCTTGGCTTTTCCTCTGTGGATTGGACGGGCCTCCAAGTCGAATACAATAAGCCACACATGTTTCCCTTTGCACAATATAGGGCCCAAAAAACGCTTGGATATTGTCAGAGTGGACTCAGCATAAACATATGTGGGGGCAGAGAAGGGAGGAAGGTAAGAAAATAAAAAATAAATGAAAGCAATTGCCAGACTGGAATTATGTTTTTTTGGAGAAAAACAGCACACACCCAAATCTAGGCAGGAACGTGTGGAGTTTTTCTATGCGACCTGACATACAAAGCAGTTTGTTGTGACAGAACCTCAGAGTGTTAGACACTGGAGTATGGGCTGCAGCAAGGCCTCGCACTTCACACAAACATTTAGACGTGTTGCTGGGTTTCCCACCTCATCCAGACATGCACCGCGTCAACCTCCGACCCTCTGTGTTGTTCTCGCATTGTGATTACCATAACTAGCAGGTTTAACGGAAAGGCAATTGACTGTGATTTCAGCCACTTGCCTTGCTGATACGCCGACATGTTGCACGCAAACTGAATAAAAAACAGCTTTGTGCAAGAGTACAAGCACAAACAATGTATTTTCAGCCTTGTCCTACCAGACTCTCGTACTTCCGTTATTTGCACAGAGAGTTTGGCCTCTCTCCATTGACAAACGTTACCTCTCTTGAAGGCAGGTTGGAGTTTAAAACTATTTGATCTGCCCAGTGCTACTCTGGATCTGCCATAACCAATCGCTAACGTATTACTACAATTCAAACTAGAGCACGACCTCAACGTCATTGTTCTCAGTCATTCCCTCTGTTCGCTAATTGGACAATTGGACCGGCAAAATTTGACCGGAGAACACCAACGAATATACCGCAAACCCAGACGTAGAACTGAAGGGAAATTAAAATTGAGCGGAAGTACATAGGCGGGCGGAGCCAGGATAATGTATTTGCAGATATATAATGTATATACTATACAGTATCGTGTTTAAAAAAACATGTATATGCACGTACTGCAGACAGAAAAAAAAACACAGGTCAGGACTGAACATTTAGTCCCTGATTGCAAGTCAATGAATCCTCTGCGTGTGTGTGTGTGTGTGTGTGTGTGTGTGTGTGTGTGTGTGTGTGTGTGTGTGTGTGTGTGTGTGTGTGTGTGTGTGTGTGTGTGTGTGTGTGTGTGTGTGTGTGTGTGTGTGTGTGTGTGTGATTGTGTGTGTGTGTGTGTGTGTGTGTGTGTGTGTGTGTGTGTGTGTGTGTGTGTGTGTGTGTGTGTGTGTGTGTGTGTGTGTGTGTGTGTGCGAATGAACCTTGGTAACACACCACCACAATGACAATATCTAGGTTAAAAACAACGTGTGCTATCCGTGATTAATGGCCACGTTTAGCTTCTGTGTCCTCACTGTGGCGGGGAGATGTGGAAGCCCTGCCCTGCTTGGCCCGGACTTCATAGCTTTGCCCGGCCAGGCCACTCACTGCAGGGCCCTGCCTCTATATATTCACTTTCTGGGGAAAGCAGGACTCTGTGACAAATTGCATTGTTAAAAGTAAAGGGAGAGAGGAGGGAGAGGGGGGGTGGAGGGACTGAAAGAGCATTGAACTCTGCTCAAGCTTCTCTAAACATCCGTGCGTAGGAGCAAAGAATGGCCCAATAGAGCCCAAGGTATTTCATTGCTGCAAAGCGTAGAGACGCTCATCTCCAAAGACTGACCACGGTCGAGGTCGGATGGGGTAACCTTTTTTGTTTCATCCAGTGCTGTGTGTTGTGCAACAGCCTCGCATTTAGAATCCCCACGCAACCCTCATACTAAGTTACCATGGGATCTCCACATTCATCACACATTTAGTCAAAACCAGCGCAAATCAACGACACAACAGCCAATCACACGGGGTCCTTACGCTGACGAGCATCTGAGGGAAGGGTCCGCGAGAGTTCTCCGGTACGTTGACGGGGGGGATGACCCAGTCTCTCTTCTGGCGGTGCAGCCCCCCGGAGCGGCGGCCTCTCGATCCCGGGAACATGATGACCGTCGGCGGGGCGCGGAGCTCCTCCCCCTTCTTCTTCTCTTTCATCTCGGGGACCTTGGCCTCCTCTTCGGTGACCTTTAACCACACGCCAAAAAACAACACAAACAGCAGAGTCTCAGTTGGGGCGTAATGGTACGTGATGATTGAAGACAGAAGCATTAACATCTGGGTGTTGCTGCGGCTCCAGTTTCCTAGGGCCAGGGTTCTTTTGTGAGGTCAAAAAACATGTTATTTTTTTAGTAAGAACTAGCAGGCAGAGAAATATCATTCCAAGTTGCTTTTCTGGCACGTTCGTTGGTATTTTGTTATGTTGTTGTTTTGTTGTCGTATTTACACCACAACAAGTGAGGCTGTCTGAGATCAGCTCTAGCATAGAATGCAGCCATATATGGTAGAAAAATAGATGATCATCTACTAACAGAACTTTAACTTATCAATCAACCCATCCCATATTAATAAAATGATCATCTACTAACAGAACTTTAACTTATCAATCAACCCATCCCATATTAATAAAATGCAGATGGGAAATTGTTGGCAGGAGAAAACTGAAAGCACTATACAATTATATCAATTGTTGGTATTTGAGCATATTGTAAATAAGCATGGTTCCCAAAATGGATCATTAATAGCACACACGGCACGTTTATATGTATATGTGTACTATGCATATATGTGGATTGACAAGGGTCATGTGACCCTTATCAATCCATCTTCCTGCCTCCCATTTTTGTGGGTCTGAAGCAACGCCTCACGTACATCATGAACTAGCTTCGTAAAACATTAAAATGAATCCCGCTTCAGGATATCTTCTGTCAGAGTGGTAATGATGATCACACATAGGTGATGGAGCTGCACAGCCTCAGCCGATCCATACGTCTGTACCCCTAGGTGAGCCCCGAGAACGCAGCTCGGCCCTGACTACCCCTGCACTTCATTTCAGACATCAGATTGACGTGTTCACACCAAGGTTATAATAAGTCCACCGCATAAACACCTGCTCTTGCGCCCCCTGCATCGTATTCTCAAGCCCCCCAGAGGAGAGTAGCTGGTCACATGTTTGTCGTAATCCTAATGATGCCAAGGTTGGCTATGAGGTGTGAGGTGGACAGCCTATAGCAGGCGGCTACTCCCGCTGTGACTGACATCAACACACCGCAGGTCAGCGGGAAAATAAATAAATACATGAGAACCTGTCAGCAATCAGTCACGATCATCATTGTTCAGGTCGGCCTTTCCATCTCGATCACACTCTCATGAGGTAAGATTCCATCCCATCTCTCTGTCTCTCTGTCTCTCTCTCCTTTCTCTTTTTAACCCTCACCCTATTTTCCTTTCTCTAATATAATTCTCTCTTCTTTTTCTCTCTCCCCCCTCTTCTCTCTCTCTCTTCCCCCTATCTTTATCACTGTCTCTCTCTCACTCTCCATCCCCACTCCCTCCTGAGTCAATTCTGACAGCTGGTCTCAATAGCAGCTATTCTATGTCAGGCGATGTGTGCACCGGCATGTGAAATCCAGGCAAGAGAGCTTAGAAGCCGACTGTCATATAACGCACTTGCTTTTAGTGAGCTTGTCCGCCTAGCTAACATGCACTTAGTTTTGTTGTGAATGTCGTGCGTTGGATGTGTCATATGTTGCATACGACACATCCACATATATCACATGTGTATGCTATCATTAATCACGTATGGAAGAGTTGACATATAGATAAAATAGCTTTTTATGGATGGAATATATGTTATTTATAATATGTATATGCTATAATGAATGGTATATTCCATATGCAATAGTGCCATTTCTTATCATATGTTAAATATGATATGCTATACATATGCTATGTCATATGTTTTATCTTTTTATCTCTCTTTATTTATAGATAATGATCCTCAGAACTTTTGCAAAAAGCTTTTTAATATTATCAAATACATACATACATTCCTGTAATTGAGCAGAAGTGTAATAAAGTTCTAATATAATACATTTCTTTTGGATGAACATTATGTATGTGTGTGTGTGCGTGTGTGTGTGTACACGTGTGGGAGTATGTGTTCATGCGTGAGCCTGTTCGACTGCACTGTGTGAAAATGTGAATTGCATATGTAAGGTTGTCAAATACAAGCAAAAAGAAACCTGACTCTTCTCGCATATGAAAAAAGGAGGGCTTCCATCACCGGCTGCATTTACATATAAAAAGGTAGTGTTTTTAACACCACTTCCAACATGTCATTCCACCTCACTCCCTGCATCACCTTCCCTCGTAGCATTCAGCCTTACGTTCCTCCCCTGGAGAGGGAAAGCGTGTAAGGAAAAGTAAAAAGACAACAAGAAGTGAGAAGAGAAAGAGAAGCAGCAGAACAGAGTGTTCGCATCCGACGGGAACGGCTTCTGGCGCACCATGAAAGCCATGGGTCTTGCCCTCCTTGTGCATGGTTTCCGCTCGCTATAAAAAGAAAGGCGCGGCGTCTCTTGTCTTTGTCTCTACCTGTTTCATAACAGCCGCCCGGGCGTCTCTCTCAGAGGGCCCGCCTGGTGTCTGTGTGAGTGGAAACAATCGCTTTCAAGGCTGACTTCATTAGATGAATGCCCGCGAGAGATATACTTTTAAAAGGCCGCTCAAAAAGGAAAAAACAGCCTCTCTCTAAGGGTGATGTTCGCACACTGACATGTGTTGTGGCGTTTTTCATGTTCGGTTTTCATCGAGCAGTGTGCCACAATTAAGACGTCAGTCATGTAGTGCAGTCAGGTAGAGGGGAAGGGGGGGAGGGGGGGGTGGGGTTGAGAAAATAGATCAAAAGTGAGAATTATATATTGTGGAAGGAAGAGAAAGCATGGCGAAAAATGCAATCTCCTCTCCCTGGCTTATCCGCCGAGCAGAGCTCACCGCCAGCGCCATGGAATCAATCAGTCCGCAGCACCTCCGGTGTTATGGATTAGGTGCCAGAAAGATTTAAAAACCGCTAAGTCGTGTTTCACCGGCGCCCCACCTTAAGGGGCGCTAGAGTGACTTTTCTCCATTGTTTTTTTGAGGGTGAGTGTGGAGGGCGGGGGTAGGGGGGGTCAGAGTTTGCACAAGGACCACATGTCCTCACGGTTCAGAGCGGACCACCTGGATCCCCCCCCCCCCCACCCCACCCCACAACCCCCGGCCCTCTTCCAGCACCAGACTGCACCAGCCACAGGATTAGCCAGCCTGCAGACACATGTTGCCGCGCTTCACGTAGCATGCACTTGTGAGACGGGTTCACTCAGACATGAACACGAGCTGCTCCGTATGGTCCGCATTCAGGGTGGTTGTGGACACACAGACATACACAAACACACACACACACACACACACACACACACACACACACACACACACACACACACACACACACACACACACACACACACACACACACACACACACACACACACACACACCTGTGTATGGCCTTAAGGAGCTGTGGCTGATGCAAAGCGGTGTGGTTTTTAGTTTTGGACAGAGCGAGTGTGGACAGACGCATGTTAGGGCCTGGATGGATGAATGCTTCGCCTCTCGATGCAGAGAGAGAGAGAGAGAGAGAGAGAGAGAGAGAGAGAGAGAGAGAGAGAGAGAGAGAGAGAGAGAGAGAGAGAGAGAGAGAGAGAGAGAGAGAGAGAGAGAGAGAGAGAGGGAGGGAGAGAGAGAGAGAGAGAGAGAGAGAGAGAGGAGTGAGAGAGAGAGTGAGAGAGAGAGAGAGAGAGAGAGAGAGAGAGAGAGAGAGAGAGAGAGAGAGAGAGGAGTGAGAGAGAGAGAGAGAGAGAGAGAGAGAGAGAGAGAGAGAGGAGTGAGAGAGAGAGAGAGAGAGAGAGAGAGAGAGAGAGAGAGAGAGAGAGAGACGGAGAGAGAGAGAGACAGAGAAAGACACAGAGAGAGGCGAGAGAGAGAGAGAGAGACACACAGAGAGAGGAGGGAGAGAGCGAGAGACACTCAAAGACACTCCAGATGCTCACAAACTGCCATAAGTGTTGGGAGAAATACAACAATGTG
This sequence comes from Gadus chalcogrammus, assembly GCF_026213295.1. Taxonomy (NCBI): domain Eukaryota; kingdom Metazoa; phylum Chordata; class Actinopteri; order Gadiformes; family Gadidae; genus Gadus; species Gadus chalcogrammus. The sequence goes on from NC_079412.1 coordinate 17,390,386, forward strand.
CGAACGCAGCAGCAAGATTCGTCACCTGGTGTGATGAGACACAATAATTGCACTTATCCTCCGTAATGTAAATACTTTGTATTGAGAGTGTATCTTTAACTTATCTGTTTATACGAGATACTGTCATTTTGGTAATTTTTATAATATCGCACACTTTACTTTTTTAAGTACTTTTATAGTTGAACATTTGATATAGATATTTTGCATTTAAAGGTTCATACTTATTACTATTGTAATATATACCTTACCTTTTTACTTATTATTTTATAACGCTGTTTATTTTACTGTTCCCCTGGTTTGGCAATATAAATGTGTATTTCTCATGCCAATAAAGCCTTTTGAATTGAATTGAATTGAATTTAGAGAGAAACAGAGAGGGGAGAGAGGGGTGCTCAGTGGGCTTGACAAGTTGGGCGTCTGCACCATGTCCCCACAGCGCTGAGGGGCCAAAGGTAAAGTGTGAAGTGGACGATGGGTGGGGGGTCAGCTGGGGGGCGGGCGGGCGGCGGCGGGGGGGTGGTCTAGAGGTGTGGAGTCATCGCGCAATTGGGTGAAGGGAATAAGGGGCATCTGGGATAGGGGTTGTCAGGACCAGATGTGACCCCCATCTCCTAAATAAGTCATGCTCCAGATACTTCATCTGCTCATGCTAACAGGTAGATCCCCGAGGGTGACCAGACAGAGAGAGAGAAAGAGAGAGAGAGAGAGAGAGAGAGAGAGAGAGAGAGAGAGAGAGAGAGAGAGAGAGAGAGAGAGAGAGAGAGAGAGAGAGAGAGAGAGAGAGAGAGAGAGAGAGAGAGAGAGTGCAAAAAGGAGAGAAATAAATAAATAGGGAGAGATAGTGTGATAGAGACTGAACTAGAGTTAGAAAGACAGGAAGAAAGGAAGAGAAAAAAGAGAGAGAAAGATAGAAAGGGAGAATGCGAGAAAGAGGGGGAGAGTCAGAAAGAGAGAAATAGATAGAAAGAGAGCGAGAGCGCAAGAGAGAGAGAGAGAGAGAGAGCGAGCGTGAAGGGACAGTAAGAGAGAGAGATAAATGTGCCCAACAGAGCCGCAGGGTGTTGAGGCTGGGCTTCTCTCCAGTCATGGTGGTACTGCAATTCTGATCAAAGCCAAGTTCCCTCTCTCTATCTATCTACCACACTCTCTATCACTTTCTCTATCAATCACTCTCTCCCTATGGACTCCGATCTCTCTGTATTTCGCCCTCTCTACTCCCATATAGGGAAACTTAGTTGAGAGGGAGAGCCATGAAGAACGGAGAGAGAGCAAGAGTAGGAGATAGAGAGTGAGGGAAACTGTGGGAAGCAGTGTGAACAGGAAGGGGAGATATTTAGCCATCCCTGAATAAACATCCAACGGGAGACGTCTGTGTCCTAAAAGACGCCATCTGTTATACCAAGAACACAAAAAATGTCACGTCGGAAAAGACACGGGCTCTAGCCAGACATCACATTTCGAAACAGCAGATTCAACGATTCCAGAGAAAGTTCACATGTGTTTTATTTTTTTACCATAAGACCACACAGACACAAAAAAAACCACACCGACACACACAGACGAAAAAATACTAACCCCCCCCCCACCCCCCACCCCCCCCCTGTGTGCTTAGAACTATCAAACCGAAAAGCCTCCTGCACTGCATTTGACACCGCCACACACGCAGAAACTTTGGCCCCTGCGAATCAGCTTAATATTACCATAATTCAAACTTCCCTCTGTCGACACCATATACCCGACTCCCCCCCCCCCCCTCTCCCCCCACCCCCAATCCACAAGAAAATGGAAAAACAAACACATTCTTGAATACATTCCTGCCGCGGAGCCCTGGTGCTCTGTGAACACGAGTCAGTGAGTGTGAAATCGATGCGGACCCCAGGCCTGGGGCCATCAGCCTAAGCCAGCTGTCTGGGGTCCCAGATCCCTGTCACCCTGAACCCCCCCCCAACCCGAACCCAAACCCAGCTCACTTTGATATCAGCCAGCCCCTGGCTGCCCAGACATCTGGAAGGTATTATTCAACAAAGCACACATCGCACACAATGTACCATTTCCATAATGTAAAATCAGCTCTGTTTTCATTTTTTGGTTGGTGGAGGAAGGGAGGTAGGGAGGGTGGGGGGGGGATTAGATACCTGCTTGTTTAGATAAAGCGCCGGTAAGTATCAGCTCTGAGGCTCCCCAGTGACCCGCCGGTGTCTCTGGCTGTCTATTCAGCAGCTATGTCATGCTGTGTATGCTGACGCGCTGTAAAAAGCAGACATCTATGCCGCCATAGCTACAGTAACGACCGGTCTCCTGACGCTGTTCTTGTTTCGCCAGAAACGATCTTTCTGTTGAGCTCCTATTACACAGGAAGAGGAGAAGGGAACATAGCAATGAGATGGGTTTGTCCTCAACGGCCTCAGATAACCCCCCTCCTTGTTTGTTTTTTAACACACATCCCGTCTCTGTCTCTTTCTTTGATTGGTTAAGACATGTGGGCTTTAGCTGTCGACACAAGGTCTTTGAACACAGAGGGGTGTTTCTGTATTCTGATATTAAATGCAATTTAATCTATACAAATAAATAAATACCACGGCACGCAACAGCCAAGTCATTAAAACACTCCCGCATAATTGAGTCAGTGTTTTGAAATAAACATCCCTTGCAAGTGCTTGTGACAATGATCAAAAGATAAACTCAGCTAAATAAATATCCTTAAATTTACAAATCATAGTTTTAATGCGCCCGAGTTCACGCTGTGATGCAGTTGTAATGCATTCCACTCCTTCAAAGGGCATCTAGAATATGTTGTTAATGCTGCGTCTTTAATTAACTTTATTAGCATTATATTACCAGGGAGTTTACACAGTACATGTCAGCCCTGGTAAATACAGACTCTGAGTTTGCATCATGGCCACTATTAGGGTAAGCAGGAGCAGTGACACACGTTTTTATCTGTGGAGCAATGCATCTGTTTAGTCTTAATACGATCTTGTCACAATGGGCCATCATCCAATCAGTTGGGATTGTGTGTGTATGTGTGTGTGTGTGTGTGTGTGTGTGTGTGTGTGTGTGTGCAGTGCGTGTGCGCTCGCATCGCTATCATGCACACGGGGCAAACAGCTTTGTGAGGGCTCTAGGAATGTGGCAGTGTTGTGTCTGCAACTCCAGGCCAATAATCATGTGTATTGTTGTTACCTAATCTGATGAACAGTGCTTCTGATATCGACTGATATCTGATGTGGCTGCACAGAGCTGAACTAATGAGGGGGCGGTGAATCTGAGGCCACAGCCGAGGCTGGAGCCGGCATTTAACAATGTTAGCTGAAAGCTCGGGCTAGCCGCCGCACAAGCAGACAAGCAGACTTTTTCCAGTGTCAACTCATGGCAGAGTGGAACTCATCCTCCCTTTGGGCAGGGTCATTATATCGCTCTGAATCCTGTGTTTCCTTCATCTGCTTCCCATGTCGGTCCACAAATTCTCTGGACTAGTGTCAGAAAGTAGGCGGTATTGTTGCGTGTATCTGTGTGTGTGTGTGCGTGCTGGCGTGCTTGTTGGGTCTGTGTGGGTCTTTGGTGTGTGTGGTCTCACCTCGTTGCCTCCCTCCCGGGGCTCTGGGGGGTCGATCGGGGCCAGTTGGAGCACCGTCTCCCAGACATGCGTGTTGGGCCCTCTGGCAGTGAGCTTGAACTGGACAGGTTCCACCAAACTGGTCCCGTCCTGCCGGATGAAGATGGAGCCATCGGTCCTCACGCCGAACGCGGGCTCGCTGCTCTGGAAGGTCAGCCCTTCGTTTCCCATGCAGTCGTCAAACCTCACTGCAGGCACAGGGAGGAGAAAGCACTAGGGTTTAATACAGAGGGAACTGCAAGTACACAGACAGAGACGAATGCACGTACACAGTGAATAGGACGTTACACGCACCAACACACAGGTAAATCAAACCAACATTAAGGGAGCTTTACTAGAACACACACACACACACACACACACACACAAACACAAACACACACACAAACATAGACACAGAAAGACAAAACCACACACAGACATAGACACAGAAAGACACAACAACATACACACAAGGCAAACCTGTTTACAGGAAGCACAACCTTAAGCCTGCAGATTGAGTGTTTTACTAGAACACACAAGCAAAATTAAACCTGCATTCAAGGACTTTTACTCGAACACACACCCACACACACACACACACACACACACACACACACACACACACACACACACACACACACACACACACACACACACACACACACACACACCACACACACACACACACACACACACACACACACACACACACACCCACCCACCCACCCACCCACCCACCCACACACACACACACACACACACACACACACACACACACACACACACACACACACACACACACACACACACACACACACACACACACACACACACAAACAACGAAGGCTGCATACCGAGACCTTTACTAGATTCCTCTTCACGGTATGCATAATGGAAATCCAATAAGCAATCATTCAATGAAAAATGAAGAAGGAAAAAACAAGTCCCTGCTGTCGTATTAAAAATATGTCTATATCCAGCTGCACTAATTAAGCACAATCATTGAACTAATGCAGCGTTAAGGACCATTAGCTTGTATGAGCTGGGATTGAATGACCTGCCTCTCACCCGAGCCAGTGGAGCCTGCTCGTGGCGTGGCGCTTGAGCTCTGCATACACACTGTTGACGCCAACCACGTAACTAATAAAATACCAATGAGCTGGGAAACACACTCAACGCTAACTATATCATTCATTAGGAAACAATAAACCGTAAATGAACACACAAACACTGCGCCGCGTCACCGATGCTAAAGGAGGCGTGTGGAGCTCAGACTGGTATAACTTTAGCAGGCGTATTCCGTGCCACTAGTGAGACTATCGTGTGTACTGAGAAAGCTTTCATGATGTTCACCATGGCGACCGATTGGTCAGCTGCGATCTCCCAGTGTTTGCCCCAGGAGGGGCTTCTTGGGTGCATTAAGGCAATTTGTGAGTCTAGACAGCAATTCAAACAGGCAGGGGGGCCATGTATGAAGGTATAAACAGGATGTTAGTCCACTTCCTCCCCTCCCTTCATGGATAACCAAACCAAGTTGCGCCGTTGCCAAGGATGGACTGGGAGCACAGGAAACAGTAGGGAACGCTAGAGAGCCTTGAGGAGTCTGAGTAGGTCTGTGATCTCAGACAGTGAACTCCTCTAGATGCCGGCCATTGGACAGACACTCAAACCTGAGCCATTATAATTTGCTACTATTGACCTCCATAAGTGGAAGGACAGAATAAACCCTGTAGTCTTTCCAACTCCATCTTTGCCGCCCCTGAGTGAGAGAGAACATACTCTTCTGCATTGAGGAGGGATTTGATGTCGTGACGGTGGGGTGGAGGTTGTGGAATGGGAGGGAGACCACAAATTAACCGGTTGGCAAACGTTTGGATTCAGCAAAATAGACATTTGGAGGCTTGCCTGATTGTATTAGCAGACAGGAAGTTCCCGAGCTAACTCAAAACAGGCTTTATTGTAACGGTAAGTGCTCAGATTGAGGAAACAGTCAACAGGGGTACAAGCTAGTGCAGGTGGTCTGTCATCACTTCATCTCTCCCTCCTCTCTTACTCTCTTACTCTTCCCCCCCCCCCTCTCTCTCTCTCTCTCCTCTATTTCATTTCACCCTCTCTTATTCTCTCTTTCCCTTCCCCATCTCTCTCCCTCTCTCTCCCTCTCTCCCTCTTCCCCATCCCTTATTCACTCTGTTTCTCTCTCTCTCTCTCTCTCTCTCTCTCTCTCTCTCTCTCTCTCTCTCTCTCTCTCTCTCTCTCTCACTCTCTCTCTGCTCTCTCTCTCTCTGCTCTCTCTCTGCTCTCATTATGTGTCTCTCTCTCTCTGTGCTCCAGCCATTGTCTCATCATTCCTCCCTCTCTCAGCTGGGCGTGGAGCCAATGGTGCAGTTTTGTTGCGGTCATGGAAGGCAGAGGCTGGGGGTGGATGTGGCTTCACACGCACGAGGTTGGTGGGGTGGGGGGCTTGGTTTGACAGAAGAGAGAGATGGGTTGGGGGGGGGGGGGGGGGGGGGGGGGGCATATTGATAATCTTAAAACCCTCTGCTGTTCACCCTAAGCCCCGGGCAACGTCTCGTCTTATATCATTGTGCACGTGTGTATAAGAGGCGGGGTGGTTGCGTGTGCATGTGCGCAGTAGAGAGATGGCACTAGATGCTGCTGGCCGAACTAGTTCGCCCTGTGAGATGGATAAAAAGAGTAAGCTAAAAAAGCGAACAAGCTAAGACCGGTTTGTGTCGGCGTATGCGTGATTACAAGGTGTATTGATTTGTCTGATTGGCTGCTTGTCTGTGTCGACCAACCTGAACCGAAACTAAACCGCTGCATTGGCTCTGATCAACTGGAGTGACAGGCCAGAGGGTCCAACCAGGAGAGCCCCGGGACGGGGACAGAGAGACACACCCAGAACCCAGACAAACACACACACACACACACACACGGGTGGGTCAATAGCGTGCTGTGTCGTAAGAATAGCTGTGAAAAATTAGCCCATCAAATCTGAGCACAGAAGCTCAATAGTCTGGTGGTCTCACATTAACAGATGTTCTTAAGCAGCGCGCCAAGAATCTGCAGTTCATCTTGGTGCGTCGGAAACAAGCTCAAGGTAAATAAAAAGTAGCAACATTGACAACATTGACAACTCATTGCCCACTAAAACAGTTTTTGGTAATTGTCCATGTTGGTGTGCATAACATTCAGACCACAAAGCTTAGACCTTTGAATGAACTCATCCCTCCCTAATCCATCGGACTCTTAAACACACCCTCATCCCCTTTGTCTTTGTTGCACTCTAATTTAGCCTTCTACAAAAATCCAATGGAAAAACATCTATGCTGCTATTAAATGTTACACCCATCAAACCACTCGAGCTTTCAGAGGTGTGTTATCCATCACACTCACTATTTTCTCATCTAAGAGAGTACTGCTTCATGATAGAAAAGACAATTCATGGACACATTGGACCAGTGATTGGACCAATGGAGAACACCAACCCCTGGACCAATGACCTCGCTGGTCCAACGGCCTCTCACATGCATAACATGCATGAAGCAGTACTCTCCTTTATTAGAAAACGACCAGGCATGACGGTTCCCTCTTTAATGTGCCTCTTCCCCTCATTCAAAGACAAAAAAAAGCACACAAAACATGAGCTTTTCACGCGTGTGCGTTCAGGGTTTGCACTTGATGAATGTCGATGGCGCTCGCCTCTGCGCTCCGGAGCGGGAGCGGGAATCACAGTGATTTCATGGAAAGTGACAACGGGAGAGGGATGAGAGGACAAAGCAATTGTCTCTAAGAGTTTTGACCCTCTCACCGCGTCCGCCCGGCCCAACCATCAGGACATCAGGGGGGGGGTGGGGGACAAGTGTTAAGAGGAGAGATAAGAGATGGGGACGAGGGAGAAAAACAGCGATAGCAAGAGCGTTAAGTGGGTGGGGAAAGGAAAAACCCCACAACGAACAAAGAAAGCCAAGCAAGTGCGAGAACCCAGGTGAGAGAGCCGGGAAAGGACACAGAGCGGGATTAAAGGATAGAGTGTGTAAACGCAGCGCTCAGAGAGACGGAGGGAACACAAACAACTAGAGATTGAAATTGGAGTGGGGAGGCGGGCGTGCTGTCGACGCCACATTAACAGCGCGCAGGTGCCGTCGCTGAGCAGTCCAAACAAAAGACTGTCGTTGTTTTCATTTTTTTCTCCGCCGGTGCATGTTCACATGCAAATGATCCTCGAAAAACATAACAAACAAAAAAATAAAAGACAAAACAACGAATCACGCCGTAATCTGTTCTGCTCATTTACTCAGGGAGAGAGCGCCGGCGGGGATGAGAAGGACGGCTTCGGCGTCATGTCCGACGGTTTTTCGGGCGAGCGAGTTTCCATTGGCTTATCCTAGAATGAGCTGGCTCTCTCCCTCACGCGGAGACGCTGGCATGGGAGGGACCCTCAGATGGCTGTTTAAACAGGTTAATTGGCCGGGGCCCTCCAGGGAGAGGGGACAGATGGACAGATGGATGGAAGCAGGGGGAGGGATGAAGAGCTCGATGGCGAGGGAGGGAAGGAGGGAGGGAGGGAGGGAGGGAGGGAGGCCCGGCAGGAAGACGGAGGGAGGTTTGAGGGAGTTGCTCGGCTGTTGATCAGGGCATCCATGGGGAATGCGTGGTGTTACCAGAGCGGGCTTACAATCTTAGCAACTGCCCGAGATTACAAATAAATAAAAAGACATTCCCTGTCCACTCCTGACTACAGAGAAAGAAATAGCCAAATGCTTCATTCAGATAATATGTGACACTTAAGCTAATTAACTATTAGATATGCCTCAGTTGTATTTCTGTGAGTATTCGTGTGTGTCTGTGTGTGTGTGTGTGTGTGTGTGTGTGTGTGTGTGTGTGTGTGTGTGTGTGTGTGTGTGTGTGTGTGTGTGTGTGTGTGTGTGTGTGTGTGTGTGTGTGTGTGTGTGTGCATGTGTGTGGGTGTGTGTGTGTATGTGTTAGCCAGCGGGCGTGTATGTCTGTGTGCATTGTTGGAATTCCAATAGTGCTGTGTGTCCCTTTGCAATACACAGGTCAGCTTGCTTGATCGAGTTTCCTAATTACTGAGTAAAGAGTAGTGGAGCAGTTTAATTATAATCTGTCCTCTACATGTTCTGTATAAACTGGTATTATTTAAAGAATGTAGTTCAGTGCTGGTCAGCGTTTCACACAGGGTATCTAGAATGTTCTTTCGACACAGTTGGCCACCATGTTATGTAAAACTAAGAAGGCTCACTTTCCTTTGTTGAACTGAGACACATATCCTGTTTCATTGTGTATTAGTCTCCGGTTGGAAAATACAAAAAGTCAGCGCTATGCAGGAAATCCTTTGGCTCATAATTATTTTGTGGGCATTAAAACACGTTCAAAATCAGTGGTTCGGAAAACAATCAGACCAATAGGTATATAGGAAAACAAATAACAGAACACATAAATACGATTGACTTGGATTCTAATTAAATCCCGTGGGCGGCGAAATCTTCAACTAAATAAAGAATATATACAAAATGTACGTTCCACTCAGACACACAGACATGCATCAGCACACACAGCAGCTCGCAGATTGCTTTGGTCTTATCAGCAGCCCTCTAATGACAGATTAGGATTCAACTAAACAAGTACAGCAGCGCCTGATTGGCCGCTATCAATTCCCCACCACGGCCTCCGACTCCTGCTGCTCAGAGAGGAGAGCGAGGCGGCATCAGCACACCACACCCCAGTCTGAGAGGAGCAACCACATCACATAGGGCTGGTCCTCTCTGACTGAGGTAGACACAATCACATATTTCTATAAATACATATTCATATATATTTATATATATATGATACACTGTATATGTAGTATCCATAAACAAGCCGTTTCTTAACAACACGCGACAACATCCCTTTGCACACCGCTCTTATCCTTGTAGGAAGGATCAAACAATGCTCCACAGACAAATGGCTGTATCTTACATGATATAAAATGTTTCTCAGGAGATTTGGACCCCAACCTCCCTCCCCACCCCACACTCACTCCTCCACCGCTTAGTAAATCCCGTTGCACTGATTAAAAACCCCAAAAAAATCCTTGTACACCCAACTGACTTACATTCATTATTCATTTCCCGTTGCAATACATGTCTCGTCTGGAAGTTTGTAAACACAAAATAAAACATAGGGAGGCAGAGGAGGAGGAGAAAGAAGAGCAGGAGGAGGAGGAGGATGATGAGGAGGAGGAGGATGATGATGAGGAGGAGGAGGAGGAGGATGATGAGATGGAGGAGGAGGAGGAGGAGAGGAGAGAGGAGGAGGAGGAGGAGGACAGAAGGCAAAAAAACAGGGCGAGAACAGAAAGGAAAAAAGTTAGACTTGGAGAGAGAGTGAGTGAGTGAGTGAGTGAGTGAGTGAGTGAGTGAGTGAGTGAGTGAGTGAGTGAGTGAGAGAGAGAGGAGAGAGAGAGAGAAAGAGAGAGAGAGAGAGAGAGTAGGAAAGAATCCTCGTGTTCACAAACAAATCTTTTGGCAATTAGGGCCGGCTTTAGCGGTGATTAGGCTAGAAGGAAGGGAGAGAGAGAGAGAGGGGGGGACGTAGAGGGAGAGAGAGAGAGAGAGAGAGAGAGAGAGAGAGAGAGAGAGAGAGAGAGAGAGAGAAGAGAGAGAGAGAGAGAGAGAGAGAGAGAGAGAGAGAGAGAGAGACAGAGAGAGAGAGAGAGGGGATCAGGCAGAATAAAGTCTATGCCAGAAAGAGAAAATCCTTGCTTCTGAAAAAGAAGAAAAAAAATGGAGGGGAAGAAAGTAAGAACAAACTTTCCCAGTCCCTCTCAAGCCCTGTCTGGGCTGTTGTTTGGTTTGTTTTCTTTGCATGCGGAAAGTTGCAGTCTAAAAAATGTTAACCTCTTCGGAACTCTTTCTTTCTGTTACGGAAATGGACCATTGCGTTTGCTGCAGTAAAACACACACGCACGCACGCCCGCCCGCCCGCCCGCCCGCCCGCCCGCCCGCCCGCCCGCCCGCCCGCCCGCCCGCACGCACGCACGCACGCACGCACGCACGCACGCACGCACGCACGCACGCACGCACGCACGCACGCACGCACGCACGCACACACACACACACACACACACACTCAATCAAACACTTTGCATAGAACTCTTCAATCTCTTTGCTCGTTTAAACACAGATATCCCATAGACTCCCACGTCCTCCAATTTGCCCTTTGAACCTGACTTTCTGTAGCTACTACATACCAAAAAATCCTGTGTTGTCTTCATTGCATTGTAGCCCTTTCTAACGATGGGGTTTTACTCGATTGATGGCTACAGAATCCACTGATGGATTTGATACATAAAGTGTAGGTTAGCTCTCCCTGGAGCCTCACCACTCCGCCAAGTCCAGATCCTGTATCAATTTGCACAACGGTTGAATGCGTATAGCCCTGAAGCAGAGGATCAGATAGACTCTCAGTGCATACGAGAGATTCAGCTTCACGGAAAGTGAAGGAATATCAAAAGAGGGCCAGTCAGGGTTTTATATGTGTATGTGTCAGTATGTATGTGTGTTTAGGCGTGTGTGTGTGTGTGTATATTTGTGTGCGTGTGTGTGTGTGTGTGTGTGTGTGTGTGTGTGTGTGTGTGTGTGTGTGTGTGTGTGTGTGTGTGTGTGTGTGTGTGTGTGTGTGTGTGTTGGTGTGTGTGCATGTATTTGTGTGTTTAAGCCTGAATGACAGACTTCTGGCCTATCCATTTTTTCAGTGAGTCGGATCTTGACAACATTTTGCGGTGATAAAGAACAGGCTTTGTTTGAAAATAAACCATTGCTGCAGGACCCAAACTGATTGAGCCTCATTATAGACGCAACCAATCCGCACCTGTGCTCTATGACTCAACTATTGCTGAACTTCTCCTCTGTTGATCGGCATTGTGCGTTTGGATGTTTGGACCAATCAAAGAATGCTTGTTTGCTAAGCCTACCTCTGATTGGACATACTCATTTTAAATGTAACCAATCAGAACTAACGCTTTATAACTCCATCATATAACTCCATACTTGCCTCTGTTAAGGGGCAGACGAGGGGCTGTGTGAACCAAGCATGCTCAGTTGCTAAGCGAACAATAAAAATAGTTGGGCACAGGCTCCCAGGACATGAGTCACTGTGCGTCAGACGGCCACGCTGTTGTACAGGTGGGTCGGGAGGGAAGAGGGGGCGCCCGGGGGCTTTTTCAGCCGAGTGCAGGGTCTTCTTCTGACTAGTGGAGGGGACTACTGTGTGTGTGTGTGTGTGTGTGTGTGTGTGTGTGTGTGTGTGTGTGTGTGTGTGTGTGTGTGTGTGTGTGTGTGTGTGAGTGTGTGTGTGTGTGTGTGTGTGCGTGTGTGTGTGTGTGTCTAAGTGCGTTTGTTGTGTGTGCGTTTGTGCTAATGTGTCTGTGTGTGTGTGCGTGCATTGACATTTCGGATTCAACCCCTCACCTGTCCAGATTTACAAATACTCAGGCGCAATTTGTCTGGGGACAAACAAGCCAAGGTCTGTATGTGTGTGTGTGTGTGTGTGTGTGTGTGTGTGTGTGTGTGTGTGTGTGTGTGTGTGTGTGTGTGTGTGTGTGTGTGTGTGTGTGTGTGTGTGTGTGTGTGCGTGTGTGTGTGTGTGTGTCTAAGTGTGTTTGTTGTGTGTGCGTTTGTGCTAATGTGTCTGTGTGTGTGTGTGTGCACGTGTTTGTTTAAGTGTTTGTGTGTGTGTGTGAGTGTGTTTATGTTACTGTGTGTGTGTCGGTCTGTTTGCATGTGTTTGTGGGTGTTTGTGGGTGTGTCCTGAGGATATGTTCCCAATCTTCACGTTGTTTTTCCTCTCAACCAATCACTGGTGCGTGTTTGGTGTGTGTGTGTGTGTGTGTGTGTTCTTGTGTACGTCTGAGCGTGTGTGTGTTTGCGCGCATGGACGAACAACTCTCCTGGTAGAGGTCAATCGCAAAGGATTACACTTCAGACATATATGTTGGTAAATCTTTGCCTCGGAGCATGAACTGTTTCAAATCTTGTTACGACGAAAGAGAATAAACAATATTTTCACATTGTTCTTTTTTTTCAACTTCCCAGAGGAGACAAACAAAACTAAATTGCTTTTTTTTTCTCCCTGCTGCTGGAGAAAGACGGGCTGCATTTCTACAATCTAATCAAAATCTCTGCATCCAAACTTTGACTTTTTTACCCCTTTTTTTTCTGTTTTCAATTTTACTGGAGGGACCAGTAGTTAAACCATAACATTTGAAATTGCTCTTGCCTTTAAAATCAAGACAACGAAAAAGAGAAAAGATAATAAAACACACACACACACACACAGACACATATATAATGATAGGAGTCGTAAAGCCAGATAAATGGGGAGGCTTTTCGATATATTGGACCCTATAGCACGGCTCTACTTGCAGGACGCGCGGCCCACCGGCGGTAATCTAGGCTGGCCAGGGTCTGGGGGAAGAGGGCTCTGGTTGGCTCTCTCTGAACTACGCAATTAGTGGCTCTAAACTTTCACAGGGACAGGGGTTCAGCTGGAGGGTTCAGGGAATGGACAAATCAATAGCGTGGATAGAGGTGGTATTGCAGAAATGATGGAAAATAGATATAGCTTAGCTTGGCACTCCCATTAGGATGGTTTATGTCCACTTTTTTAGCGGGCATGCTAAAGATACAATGGACTGATTCATTTACACCTGGGTGTAGCGTGTGTGTGTGTGCGTGTATGTTTGTATGGAGGGAGGGAGGGAGGAATGGAGGGAGGGCTAGGTGTGTGTGTGTGTTAGTGTGTGTCTATGCGTCAATGTATCTATGTCCATCCTCAAGCTGGGGTAAGACGTCATCCGATCGAGCGAGAGCATAGTTGCAGTTCACTCAGGATCGTTACCAAGTCTCCCCCAGGACACACATCTGCTCAACTGTGTGTTTGATAACCGTTTCCAAATCTTGCTGTCAGCACAAAACAGAGGTCTGCAGAGAACAGAAGTGACGGATGCAACTTTCTAAACATTCTAAAACCAGATGTGTTTGTGAGTGTGTGTGTGTGTGTGTGTATGTTTCTCCTTGGCTCCCTAATGATAGCTTCTACCCCACACAACACACTGTCATCTGGTACAACGAGCAGAAACCTAGTTCACAGAGTCCAACAAATCCCTCTCGTGGAGCCAGGATGTAGAGTGGAATGCTTTACCACAAGCCATGTTGCGCTGCACAAGGTATGACAGGCCAATTAGCCCCGTCCAGAAGCACAATCATATCCACAGACGCGCGCACACAGACACACAGACACACACACACACACACTAACACACACACACACACACACACACACACACACACACACACACACACACACACACACACACACACACACACACACACACACACACACACACACACACACAAACACACACACACACACACACACACACACACACACACACACACTTGCACACACGCACACCAATCACAGAGCATCCAGAGGAAGCAGACAGGTGAGATGTCCGTGTGGAATAAACAAAGACGGACCCCCTCACAAGCACACTGGCCAGCCTACTCCAAGCACAGACTCACACACATACAAATAGACACACACACACCCATACACAGGAAACCACACAAATATACACGCAAACACACGTACCCAGACACAGACCTAGAAAAACACACAAACACGGACAAAGACACACACAAATACACATCCAGAAACCGGGACACACACACACACACACACGTGTGTGTGTGTGTGTGTGTGTGTGTGTGTGTGTGTGTGTGTGTGTGTGTGTGTGTGTGTGTGTGCGCGTGTGTGCGCGTGTGTGCGCGTGCGTGCGTGCGTGCGTGCGTGCGTGCGTGCGTGCGTGCGTGCGTGCGTGCGTGCGTGCGTGCGTGCGTGCGTGCACACATACACATACTGTAATCCACACACTCTCTATAACACACACACAAACATACTGTAACACAAGCATTCTTAACAACTGCGCCGATAGCCTTTCAGGGATATCGCACTAGCCTGCGTTGGAGCTAATTGTGGTGCTGTCTAGCTGGACCTGACCCTCAAGGTCTTTTAGATGATATGTGAAGGACCAAAGGAAGTTTGTGGGTGAGTGTGTGTTTGTGTGTGTTTTTGTGTTATTTTGTGTGTATGTATGCATGTACGTTTGTTTGTGTGTGCGTGCGTTTTTTGAAGGACACATGTGAATATGCGCGGTGATGATGTGTGGGAGGGTATAGGCGCCAGCTAATTTGTGTTTGCGCATGTTGTTGCTGTGATGTTGTGTGTTAATGTGTGTGCATGTTTGCGCATGTGTGTGTGCCTTTCTGTGGGTTGTTGGGTTTAATGGGTTTAGTGATCTGAAAGTCTACTTTTCTGGAGTGAATGTTCTGTGTGTGCGCGTGTGCGTGAATGTGTTTATGCATGTGTGTGTGTGTGTGTGTGTGTATCAGTATGTGCACGCCGTATACAGGGAAATAAATTAGCGGTGCTAGCAGGCTGCTCTGACAAGTCCCGTTAATGAGCCCATCCTCCAGAGCCGTTTGGAGCGCGGAGGGAAACCAGAGGCCGCGATTATCTGCCCAGCCTGGAAGACCGCGGTGTGCAGAGACCAGCAACAATTACAGAACACCATCTGCAGGAGGAGAGCTAACGTATGGCCGGCCTTCAGAGCAAAGGGAGAAGAGGTGAGGAAGGGAGGCGGGGGGCGGGAGGGATATAGAAAGAGAGAGACAGAGAGAGAGAGAGAGAGAGAGAGAGAGAGAGAGAGAGAGAGAGAGAGAGAGAGAGAGAGAGAGAGAGAGAGAGAGAGGGATAGAATGAGAGATAGAAGGACACTGAGAGGGAGAGAGAGTGAAATAGAATGAGGGTAAGGGAAAGAGAGAGAGGGAGAGAGAGAGAGAGAGAGAGAGAGAGAGAGAGAGAGAGAGAGAGAGAGAGAGAGAGAGAGAGAGAGAGAGAGAGAGAGAGACAGACAGACAGACAGACAGACACACAGGCAGAAAGACAGAGAGGGACAGGGTGTGAGAGAGAGATGATCAAGAGATGGGGGGAGGGATGCTGGACTAATTGTTTGTTTTTATTCACGCTTGAATTGACTTGCCAAAATGGCGTCATCAGCGTGTTCGTTTTCACCTTTGCTGTCACTCACGCTGCAAACCATACAAAGGAAGTTCCCAGGCACCATGTTTTAAAGGACACATTGTTGAGGATGGGAAACTCTTATTGGCACTTGAGAGTCCCCATCAGTACCGCAGGAGTTCCAGATCTGAATGATAAATCAGGCTCTATGTGCATAAAAAGTAGGATTTAGAAGATTCCAGAAGTCTAAATGTCACGATCTTTATCACCATACAGTCTTTTGAAACTTTATGACTGGACAGTTATGTATGATGTGTGAATATGGTGTGTAGTGTGTGCGCGTGTGCAGTGTGTGGGGGTGTGAGATCAGTAAAGTGCGGCTGCCAACTTGGCTGCAGTTGACTAACCTCCACCTGGCTTAGTGATGCAGAGGGGCCAACTTGGCTCTGCAGTGAGTTTGGAAAATCACAAACCAATGTAGAGGGGCTTAGGCATGCATGAGGCGCTTGGCTTGTGTCGAATTACCACGATTCATCTTTACAAAACTGCAAAAGCTGCTGATAATCACTTTAGCTAATCCTTGCATGCGGTGGGCAAACCGGCGTGGGTATATGGTGGGGGGGGGGCGAAAGAGAGAGAGAGAGGGAGCGAGGGAGAGAGAGAGAGAGAGAGAGAGAGAGAGAGAGAGAGAGAGAGAGAGAGAGAGAGAGAGAGAGAGAGAGAGAGAGAGAGAGAGAGAGAGAGAGAGAGAGAGAGAGAGAGAGAGAGAGAGAGGTTCTTGAAGGATCCTTCAAGAACCCAGGAAAGATCCAGCGTTGCTGGGTGGCGGATGATGCGGGGTGAAGTAGCTAGGTAGCACGTATGCATAAGAGGGTTTAGACATGGGTCTCACGGGCGCTAGGGTGGAGGTTTTCTGAACGAAGGCGGCGCCCTGTCTGTTACACTTTGTCACTTGGAGAAGCCCTCACTGAAGTGTATCCGCGTATACTGCGGGGAACGGACCACTCCCGGGGAAAGAGAGGCGAGATAAGGAGTGAGTCGAAGCACGACTCAGACAGACGACAGAACATTCTGACTATCGGGTTCATCTGACTTAATTATTCAAGGTTAAGGCTCAGGTAATGGGGATGTTAAGGCTGTGCAAAGCAGGTGCGAATCGTATAAGGCGTTTGTTTGCCGTGATTGAGACGAAGGGCCAAAACAAGGCCGTCCAATTGCTCTAAACACATCTGTCTCAATTCCTTTTTGACACATTCATTATCTGGAAGTCTCTGGAAGCGGACAAAAGACTCACCTGTGGTACTGCTTTTCCTAGACGCTGGGTGTTTTCACTAGGGGAACGGCACTGAGGATCACAGTGGGATTGACAAGCTCCCAGGGAGCCAAGGCAATAGACACGTCCAAGGGATCACCTCATTAGCATCACAAGGTGCCATACTTCGTGACAAGTGAGACTTCACCACTGCGCACGTCCGCAAATAATGAGCAAATGTGACCCCTAATGGCTAAAGACAGAGAACCGCCAGAGACAGAGAAGGGAACCCCCCTCCATAAAACCAGTATTTTTACCTTGGTTCATAGTGAACCAAGTGCATACGGAAAACATAAAACACTTTTGGTGAGGGAAGCAATAGCGGAGCATTGTTTGATGAGTGCTCTTAGCCTGTAGCTATAGCGCATTAGGCACAGATCAGCCAGCGCCAGCTCACACACTGTTAATGTGGGGCACATTACGGCGCCACAATGAGTTATGATCACCATTAAAGTGCAAATGCATCAAGCCTCACAGCTGGATTTAAATGGCCGCATTGCCGGCACTGTGTCACGCCTTCCGCCTGCTGTTGCATTGTTCCCCTACCGCTCTGCTCATAAACCACCCGGCGGTGTCTGCCCAGCCCTGTGCAGGCTCTCCTTCTCCATTTCGCCAGCGATTGCTCCCGTTCAACTGACGTCACGTTACAGCGAACAGTGGAGCCCTAACTTTGACCCAAAGTGTGAAGCATTTTGTTTTCCTGACCAGAGGAAAATAACCTCCTCTTTGCAAACTGCCTTTTCAAACAGGGAACAGAGGAAACACGTCAGTCACATCCGCAAGGAAGGTTTTTCAATTATCCAAACATCACACATTCTCCCTGAAGTACGCACGTTCTAAAAAAACAAGAAGCAACTATATTCCAATTTCCTCTTTACTTTACTTTCTCTGCCTCTCCTTCACTATGTCAGAAGCCTGATGTGGGGTATTACGTATTGTGATAAGACGTGTAGATCATAGGTGTGGAAACAAGGGAAGGTGAGAGAAAGTCTATAAACAGCTGAATATGCCACTCTCTGTATTCCTATTTGTATCTATAACTCTCTCTCTCTCTCTCTCTCTCTCTCTCTCTCTCTCTCTCTCTCTCTCTCTCTCTCTCTCCGTCTCTCCGTCTCTCTCTCTCTCTCTCTCTCTCTCTCTCTCTCTCTCTCCTCTCCGTCTCTCTCTCTCCTCCTCTCTCTCTCTCGTCTCCTCTCTCTCTCTCTCTCTCTCTCTCTCTCTCTCTCTCTCTCTCTCTCTCTCTCTCTCTCTCTCCGTCTCCTCTGGGTGTGGGGGTGGAGAGGGGACGGGGTGGAGAGGGGAGGGGGGTGCAGCAGACTAGCTGTGCAGTGAATGTGAGGCGATGTGTGGGCGGCCGCAAACACTAAGATAATGGCGGCGTTTTGTCAGACCGCGTGATGCCTCAAGCTCTGTCTGTGGGCACATGAAAGGGAAGGTGATGAGAGGAGGGGGGCAGGACACTAGGGTGGTGCGGTTTGGGGCTGTCTGTGTATGTGTGTGGGTAAGTTTGTGTGCGTGTGTGTGTGTGTGTGTGTGTGCCTGTGTCTTTGGGAGTGTTTGTGCCTGCGTGTGTGTGTGTGCCTGTGTGTGTGTGTGTGTGTGTACGTGCGTGCGTGTGTGTGTGTGTGTGCCTTTGTGTGATTATGTGTGTATGTGTGTGTGCGGCTGTGTGTGCATGTGTGTGTGTGCGTGTGTGCCTGAATGTGTGTGCTTGTGCCTGTGTGTGTGTGTATACGCCTGTGTGTGTGTGTGGGGGGGGGTGGGGGGGTGGGGGAGGGGGGCATAAAGCTCACAGTGCCAAAGCGTAGTCCTCTGAAGACCACAGGCATCTGCTGGCTAGCGGTGGTTGATCCAGACAAACAGCAACGCGAGCCGCGCGGAGAAACGCTCTCTCTCTCCGTGTGATTGCAGTTCCATTTTTATTCGGTGGAAAACGTCAAGTTCATCACTCAATCTATTTTAGCGACGCAATAACGCAGGAAATTCTGTAGGGCCATTATTTTGGAGAGAAAAACAAATGTTTCCATCATGGAAAATGAAGTGTTGTATGCACTGTGCGTGAAGAGGGAGATATTAACCTCAATTGCAAATATTTGCAAGACAATATAATAACTTCCTAGAAACGACATCAAATACAACGTGTACCTCACTTATAAACGCTGTTCATTTTATGTGTGTGTTCACTTCGGAATGGGAAATGAATGCAATGGTTGCTGCGACGGCTGCCTCTAATTACCCCTGATGTTTAGGTCGAACAAACAAACAGCCAAAACACATAAATAATCGAGAGGCGAATATTAAAAAGCGACTCCCTCAGTAACATTAAGCGGTCGTTTATTTGTGTTTCCTGCCCTGAATGTTATTCCTGACTGCGTCCACAGCCCTCCCTGTGCGTCACAACCCCGACAGATGTTTAGTCATGGATGAGCTTCTAAAAACTCAACACTTAACGGTACAATTACAGACCGAAAAAACAAAGTGAGAATGTAGGGGTGGGGAGCAAGGGGTGAACTAAACAATAAGCCCGGAGACAAAATCATAGAGTGCAAAGCGTTGGAAAACAGATAATTAGATCTTTGACAGCGGTGCACAATAAGGGTGTCAGCAGGGACACCAGCGCCGGAATGGCAGAAAGACAAAGGCAGCACAGAGCCCATCTAACGGGTATCGGATTACAATAGCAGTCAATATCATCTAGGTACCAGAGCGTACATACATTATTCATCATGCACCGCTTTCAATATCTGGGAAGGGCAGGAGGAGGCGGGGCGAGGGAGAGAAGAACCATCTGATTCACTGGTTTTGGTCTACTTTCATCTGTTTTGACTAACTTCACTGTTGCACGCTGAGTTTTCTCATTAGGCTGCTCATCTCCAGGTTAGCTGTACGTACAGAATTAGGGTTTACCGTTGTTTAAGTCTAAGTAATTAATCAACTACGGCTGGGAAGGTCAGCGATCGCCCACCATTTTACTAGGCAATGTCCACCCAGAATGTAGCAACTTGTTCCATGTCGCGATCATTGTTTTATCCTGGGCCAGTTCATTGCAGGTCTCCTAATCAATTGACATCTTCCCTCGTTCATCGACTGCTGTTTGCTCTTGACGGTCAAATTTGAACCTCAATTTCCATGTTGACCCCTCAATTATGGCTTTGCCTTGTTGTGTTGTGTAAATAGGCTTGCATACACTAGTATGACAATCACCTTGAAAGAAAACGAAGTACATATCCATAAAATACAATTACAACCATTAACGCTTTCACCCCCAACCCCCTTTGGGGTTGTAATTAAGCAAGGCGATAAAATGAATGTGCATAATAATTGCAGGAAACATTAGTGCCATGTAATATACATCAGAAGGCAGTCAGATGTTTACCATGTATCAACTGAGTGCTGCTCAGCATGTGCTCAGAGAAGGGGGTCACAGATGCGACCCACTCCAGAATGAAGAACTAGGCGAAGAATAGGACAATAGACGTTGGCTTGCCTACAAGTGCTATAGCGAGATTCCCGTCCTGCTATTTAAAACCTGTGAGTCTGGCAGCCGAGGGTTATTTACTGCATACATGATTCTGTTTACTGCCTTCAGTCTGGCTTCATGCTTAATGCAAATTCCCCACAGGGCTTAATGAATTGCTCTCTGATAATTAAATGTTATATATTTAATTTGAATCTGCAACTGATTCATTATGTTTCAACATAGTGCATACCTTAGTATCATTTTTCTTTAAATAAATCATGGCCTTTTATTGGATCTTCTACACACATTTTATTACACTTCCTACACTCTTCTACTGTCTTTGCTTCCAAGGCAAAGGTTTAGTGTGTTTTCATTATTTCCATCGCAATATTTTTCGTGCCGTTTCTATGTAGATGCTTGTTTCATATTAAAATAAATTAAAAGAATTGGAGAAGTGCCAGTGGGAAGGTACAATGAAAAAGTCAAAAATAAAGGTAAAAAAGGAATGTAAATTAAAATAAGTACCAGCCGATTCGGTCTATACACTGAAAATGGACAAAGAGCGTATGATAACACACAGTACTCTGATAGATCTATGGCCACTTTATTTTTCTAACAAATCCTTCTCGTTTCCCCGTCATATCTTCTGCCAGAAATGCTCAGAGTGAACTTGGATTATATTAATGACAGAAAAAAACAATGACATAAACAAATGCAAAACCAATCAGCCAAACGAAAGAGAAAACCGGGCCAGGTGGCGCAGGGTTGGAAAGTGATGTGAGGCAGGATACGTTGAAAGAATAGGGAGACAGCTATGAAGAAGAAGAACATAAAGCACTGGAGAAATGTCAACCCCGATCATATCCTCTGTTATAAATAGTGTTGATGCACAGCCAAGTAAGACACTCAGGAGGCCGAGGCAGAGCTACGGTCAGAATTGTGGTGAGGTTGAAGGTGTCAAATATACCGACAACTGAAGAGAGGCCTTTCCAAGAGCAACGTATCTATCTTAACCGAATCTAAAAGAATGACTGTAATAGAGGCCTTCTTTCCTCCAGGTTTGCATTTTGTTCCTTAATTCGTTAGATTACATTGCCCCGTTCAAGTGGATGCTAAAGCCAATAAATATTCCATGGTGTACTCTGCATTCAGAATCGCCGTAAATAATATGATATGTAACACATTTCATTTAAAACTGCATTCCTCAGACTCAAGGACACTGTATGGGCGTCGCAGAGTAAAAACTCACACACCCAACATTCAATATGCAGTTAAAGTGGAAGCTTGGCACAATGATAGGCAAATAAAACCTGTAGCTGTGCACCAGACAACATGATGGTGGATTAACAGTTCGGTGGTTTTTGTTTTGCAGCCCTATAAAGAAAAGTGTCGACAGCACATAGAAACATTGTGATTGATTTGCAAGGTACGAAGAATAGCCCATAATGCCTGCTCTTAAAGTTATGAAAGAGTTTTCCAATATTATAATATAAGTGTGTTGAAGCTCATAGTTACCTTATCCCATAATGGTTTAAAATGATTATTCGCCTTTGAAACCAAACAACACAATATGTTAAACATTGCTTCTTTTTTTTTAACAAATTGTTCCAATACTTGTCAGCCTCAAGGGCTCATCATTAAGGGTTCTGCACTGTGCTTTTCTCTTAACCCATTACGCGATTAGGATTTCAAAGGTGCAAACAGACAGACAACTGACCAATGGGACAGGAGTCCCAAGTGCATCTGAGAAAACGTAGTAACTGACCAACAACACAACTCGATGAGCCCACTGTTTCCTCGTTTCAGGGGATGCAGTTCCATATTTTGTAATTACACTTCCTTGATCATATTCATCTCAATTAGTTTCTGATGAAGTGAGGATTTCATGTTAACAGAAACAGAAACGTTTTCAAATAACGTGCTACCTCATCCGACACCGGCGGTCAACCAATATGAAGCCAGGGGATGTTAAATGCAAATGTAGAGGAAAAATCCACATTTGCATAACATTTCTTCCGCTTCAATAAGTCCTAAAAGGATTTGTGGCAATATCCAAAGTTAACTGGGGCGCCCACGTTCGCTACGACTAACCTTAAACCCTACCCTTAACCCTATCCCATTCTGTGAATATGAAATCTATGGATATGGTAGAGATCTGAAACCAATCCACCTATGTGTAAACCCGCGGAGACGGTTGTGCCCTTCGCGTAAACAGATTTCTTTTTTCAATCTAGATTCAATCAATATTCAAAAACGCCTGTAGAATCTAGGTTTTTTCCTTCTGTCAACGTGGCCCAAGTTCTCTTTTCTATAAACACACAAAAACAACATGAATACTTTATGTCAATACAAACACAATGCAGACAAAAATAACATTTGCCGTACGCTGCAACTCTAAATATCAAACCATTTGCCACCGCATTTGCAAACAAATAAAGAAAATACCACTTGTTTAAAAGGCGAGTAATAGGAGGAAAGGTCAAATCAATAGAAGGCAACATGCTGTTTATTGTTATTGTCCTTAGTGGTGGTGATTATTTGTGAAGGAGGATACCGTAGCCTTTGTCCACTGCATGATGGAAGTAAACTAATAAAGCTGAAAACAAGCTTAGTACTAATCATTAATTGTAAATAACAAAACAAAAAACAACAACACTAGTTGGCGGACAATTTGGGCTTTATGAAGCCCTGGGGGCAAACTTAATTTAAAATAAATGGACCAATAACAAACTTTTTACTAATTAGCGTTTAAACAGCAAAGACTCATTCTTCTTGACCTTGCTTAATCTAAAATATTGAAATGAAGAAAGTATGGCCACAAAAGTGTGTTATTTAGTTATGCAGCCTTAGGGAAAATGTATTTTATATTATTGAAAATGAAGCAACACAAACTGTTACAAAACTTGCTCAAACTTAAGGAGTATGACTCGCGGGTTTGCGTGATCAAACTGTGTCCAGTAATAGATGGCCTGAATAGAACTATATGTCCTTTTAGGGACTTATAATTAGCTAAGGGTTGGCCTACTACTTCCTACAAATCCTAAAGCTGCCTTTAGATGTCGAATTTTTGTTTCGCTAATGTGCTTCTGAACATCTCCATGACAACTAAAAGCTATGCTTTCAGACATAATTAGAGAAGACTTTCTACAAGGTTAAAACCTTACAAGCCAAAAGATCCAAACTGAACTCCAACTAATTACAGTGAAACAAGGAAATAAAAGAAGATAAAAAAAAAAGTTACTAACGATGGGAAGCTATAGGAGGGAAAATCTTTAAACGCTCACAAACACAGAATCAATGCTGTGGAAACTAATACAAAGTATTGTCATGGCCCGGCCAACAGAGGTCCGTCTCCAATTAGTCTTGTTCAGCAACACTCAACTGTGAAGTACCAATTACAACTGGCACGACTTGGAAGATTCTCCCCCAGGAACTCTTGTCCTTATTCACACAAACCCACTGAGGAATCCATCGGCCGGGAGCAGCGAGTGTCTACTGGTGTAAGCTTCTACTCATTACAAACGTGCCTCGAAATCGCCTGAATCAGGGATCAATTGCCTCGAGTGGTACTGAGAGTCCAAAATGTGTCACTGAAATATGCATAAAAAAAAGTATATATATATATATATATATATATATATCGTCACAAACACAATTGCCCACTCCTGGCACTGCTTGGAAGAGACGCAAATTAAATAATATACTTTTTACAGGGCATTGGAGTGAGTAATGCATTTTGTTTTATTTTACAAAACAAAATATAAATCACCAATAATATAAACACAACCATAGGAAAAATGGCAAAGTGTATTGTTTCTTCTGCACATTCCATAAATACTAATATCAGCTAAGCACTATGGCTTCACCAAGTAGAACAACGTACTTACTTTACGGTGACTGTTAAGATAATGATGGCTGTTTTGATGTCACCACTAATCACTATTAATTATTTTTAGGATGTTGTTACATGTGAGGGAATGTCTTTGAAACAATTCAGAAGGACACGCTCCAGAAGCGTTCCTGTTGCTTCGCTCTGTCCCACTGGATACTGCTGGTTGTTGGGCCAAGGTGAGTGCAGTCCCTGCTGGACTCCGGAGGCCTGGAAGTCTCCGGATCATTTAGAAAGGAAGTGTCGCTGACAAAGCTGTTGGACACTACTGCCGCGGCCACCCGGGAATAGATCCCAACTCCTACCTCACAAATAGCAACTGATGAATTAACAATGAGAACAGACCACGGCCAAAAAAAAAACTTGGACTTCCGGAAGTGTGACAGAAATGCGGTGGGTGGGAGAGGTAGGAGTGCAGCTTTTCCACTGGATCTATGGACATTGTCCACATTGAGTGTCTAATTGGACAAGTGAAGGAAACTATTGTGCATACATTATTTGGGATGGATCATTATACTATTTCCAGACCATCTAAAGAATTCCATTAGACAACCCACTGGACAGGTGAATACTGACTAATTATTCCAATAAAGAGAGAGAGAGAGAGAGAGAGAGAGAGAGAGAGAGAGAGAGAGAGTCTGTATCTCTGCAGATTGCGAACATCGGCCCTCATGCAAGAACCACCGGTACTACACATCGATTTGTGCTTGAGTCACTCTTATGGGCGTTTAATGAGCTCTTCGCCCCTTAACCAAAATCCATGTATTTAGAATCTTCTCTTAAGAACGCAACCAATCTAAAGTTGTCTGGACTTGGCCAGAGCAACATTGTTTGGCCAAACTGTAATTTTCCGTGTATTTGACAAATGTTAGATTCAAAACAACCGAGTTAACCGTAATCCACCCACCCTAACCCCTTTGATGATGCTAAATAATTACGGGATTCTTTTATGCTAATTAATGTCTTATTATTGCAGTCTTAATGTAAAGTGTTGGCAAAAAATGTAGAACACAATTGAAAAAACATACTGATGTCAAAAAGAGTGGAACACTTTTATGCTCTATTTGTCTCTTAGATCAAGCGAAGAGACAAATATGCTAATGCTCTTGCAGGAGGGCCCATTGAGTGTCTAAGTGACCATATGGAGTAAACTGTGTTATTGTTCATTGATCATAATCCTATTTCAGGCCCTTCTCAAGTACTCCATTATGCACCCCAGTGGACAGGGCGAGAGAGAAAGAGAGAGAGAGAGAGAGAGAGAGAGAGAGAGAGAGAGAGAGAGAGAGAGAGAGAGAGAGAGAGAGAGAGAGAGAGAGAGAGAGAGAGAGAGAGAGAGAGAGAGAGAGAGAGAGAGAGAGAGTTGAGAGTGGCCCCTGAGAAACATTGATTGTCTCAGGGGCCATAGCGAGGAAACTATGGGGCATACATTAATAGCCATTGATCATTATCCTATTTCCAGCACTTCTAAAATATTCTCTGGACAGGTAGACAGAGACAGGTATAGAGAGAGAGAGAGAGAGAGAGAGAGAGAGAGAGAGAGAGAGAGAGAGAGAGAGAATGTTTGGCTATTCCACTTGAGATTTCCAACACTTGGTGTCCCAGTGGCCGAATGGAGGAAATGAAAGCGCATAAGTAATCAGCCGTGAGGAGGTTGTTCTTGTACCCTTATTGAGTACCATAGTGGATTTAGTCTTCTAATACGTTCTTCTATTTATATCTTCTATTTCACTTACCTGCCCAGGAGCTGCGGGCGGAAAATAGCAGTTTCCTCTTGACTGGTGCATTACATCGCTCTATCTTGTTTTATTTAGGTATAACTTTCTTTGTACAATGTTCCTGTTGCAAAAAAGACATTAACATATTACCCTCTTTCAAACTAATAAGAGAGAGAGAGAGAGAGAGAGAGAGAGAGAGAGAGAGAGAGAGAGAGAGAGAGAGAGAGAGAGAGAGGTGGTGGTGGTGGTGGTTATCGTGTACCACAATACCGTATTGTTTACCACAATAGTCATGCCAATAAAGCTTTTTGAATTTGAATTTGAATAGTGAGAGAGAGAGAGAGAGAGAGAGAGAGAGAGAGAGAGAGAGAGAGAGAGAGAGAGAGAGAGAGAGAGAGAGAGAGAGAGAGAGAGAGGTGGTGGTGGTGGTGGTTATGGTGTGGCGGGTTATGCTGTACGAGCGGCCTACCGCTGTGCAGGGAGTGGTGTGCAACAGGGACGCTGCTTCATTATTCAGGGCAAGAGGCAGCAGCAGCAGCAGTAGCAGCAGTAGGAGCTCAACCAGATGATGAAGGAGCATAGCATTCACCTCCCTCCTCTCTGCCTCAGACCGCCCTTTGCCCTGCCCTTGGTAAAGCCCTGTATGTTGGGGGAGGAGGAGGAAGAGGAGCAGCAGGAGGAGGAGGACGAGTAGGAAGAGGAGGAGAAGAGGAGGAGGAGGCACAGCAGCAGGTGCAGCACTGCCCATCACTATCGCAATGGGGAGGAGTGCGCTGCATTTACTATTAAATCCCAGCCCAGCGGGAGGTGTACAATTGAGCTTGCTTGTTTGTGTGTGTGTGTATGTGTGTGTGTGTGTGTATGTGTGTGTGTGTGTGTGTGTGTGTGTGTGTGTGTGTGTATGTGTGTATGTGTCATTGTGTGTGTGTGTGTGTGTGTGTGTGTGTGTGTGTGTGTGTGTGTGTGTGTGTGTGTGTGTGTGTGTGTGTGTGTGTGTGTGTGTGTGTGTGTGTGTGTGTGTGTGTGTGTGTGTGTGTGTGTGTGTGCATATGTGTGTGTGTGGTGTGTGTAACGTATTCCGGACACACATGTGCACTTGCTATGTTTCCGTGTACAACCCTATTGTTCCAGAAGCCAAATCTAGCATTTGTAAGAAAGTGAGACATAAAGAATAAACATGCAAAGGAAGACAGGAACCTGGAAGAGACAACAGACGGAACCAGATCACACAGGATTCCTCCTTTTCCTTTCCTAACAGCCAATGTTCCGAAGCAGATGGGCTCAGAGTGACACAGGCTGCATCCTCCCTCTGTCGCAACCGCAATGGAGATTTGAATCGGAGAGATGTGAAGATAATCATCATTCTTAACCTTTCCTCGCGCTAAAACAATCTAAGGGGGAAAAGAGTTATGATACGTAGACAATACAAATTACCGTCTCCTCTCCCGTCCGAGATTGTTATCAGAATGGTTTGGCCAGATATATAGTGTTCACCACCAGAAGGCTTTGTAAGAGGGCTAGCATGTTCCCCAAACTAACGCCGCACAATACTACCAGAGCTAGCCGGGTTTTTCCATTCTGTGAATATGTACGTGTGTCTGTGTGTATTTGTGGAACAGATAGACATCAGAAAGTAACAGCCACCTGTTTGTGTGCCAATGTCAGTGGGAGGTGTTTTTGTTTATTTATCTTCGGTCAAATAAAGTTAACAAGAAATAGGAAGGACATATCGAAGCGACCCAAACAGAGAGACAGACAGTCAGTCAGACAGACAGATGGAAAGGCAGGTGGAATGCTGAGCAATTCCTCCCTTATCTTCTTTCCCGACAAACCCTTTTGGTTATTGCTTTGCCCTAACCAGACACAAAGTCTGAAACACCTTTTCTCCTAAACCTGACAGGCTTCACACCAGCCATTGTTTGGGGGTGTAGTGTGTTGTTTCTCTAGTCTGGCAAAAACGCCCAGGATTTCTGCTTGATGATGATTATACTGCTAACACCAGCACCAGCAACAGCTAGATATACACGCTGAATACTAACCGAAAAGAGTGTCTAAATATTCTTGGTGGAAGTGCCGAAGGGAGGGTTTTAAACGCTGGCAAGATACCTAGCTGATGGAGGTCAAGAAGCTACGAGCATAATGATGCTTTAAGTGAGTGAATGATTACAGCCACTAATTCCTGCTTCTTTAATCATTTAGTATGGCTTCCTCTATCTTAAATAACTTTCAATTTAAGGGCTGACACAGAGGGCGCCCGGTGATGATACTTAAATAATAATGCATTGAGTACACTCTAATTGCAACAAACCCACCTTATTTATAAGCTTATGACGATTATTTGACCATTACTGAGTTGAACCGTGAACCATCGTAACCGAGGATCATTGTAGGGTGAATAGCGAACATGTTGCTCATCTCTAGTCACCCAGTCTTCTATTTACATTGATGGCATGCATTGGGAACCCTTAATCCGTGGAGAAAGGCCACAGCCATATTTCAAAGAGGCTGAAATTTTACGATGCCTAGGTCAGACTCTATGCTGTGCTGCAATGACAGGACATCTTTTCCCTTTTCCTTTCAATTTGCAGCCTGAATAGTGAATGGTACAATGTTCTCGTCCCCTTTTTGTCCTGCTTCTCCTTAGCCTTTACAGTTAAGAACAAACTCGAGGAACCATGAACCAAGAACACATCAGTCTCAGCCTGTGACACGACAGAGCTGGGTAGTACTACAAATGTGTCTATAAATGGCTTGAATCTGCCCGTCTACTTTGTACTTCTTTCTCGCCGGAATATCTCTGAGCGGCGGCGTTTAATTAACCACCTTAGGGATCTCAGCGTGACAAAAAATAAAGATGAAAGATGTTTCCAAGTATCAGATATTACTTTAGGAACAGAGCCTGCCCAGGTGTGATAGGTAAGGCACATCATCTTGGCCTGGGTAGCACATCCTTTTTATCAGCAATTATCGGCCTACAACTTTATAAATGGAGAAATGTCACATCGTGTTAACCGTTGGGAGGCTGCAGGGGAGTGACCCACGGTGTGCTGTGTGACACAGCTGTCTACTCCAGAGACAACAAGAGAAGACAGTTCGTAGATCTGCGAACTCTGCCGACCTTAATCAGCGGTGACACGCTCGGAAAAGGGTAGGCTTCACACTTTTTTCTTTTCCTGTGCAAGATTGTGCGCACACACACACACACACACGCACAAACACACTCACGGAAAGGGGGGGCACATGCACACCCGTGCACCCGTGCACAAACACACACAAACACATGCACATAAACGTGGACACTCACGCATATGTGCAGAAACTTGGACAAACACACACACAGAAACGTAAAAAACTCACAAAGACATACACACAGACGTACACACACACACACACACACACACACACACACACACACACACACACACACACACACACACACACACACACACACACACACACACACACACACACACACACACACACACACACACACACACACACACAAGCTCCCAGGCACATTTGCTTCAGACGTCGCTAGGTTGTCTTTCTCTGAATGATGATCCTTCTTAGGAACGTAGAGGAGTTGTAATGGCCGCCATATACATTCCGGAGCAGTTAGTCGCAGTCCCACCTCAACCCCAAAGTCTGCTGGGAAGGATACTTCACACACTTTTATGGCCATCGCCACTATTAGCATCTCCATTATATCAGCGTCATTCTCATCATTTACCTGACTAACGCTGCTTCAGCAGAATTGTCCCGCTGTCCATATGTACTGTAGACCCATACCCTTGCGTGCATGGACACACACACACACACACAAACACATACACATGCATGCACAAAATATAAAAATAGTAATTAGTAATCCACAAAAACACCCAGTGTTTTTGGCACACACACATTCATGACACACACAATCTCAACACAACACACAAGCCATACACACACACACACTGCATTTGCAAATAAAATAGACAGCGTATCAGTGTGCCTTCGGGCCCTGTTTTTTAAAAACGGCCCTGAAAAGGCTCATTAAGTGCTGGATCGAGAACAGACTCCAGCTGTAGCGGTGAACCGAGGCTGCAGCTCCGTCTACGGTAGCAGCCCAGTGGAACCTTAAGGGGTAGACGGAGCAGAGTGTGCAGTGGAAGCAGCAGTGTACTCTCTGCAGCATGAAGATCGATACTGCTTGATGCTGCCTTGCTGACGGCCTATTGCACATTCATATCTGCAGCCGTCTGGCTGCCCCGGGTCAGATAAATGCTGACACTACAAAACATGAGGCTGGCGGGGTATGCATGTGTGTGTGTTTGTGTGCGTGTGTGTATGTGTGTGTGTTTCTATTTTTCTATTTGTGTGTGTGTGTGTGTGTGTGTGTGTGTGTGTGTGTGTGTGTGTGTGTGTGTGTGTGTGTGTGTGTGTGTGTGTGTGTGTGTGTGTGTATCTGTGTGTGTGTGTTTTTATGTGTGCGTGCCTTGCAATGGTTTCTATATTTTATTCGCCCTCACCATTAATTATACCATCCCCTCTTTCATCTCTCAACTCTCTCTCTTTGTCTTTCACTCTCTCTCTCTCCCTGTCAGTGATTTCTTCCTGCGGTGAGGCCATTTGGCTTGCTGACGTTCAAAGTCTCTGCCAATCAGACTGCATTAGAAACGTTAGAAGCAGCGCATATGAAAGAACTCCTAATATCCCCGTCCCGGTCTCATCATGTCTCATACTCTCATATCTTCCCCCGGAGCAAATATTCAGACGGCTGATGGGAATGACCACCAACATTGTACTCGTTTACATTTTTCCTTGCATTTATATTCTCTTTTTTCTGTGTCTAGCCGCTGGCTGTCAACCTCACCCCATCCAACCCGTCTTTAGTCCTGCCTAAGGTCTCCAAAGTCCCATTCATCCAATGTGATGTGAACAGTGGATAAAGCTGAACAAAAAGGACCCCCCCAGACCCCTCTTCGCAATTGTATGTTGCGCGTCCTGGCACCTAATGTACACGCTTATTGTAGTCTGTACGACCTGGCACTCAATGTACGCATTTATTGCATGTTGCACGTCCTTGCACTTAAAAATAGTACTTACCATTGTGTAGCATCTTATCCTAGCTATCTTTGTTTTCTACGGTGAATGGATGAACCTTACAATTCTTAGTGCTTGACACTTGGAGCTATGAACATCCTTGCTGCACCGACAGCGAGATATAGTTTCTTTTTTTTCTGACAAATGTACTTGTTAGTCGCTTTAGACAAAAGTATTTGCTAAATGCCACAAATGTAAATGTGAATGTAAGACAAAGCAGAACGATGATGGGGATTATACATAAAAAGCCATAGGATCATCTTTCAAACTGTCCTATGACGGGGTTCTTCAGAAGATTTCTGAAGAAGTTTCCGGAAGAAGCCTGGTCTTCTGATGCACGCACAGTGCATTTACCTTTGTTAAACACAATGCTGTGTGCTTACAAACAACAGAACCCTCGGCTTATGGGGGGAATGGTACGACCCGTCCTTGAGACGACAAAGCTTCCTTGTGAAGGGTCGGTGTGCCTCCCCTGGACCTGTGAGAGCACTGTTCAGGGGCACAGAGACACGCTGGGGAGCCACTAGACATTCATCCATCACAACATCAGCTCTATGTGAAAAGACATGTTCATAA
This sequence comes from Gadus chalcogrammus, assembly GCF_026213295.1. Classification (NCBI taxonomy): domain Eukaryota; kingdom Metazoa; phylum Chordata; class Actinopteri; order Gadiformes; family Gadidae; genus Gadus; species Gadus chalcogrammus. The sequence goes on from NC_079412.1 coordinate 17,422,108, forward strand.
TTGAGGGTCTGAATGCGGGATGGGAAGGGAATTAATTACACGCTGAAAACTGTGGTTTTAGAAAATTCATTAACATGTTTGATGATATGAATTTTGTTATTTTGTATCTCAAACAAGATCCTTTGGTTGGATTGCCCGAGAGAGAGGAAGAGAGGGAGATACATGCAAAGAAAGAGCTAGAGAGGCAAGGCACGATAGAGATAAAGGGAAAGAGATACAGATGAAACTAGGTAGAACTACAACACTTTGGGCCCTATTTTAACGGTCTGAAACGCAAGTGAGAAGCGCCAAGCGCAGTAGCTTTGTGGGCGGTTCTATGGCGATGTTGCTATTTTACCGGCGCATTAATGACTCTTGCGCCCGGCGCAAATCTAAAAAGGGTTGGTCTGCAGTAGCCTAATTACCTGTAGGTGTGGTTTGGGCGTAATGTGCAATAAACCAATGAGAGTGCCATCTCCCATCCCCTTTAAGAGTCATGAGCGCATTTGAATCTGACGAGTTGATATTTTGACAGCGCGTTTGCAGTCTCCAATGAGACAGATACTTGACCACATGAATTTCAAACTTCAAATGGCTAAGTTTATGGCCAAATAATATGGCCTAATTCACACATTGAATTGTGTTTTCTTCCACAACTTCAGAAATACTGAGTCCTCAAATAAACTTTGGCAAAGAAGACTTAACACACATATGATATGCGGTAACTGTGGTTCTATTTAATGCTATACG